>NC_090268.1:269051411-269378077 GCF_040414725.1 Anabrus simplex
TCCAGCGGACGTGGTGAAAATTAAAGAACAAACGGAAATTATATTAATGCCGAATGCTTCATTTACGAGGTCGCTGAGTTGAATTGAGACACTCTCGATGGTTAAGTTATACTTCATTGCAATCAGTATGGTGGTTGAGAAGGGGTGAAATTGAATGTAAAATAACTTAGATTGTGGGTGTATGTTGGTATGTTCCAGAATAGCCCTCAACGAAACTTGGTACACATATGACTGGAAAGAAGTACTATGGAGATGAAACATCCCACCCTCCACTGGGAGTGGGGAATGGGAGGGGATGACATCTAGAAATAATAAAAAAATATATTAATTTCGAATCCATTGTTTATGTGTCTCAGAGAAGAATTGTGACGCTCTGGATACCATTTAAGTCCATATTCTACAATTTCAAACTGATTAGTGCAAGGCCAATTCATTAAGTATGAAACTGTTGATTTGGCTTTCTTGGGAATCGATCTAAATTGAAGTCAGATACGTTCTGTCTGATGCAGTATCAAGGCTAAGTAAGACAAAACGCCAAGAGAGCTACATACTATGGCTTACTACTCCCCTACACGAAGAAGATGCTAACAGCGATATCTTCATCCCAGACCATCAATATCCTCATGGACTTGGTAATCGCATTTACATGTTAATAACCAGTAATGAGCACCAATTGTTTAGCCACGGAGAACTAATGACGCGCTGTTTGTTTTGCGTAGGCCGCACTCACGAGTTGGTTGAGATAGAGGAAATTAATATTAATGAAAAAAGTATACTTGATCGTTGAGATAATTCTGAGTGGTCATAAATTTGTTCGTCTGGTAATCAAGAGTAACACGTATACTTTATTTGCATAACAGAGATGAGTGCTCTATTGTGACGGGCAAGTTTCATCATCCCCTGCGCTTCGTGTCGATGTATATCTGAGGAGGAGTGAAGTGTTGGCAGGTAGCCTCCCCACCCACTATCACTCAGATCAGTCAGGAGCATGCACGCTGTCGGACACTAAGAGCTCATCACATGATGTAAGGTAAACATGGGGTTAACCAAAGGTCCGGCTACGTGGGCGGAAAAACAACACAACTTGTTTTTATACACTCGTGTTGTAATTTACCGTGATCGAAATAGCTCAACAACCTACATGGCTAGCTTTCAAATGTATTTCATTGTTTATTACAAAATTTACTTCAACAACCCAAAAAATCAAAAATTTCTACGCATGGTCATTGACAGGAGTCAGAAAGTGGAATTGAATTCCATGATTTTGAACCACACTGATTTCTGACAGCCAATCTACGCACATCCCTTATGTATTACTTCAGTATAATTCTTCAATAGCTGCTTCAACTAAGACCAGATGAGCTTGTTCTGTGGCTCAAAATCACGTTGTTTTGTCCCTTAAAGCAAAAATCCACACCACCACCGTTATCGAGCGAATGGCTGTGAGGTTTGGGTCAGGCAGCTGCCAGCTTGCATTCGAGGTATAGTGGGTTCGAACCCCACTGTCGACAGCCTTGAAGATAATTTTACGTGGTTTACCATTTTCACAAAAGGAAAGTTTGAGGGCTGTAACCTAATGAAATCCACGACCACTTCCTTCCCATTACTTACCCTTCCCTATCCCATCGTCGCCAGAAAAAAGCTGAAAATCTAAAATAAGGCAGGTTTGTTCCAACGACCCGAAAATATCTGAGATACACTGAAGAAGTATTTTATACATTTTTCTTAATTTCAGTTTCTCAATTTTTATTTGAAAATTAGTAAATGTTATTACGATAAAGGACTGAAAGATACTTCAGTAAGTGAAGTTCAAAAGGAAGGAATACTATACATGAGCGATTTTAACAACTATGATGACAATGGAATCTGGAGTTGCAGAGACAATGCACATTTATTAAACTTGGATTTAATTAATCAAATATTTGAAAAAATTCTATTATAAGTTAGCTCTTTTCATCTCTGTTGTAGATTAAGTTACAGTATTTATTGCAATAACATATTCTGTGAAATCTATTATACTACTACTTTTTTACCTTGGGATAATTTGAATAGGTGCCTCCGTGGCTCAGGCGGAAGCGCGCCCGTCCCTCGCCGCTGAATTTCGTGGCTCAAATCCCCTTCACTGCATATGAGATTAGTTCTGGGCAAAGCGGAGGCGGGCCAGGTTTTTTTGCCGGGTTCTCCGATTTTCCCTGTCATCATTCATTCCTGTGACACTCTCCAGTATCACTTCATTTCATGTGTCAGTAATTAATAATTATCCCAGAGGAGTGTGACAGCCTTCGGCAGCCAGCACAGTTCCTATCCTCGCCGCTAGATGGGGCTTCATTCCATTCCTAACACGGTCGAATGACTGGAAACAGCCTGCGGATTTTCAATATGAATAGGTCCAATGTAGGCCATCGAGTTGGCTAAGACTATCCTCAATTACACATGGTTGATGCAATAATGGCTTCACAGTTATGGTCCAAAGTAATCTGCAAGAAGGAAGTCTCTCAGTTTTCATATTTCCTTGTGAACTTCCTTGTACGAGAGTAGGAGGTAACTACGCTCAGAATATTTTATTTGCATACATAGGCTGGGTAATTTATGCTGGGCTAATAGTATTAGAATTTCATCATTTTAAGCGTTATTGGGTTCCTATTGAATACCTCACATAGCCAGAAGAATATGTATCATTCAATTAATCAGCATAGAGTAGTGTTTGGATTACTGGCTGATTGACGGCATACCTACGTTCTCATCGCTAAAGTACAAAAGATTATACAGTGACTGATGAGGTTCAATTGTAGTCATGCTTTTTCCATCTATAGCTGTTAAAATTAATCTATAAACTGATTACAAAGCTCAGGACAGGGATTTTAAAAGACTTACTAATTTATAATACTGATTTTACTAGCAATTTAGGGGCTTGGAGATTCCGGTAATTAATACATTAGAAGTCTGCCTAATAGCCTGTTATAATGCATTTGTGATAAATTGGACTCCTTATTGAGGACAAAGTGATCATAACCTACAGCTTCAGTACGATCCTGGTCTTCATTTGCAGAAACCTCGATAAAGATATTACGGGAGTTTCGAGAGTGGAGCTCGAACTCACATCTCTTGCAGAACCGATATTCAAACCTGACACAACCAGGCAGAATGTAAATGCGCTAACCTCTAGGCTGCGGCGGCTGCTCAGCAATTCATTAACTCAGAGGGATCCAGTTAGAAGAGCTTTTCTCGGCAGGCGGCCGTAAAGTGAGAACTGGAAAGCAATCACTCGTGTTTGTAGGTTGATATATATTTCACGGAGAGGGTCTTAAGTTCTAAATGAAATGCCGGATAGAAATCATTTAACAATACGGTTACGTCAGTAATTTGAATGATTCGGTGCCAGCTAAATCACGTGGTAAATGAGAGCAAGTGTTCAGATAATGAGGTTTGTTTACGCCGAGATATGAGGCACGCTGTGTCCATATATCGTGCACTTGTCCGCGTATGTAATTGGAAATTATGACCGCCATTGCTCATCCCCAGCGTGGTATGGCGTGGCAACCCCGCTGAGACCAATATTCGGGGGACTAATGAGCCGGCAGGTAGACTGCGCTCTTAGGCTTGTCGCTCTACATTCCAGCGGAGCATTAAAGTCTCCACATCGTTTCGGTGCCATCTGACCCAGTTGCCGACCGCAATAACGACATAGCGAGGCAATACTTTCCTTTTGTTCTAAGATAAAGGCAACAAAACATTGATTTATAGGCACAATGGGCAATAAGAGGCTGCTGGGTGTTGTTTCGCAAAACAGGATTTGAGACGCTACATACATACATACATACATACATACATACATACATACATACATACATACATACATGCATACATACGTACATACATACATACGTACATACATACATACATACATACATACATACATACATACATACATACATACATACATACATACATACATACATACATACATACATACATACATACAGACGTGTCCGTATATCGTGCAATTGGCTGTGTAGGTATTAGAAATAATACGCTGGATTGAGTAACACGGGCGGTAGAGCGCTGGCCTTCTGAGTCTAAGTTGGCGGGTTCGATCCCGGCTCAGTCTGGTGGCATATGGAGGTGCTCAAATACGTCAGACTCATGATACACATAAACGAAATCCTGAAGGACAAAATTATGGCACCTCGGCTTTTCCCAAAAAAACGTACAAGTAGTTAATGGGACGTGAAATCAATCACATTATAAATTATTATTATTATTATTATTATTATTATTATTATTATTATTATTATTATTATTATTATTATTATTATTATTATTATTATTATTATTATTCGCCTTCTTATAGAATATTATTCGTCGACACGAGTGTCTGAAGGCGCTGGCCTTCTGATCGCAACTTGGCAGGTTCGATTCTTGCTCAGTCAGGTGGTATTTGAAGGTGCTCAAATACGTCACCCTCGTGGAGGTAGATTTACTAGCACCTAAGAGAATTCTTGTGGGACTAAATTCCTGTCCCTTGCCGTTACTAGAAACCGTAAAAGTAACTCGAGGGACGTGAAAGAAAGTAAAAAATACTGTATTATGCCTTTCAGTCTTCAGTCAAAAACCTGTGTGAATGAACTAAGTGCCTCCATTTGCAACCAGCACTGTGGCCTCATTTTAGATCAGTAAAAGCTGAGCCTAGCCATCGTTACCTTGGTCTTCCTCCGCATATCCAGCTTTGTGAAGTCTCTAATTCTTTTATGTAACCTACCCACCTTCATTCACCTCACATAACCAACCATCGATATGCACAGCTTCATCAGTCGAATTAATTTCTAATTTAGCCTTTATATCCTCATTTCGAGTACCTTCCTAATATTGCCCCCATATATTTATACCAGCAATCATTTTTACCACTTTCATATCATTTACTTCCTGCTTATGAATAAGATATCCTGAGTCCTCCCAGCATTAACTCCCGTACAGCAAATCCAAGCAAAAACAGGCTAATGGAAATACAATCTTCTCCGATAACTCGAGAACTCACTTCTTTAAGAGAATATCGTTGATGACGTTGTGAATTCACTGCACTAGCCTTCGTGATCCCTGGTTCGATATCACTTTGTCTACTGCCGTCTGGTAGAATATACATCCTACGTACTTCACATATTGCACTTGTTCCAGTGAAACTTGACTTAGCAAGAAATAGGTCAAATTTTAAATAATATTACCGTTAAAATCATAACCAACGTTTATTTTATTGTCAGTAATTGTTATTTACAATGTTAGGTTTAAAACGTTAGACAAATGCATGACATACATGTAAATGTACTACATGTAATTGCAGGAGGCTAAAAACTTCAGGAATACTGTAATGACAATGGCTTATGATGATCTTTCATACAGCAAATAGTTGCAATATGTAGAATATACCTAAAATGTTCCTCCTCCTGCCATGTTCAATCTGATTATTGGTTTGTAGCGGCTTTGCATGAACTCCGCTCTGCGGCTAATCGCTTAAGTTGCAAGTAATTATAACAATCGTTGTCCTGCATTATTTGATTGATATACGATAGTCGTGGTCTGCATCTCTTATTTCTTCCTTCCACACTGCCCTCTAATATCGTGTGTGAAAGACTATGGTTGACCTTACGAGTTAAGAGTTCTCCAGGGAAGTTCTTGAATATATTCAACCCCTAATTATCTGAGCAGTTAGGTGATTATTTGTGTATTTAACATGTTGCTAATATAAAAGTAGCTTACGTAAATTGTTCCGTTTAGGAACTACACAAATGGTATATTTCAATCATGAGGGAGAAAGATATTATGACAAAGGCTGAAGAGCAATCAACCATACTCAAGCTTACAAATTTATAATGCAGTATTGAAGAATATATTCAAATAAAACTCATAAAGAAGATTTATATTATAAATAACTTAGGATACATAAATATATAAGCGAAACCCCAATGGTTAAATGACTGATCACTGTACGTCCAAAACTGCCGAATGTAGGAAGTTCAAATTCCACATATTGGTTAGCGTTTCGCGTTAGCTGCTGTCTAGGAAAGGGTTTGAAGTCTTTCCACCAGTAAGGGGATGAAATGGGAGTTAAGGCCAGAAAAACAAAACATCCATTCCTCCTCAATCGTTCGTAATTTTACGTAATGGTTGCTGTTTTAAGCCTTAGATATTAAATAAGACAATAAATACAAATTATCAGTCACAGGGGGGTGTGTTAAATTTGAAAACACCGAGCTCGATAGCTGCAGTCACTTAAGTGCGGCCAGTATCCAGTGTTCGGGAGATAGTAGGTTTGAACCCCACTGTCGGTAGCCCTGAAAATGGTTTTCCGTGGTTTCCCATTTTCACACCAGGCAAATGCTGGGGCTGTACCTTAATTGAGGCCACGACCGCTTCCTTCCCACTCCTAGCCCTTTCCTGTCCCATCGTCGCCATAAGACCTATCTGTGTCGGTGCGACGTAAAGCAACTAGCAAAAAAAAAAAAAATTGAAAACAAATATAATCATATTCAAACGGGTTTGATTACTGAACTCGATATTTCACATTATGGTTGCTCGTTTATATCCTACCTGTTATTCAACACATATTTTTAAATATCTCCCCGCAGAGTGGTTTAAATGGGGGTTTAATCTGAAAAAAATAATTCATTCCTCACAAATCATTTCACGTAGAGGTTGACATTTTACATGGTGGTCGGCAGTATTAAATAAGCCATGACTGGAAAGATCTTGAAACAAATTTACATCCCACTAACTACTTTCAGGTTTTTGGAGACGCCGAGGTGACAGTAGTTTGTCCCATATTTCTTATACGTGCCGTTAAATCTACCGATACGAGGCTGGCGTATTTGAGCACCTTCGTGTAATACCAATTTGGGCCGGGAAGGAACTCGCTAACTTGGGTTAAGAAAGATAGGGGCTCTACCATCTGTGCCAGTCAGCCTTTTATCTCAGTACTGATATTGCTTCCGTGTGTTGATGTAATATATACAGTACAGTATAAATACATCCCATCAGTTCGTAATTTCGGATTCACCGTCTCAAGCAAAGTAACTGTAGTTTAATTTATTTTGGAATTTGATGCAGATTGTTATGTGAAATTCACGGCTCAAGAAAGAAATTTAGTCGTACTTTATATGATCATACCTTCGTTCTGGAAATAAAAACAGATAAGCTATGAATATAAACCTTTTTCGTTGAAACAATTACAAACTGAAATGGAGATTGTTTTTGGACACTCAGTACACGACGTTACTTGCTCAACGTGGCATAAACAATGTGGTCCCTGGACTTACACCAAAATGACTACGTGGTATTTAAGTTTCTTAATAAGGGATATTGGATAACAGCTTCAAAATACTTTATCATGCTTCTGACAAGGCGCCTCACGTTCAGTTGAGGCTGACATCCACCACCCTTCCAAAAGGGTACTTTCGAAGTCTCTTGGTGTTTGGGATGGTGGGTTTTTCGCTTGGATGGGTTGGTCCCAGACTTGTCTGATCGCATTCAGGACGGGGCATCTGGATGGACACTCCATTTATTGCACGTGATGCTCGGGTCCGGACGGGGTTAGCATTATGAGCTTTAGCATTATAATGCATGAATATCGCGTTTCCTCCGAGTTGAGTCACATAGGAAATCGCATGTGGCACTGAGATCTCGTCAATGTACCGTCGAACAGTTAACAATACATTGCGAATGATCAGGAGATCGGTTTTCGTGTCAAGACTTATGCCTGTCCACACCATAACAGATCCACCTGCGTAAGTAACAGTAGATTGCTCGGCTGTCGGATGAAATTGCTCCTCACATCATCTCCAGACTCGCAGTCGACAATCTGAACGATATAACTCGAAACGGGTTTCATCCGACAGCAGCACAGGTTGCCAGGCCAGTGTCATAGCTATCAATGTAGTTAATCTCTAACAAACTGCCGTGTCCCGCCACGATGCCCTCTGTCCATTTGAGTGAGTCTTTGGGATCATAAATTGACCTCTCATAGCCTGTTTCTGACTGTTTAGTTACTAATTCGTAGCCTGCTATAGGTCCATCTGCAGGGTTCGTGATGTAACATGATGGTTTCGAAGAGCTTTAAGACTCACAAAATGCTCCTGCCATGGGGTTGACTTCTTTTTGTGACCCGTGCCGGGGTGCCCGGCAATACTTACAAATTCCTGTCTCCTGTAAACGTTTACACGGATGCCAAACTGTATTTTGAGCAACCTGTAATATTCTGGCAACGCATATCTGAAAGTAGCATTCGCGAAGCAGTGTAAATGCACGAGTAGTTTCATTCAATGGTAACTGCTTCCTCTGCTGCCTACCAAGGTCTACACGATCAGCCATGACTCATATGTAAATAGGACGTATTATTGTCGTAATAGTCCAGTCCCCATCCCACTATGCATTCGTACAATGTAGTTAAGAGCTTGTAACGGCGTGTCCAAATTTCCTTTTTCAGCAGTATATTTTCAGCTTATTTATCTTAGAAAATAACATAATTTCCTCCAAGATTTTATTTATTACAACATCCTCTATAAGGAGGCTACAGCAAGGACAAAGTATAATGAACATAGAGTTATGTACTGAAAGAAAAACGAAAATAAGAGGCTTGTCTGTGCATTACTCAGAATTTAAAGGGAATGGTACGAGTATTTCTGTATCGGTCGTGTCCACAGTAGCAAGGAAATTCACTTGTTAATCTTGAGTCATCTGTGTCTGCCTGTCTCTCTATCTGTCTGTCTGTCTGTCTGTCTGTCTGTCTGTCTGTCTGTCTGTCTGTCTGTCTGTCTGTCTGTCTGTCTGTCTGTTTTATGTATTGTATGTATGTTTGCATGAATGTTATATGATAAAAGTTTAACTTAGTCACTAGTAAAAACTGAGTTACTTTTAATCTGTTCTGCTATTTGAGGATTTAATATTGTTGTTTAGAACTGTGCATTTGGAGTTGTTTGACAGTCCAATGTATGTACGCTCATCAAGAGAAAATGGCTGAAGATAATTTAATGAAAATCGGTATGTGAAGTTGGGGAACGAGGATCTACAATCTAGGCTATAAATCATTTCATTCACGCTAAGTAAACCGGTAGTTTAGGGGAAGACTTGAAATGCAATTCTCAAAAATATATGTTATTTGTGGTCCTATCGATAAATATTACATAAGTAAAATGATATAGAATTAAATTTCCGCTTATTTATTTCATATATTTTTGCCCTACCGGATATGATAACGGAGATAATCATGAATTTCGATTTTTTGCTAAGTCCATATCAACGCCAAGCCACGAGAATATGGGTGAACAGAAATTAATTTAAATCGATTTATAATGTCGGGGAATAAGGCCCTACAATCTTTCTTATAAGTAATTTTATTTACTCTGGATGGAACGGTTGTTTAGGGAAAGGACCTAAAATTAATTTTTTAAATATCTATGAAAGTCCAAGAGCCGGTAACTAGCTGTGTAGACTGTAAAGAGATTCACTATATGGATCGTTTGAGCAACGTTTTAAAGGCATTGTACGCCTGTCAGTTAACCCGATACTTGGTTGTCCTTTATACCGGAAGGAGGAGATCATATCAAGATCAGCAAAATGGAAAAGAAATATGAAACTGCGAAGGGCCCGAGAGAGCACGAAAGCGAGTAGGTCACGACAAGCCACTGACAGGGAGAGGTATATCGATTTATGTGCCTCAAAATCTGGAGAACCATGCGAGGAGTGGACAAAGATGTCATGCACAAGCTATGCGATTGTCTCGTCAGCGCGTGTACAACAGCGATGATGATGATGATGATGATGATGATTTTAATTTAATTGAATTTATTGATGAAGATATACATGCTACTAGGGCTGAAAAGTCCCTTCGTATAATATACTGGTTTATGAACACACTAATTACATTATAATATTGTACCAGGAAATGCCCGTACTTTATAGCTTGATGAGCATGAGATGGTACGCAGGGCGTGTACAGCACATTAAAGTGGAGTGGGTGCAGAGAGTGAGGGGATTTGCTTGCAATGAAGTTCTTAATTTTAAGAACTGTTTGTTTATTGTATAAAGTCAAGTTCATATCACCTCAGTACAATGGAAGATGGGATTGAGCGTGAAGTTTCTCCGTCTTGCGGGCGGTGATGACCCGCGTTGCTCTGCTACTCCTCCCGTCCTAACCATGAATAATCTCTCGGCACCATGGAACCACGTACACTCCAACGAGGGCAGCTCTAGATGTTCTTGAAGTTCTAGAAGTTCTTGAGGATCTTGAAGGTCTAGGAATTTTAGTCGCAGAGCTCCCTCACTCGGAACAATAGCGCGAACACACACACATTTAAGCCCCTGGACATATTGGAGAGATTAGTCTGAGGTTTAAAATAACTTTAATCGTTCCAATGAAAGGATTAAAAAAAGAACAATGCAAAGATGCCATGTCGAATGTCAATGGAATCGAAAACAAACGCTTCATTAAGGTAAATAATCTGGTTACTGACTTGAGAAAATAAAGAAATTAACTTTCATATGGCCGAATGTCAATAGAATAGAAACCCCATTCATGGTAACGTAAGTTACACTAGGCACAGATTATAATATTGTTCACATGAACAAATAGTTCATTAATGCTTTTTAATGTTCCAAGAAGATAACGCAACTATTTGTAGAGTTCTACTGCTTTACGATTGCTGTGAATCAACACTGCTATGACACTGTAAATGACAGTTATTTAATTTTGGTAGAAGAAGTTAAATGCTATACATGTTAATTTAGTTCCGTTCATACGCCTTGTTATGCAGACACATGACAAGAAGGTAGCACTTGCTTCATGCTTCACATGAACGTACGCGTGTGATGACAAATTTATATTTATCCTCTTTAAATCTCGGTACTTCTCGCTTTTCGTCAAATTCGTTATTTATTTACGTTAATCTTACCTTAAACTTATTCCCAATTCACGTAGCCCTTCAGTATTGAACAGTATAAGTTCATTATTGGCGTGTGTTCATGTCACATGTTTAATGAAAACTATTTCCTGTGCTTTCTTGCTAGGTGTGCAGGCCCTGTGGTCGTTAATTCCTACTTTTTCGTTTGATTACTATCACCTGGACATGATTGCCCACGTCATCAGCAACTTTCATGCTGATTGGTACCGATGATGTCAGCTTGCACCGTTGTCTATTCTTTGACTAGCCATTCATTTTAATTTATTTTTTAAGCTGTTTCGAAATATTTGTCGAATCTTATTACTAATATTCCTTCAGGACGTTTTTTCGAACTGTTTTGTATTTTTTGTAGTTTTTTATTATTCTCTGTAGTAACTTAATTGTTATTTTTCTGTCCTTATTTTGCGTCCTCCGCCTCGAGAACATTCCATCCTTCTACATAACGCTAGCGCCAGACTCGTTATCCCGCACTCAGCCGTATTCAGCCCTACGAAGCCAGGTCATCCTCCGCTAGCACCAATGCGTACCCTTGCTGAAGCTCTGAGTCACGCCAGTACATCATGAAGCAGCTAATATAAGCCACAGTTGATCCTTGCGTGGCGGATTTGTTACCTTCAACGCAGAAGTAAGAAACCTATCCGATGGCAGTTTGGACTTAACATTTAATGGCAGTTTATTCATCGACCTTTCTGCATACGCGCCGACAACACGAAGTATTCATGTGAAAGTCTGTTCACAAAGATTTTATCTACTAGTCATCAAACTTTTGTGGCTGAAGATTTTAAATGCTAAAAGTTTTGATGAAATTTTCTCCCTGGAGCATTGCTATAAATCTCATGGCTTCAAGAGCTTGTAAATCTAGTCAGTTACGTTTTCTGTGAATTTTCGTCCTTTCATTTTCTTTTCTCAAACAACGTTTTTTTTTTCTTGCAAATATTCTATTCGTTTTAATATTTTGGTATCAATACTTTTTCAGCTTAAATTGTCGGTTTGACATTAGTCAACCTGCAATGTAGTTTACTTGCACCTTTCAGCTGGTTCTGAACAATCCAGCTTCAAAAAGACATTAGTCTTATTCATATCTTAACATTTCATGTGCAGTTGTTGTTGTTGTTGTTTGAGTCATGGTGTGATCCACCCTATCTTGTGCTAAACTTTTCGTTTATACGTAACTATTGCATCCTACATCTGCTCAAATCTGCTTGTCATATTCATACCTTGGTCTACCCCTACCGTTCTTACCACCTACACTTCCTTCAAAAACCAACTGAACAAGTCCCGGGTGTCTTAAGATGTGTCCTATCATTCTATCTCTTCTTCTCGTCAAATTTAGCCAAATCGATCTCCTCTCACCAATTCGATTCAGTATTTCTTCATTCGTGATTCGACCTATCCATCTCACCTTCAGCATTCTTCTGTAACACCACATTTCAAAAGCTTCTATTCTCTTTCTTTCTGAGCTAGTTATCGTCCATGTTTCACTTCCATACAATGCCACGCTCCACACGAAAGTCTTCAAAAACATCTTTCTAATTCCGATATCAATGTTTGAAGTGAGCAAATTTCTTTTCTTAAAAAAGCTATTCCTGGCTTGTGCTAGTCTGCATTTTATGTTCTCCTTACTTCTGCCATCGTTAGTTATTTTACTACCCAAGTAACAATATTCATCTACTTCCTTTAAGACTTCATTTCCCAATCTAATATTTCCCACATCACCTGCCATCGTTCGACTGCACTCCATTACTTTTGTTTTGGACTTATTTATTTTCATCTTGTACTCCTTACCCAAGACTTCATCCATACTATTCAGCAACTTCTCGAGATCTTCTGCAGTCTCAGATAAAATAACAATATCATCGGCAAATCTCAAGGTTTTGATTTCCTCTCCTTGGACTGTGATTGATTCCCTTTCCAAATTTCTCCTTGATTTCCTTTACTGCCTGTTCTATGTAAACATTGAAAAGGAGAGGGTACAAACTGCAGCCTTGCCTCACTCCTCTCTGGATTGCTGCTTCTTTTTCAAAGCCCTCGATTCTTATCTCTGCAGACTGATTTTATGCAGATTGTAGATATTTCTTCGTTCTCGGTATCTGATCCCTGTCATCTTCAGAATCATAAATAGCTTGGTCGAATCAACATTATCGAATGCCTTTTCTAGATCTACGAATGCCATGTACGTGGGATTGTCCTTCTTGATTCGATCTTCTAAGATCAGACGTAAAGTCAGGATTGCTTCACGTGTTCCTACATTTCTTCTGAAGCCAAACTGATCTTCTCTCAACTCAGCTTCGACTTGTTTTTCCATTCTTCTGTAAATAATACGTGTTAAAATTTTGCAGGCATGAGATACTAAACTAGTGGAGCGGTAATTTTCACACCTGTCAGCAACGGCTTTCTTGGGAATAGGTATAACAACATTCTGCCGAAAATCAGATGGGACTTCTCCTGTCTCACACATCTTGCACACTAAATGAAATAACCTTGCAATGCTGGTTTCTCCTAAGGCAGTCAGTAATTCAGAGGGAATGTCATCAATTCCAGGTATCTTGTTCCTATATAGGTCACTCACAGCTCTTTCAAACTCTGACCTCATAATTGGGTCTCCCATTTCATTAGCATCAACAGCCTCTTCATGTTCCAGAACCAAATTATCTACATCTTTATCTTGATACAACTGTTGGATATGCTCCTGCCATCTTTCTGCTTTGTCTTCTTTCCCTAGAAGTGGCTTTCCATCTGAGCTCTTAATATTCATACACCTAGATTTCTTTTCTCCAAAGGTTTCCTTGATTTTCCTGTATGCAGCATCTACCTTTCCCAAGACCATACAGCCTTCGGCATCCTTGCACTTCTCCTTCAGCCATTCTTCCTTAGCTACCTTGCACTTTCTATCCACTTGATTCTTTAATCGCATGTATTCTTTTCTGTCCTCTTCATTTCTAGCATTCTTGTATTTTCGTCGTTCATCAATCAGGTCTAGTATCTCCTGAGTTATCCACTGATCTTTTCTTCCTTCCTAACATTTCTCCAGCAGCCCTGCTGACTTCATTTTTCATTACTCTCCACTCTTCCTCTATAGTGTTTCCTTCAGCCTTTTCATTTAGTCCTTTTGCAACATGTTCCTTGAAACAATCCCTCACACTCTTTTCTTTCAACTTGTCTAGATCCCATCTTTTTGCATTCTTTCCTTTCTTCAATTTCTTCAACTTCAGATGGCATTTCATGACCAACAAGTTGTGGTCAGAGTCCACATCTGCTCCTGGGAAAGTTTTGCAATCCAACACCTGGTTTCTGAATCTCTGCCTAATCATAATGAAGTCTATTTGATACCTTCCTGTGTCTCCAGGTCTCGTCCACGTATTCGGCCGTCGTTTGTGGTGTTTGAACCTAGTATTGGCAAGGACTAAATTATGATCAGTGCAGAATTCAACCAGCCGACTTCCTCTTTCGTTCCTTTGTCCCAATCCAAATTCTCTTACTGTACTACCTTCTCTTCCTTGGCCTACCACTGCATTCCAGTCTCCCATCACAATTAGATTCTCGTCACCTTTTACATATTGTATTAAATATTCTATCTCCTCGTATATTCTTTCGATTTCTTCATCATCCGCTGAACTAGTAGGCATATAGACCTGCACTATTGTGGTGGGTATTGGTTTAGTGTCTATCTTGACGACAATAATTCTTTCACTATGCTGGTCGTAGTAGCTTACCCGCTGCCCTATTTTCTTATTCATTATTAAACCATCTCCTGCATTTCCCCTGTTTGATTTTGTGTTGATAATTCGGTAGTCGCCTGACCAAAAATCTTGTTCTTCCTTCTAACGTACTTCACTTATACCAACTACATCTAACTATCCGTGGCTATTTATCTCAAGGTCACGCACTTAACTTCAATCAGCAATTGTAAAAAAATGTTGCTTCCTTTAATTTGATTATTACTTTTATATTCTTATTACAGTTAAAATAAATTTTGTATCTGCTGTTCCATATAATCCGCCCTTGTTCTCTCTCTATCCCCGTAAAACTTATGATTCTTTCCTAAGTTTTCCCCATCACTGTTATACTATTAATACAGGAATGAAATTAGTCCCGTTCGCTCACACTGTCATGTTTATGTTCAGACACAAATAATAATACTGGTAAGACTTTATAAAAATTTAATCGTGAAAATTATTTCCGTTAGATACCGTGAAATCGCAGATTGATTCATACGTGAAATTTTAATGCTTTCCTAACATTCAATTTCCACTTTAGAAAATACAAGACCTGCACTGTTTAATATTTTAAGTTTGCTATCAGCAGAAATATTTCAATCCCCTTGAGATATTTAGGCCCGGTTGTATAAAACTTTTGATCTGAGTTTAAAGAGGAAAAATGGCTGCCAGTCAAGTTGAACTTCGATTTTCCGTTGTATAAACGCTAACCTAAGATCATCTCGTCTTGATCTAAGTTCAGATTTGACTGCCGAATATTCGTCGGTTAATTTCCTTGAACTTAGATCATTATCATTCATATTAAACATTGAACTAGACCTGAAGACTTGAGAAGTGTTTCCTTGTATCGTATATGCGTAAGAATACCGTACCTTAATAATATCGAGGTGCGTTATAAATATATTGAATGCTAGTAGTTAAATAATGCTAAAGATCGCTCGATTTTTTCAGAAGTGAGGTTATGTGAATATCATATAAACAATAGCCTACTGCTATACCAACATGTTCTTACTTAGTTTTCTATTATGTTTCAAGTTTACAAAACAAAGCATATATATTTTCTTTAGCAGGGATGTCAGATTATTCCGACTTTTCGTCTGATGAAGAGTTGATTTTACAACGAGCTCCTCGCGTCTTTCGGCACAGACGCAATCCGATTATTGAATTGTGTGAAATGTTCAAAATAAGATTTCGTTTATCGAAAGATGTTGTGGAACGACTGGAACTAAAGTTAAGGGACACACTACAAAAACCTAGTCAAATAAGTTATCCCCTGTCATCCATGTGTATGTTCCTAACAACTCTAAGGTTTTATGCTACAGTAAGTTTTCAAATGGTTGTTGGAGAGCTCTTTAACATTGACAAGTCAACGGCTTTCTCTTTCAACTTTGATGTCACCATATCGGTTCTTTTATTTTCTATTATATGTTTGTACCTTGATAGTACAATATCCACCAGATCGCCCTTTTCTTTCTGTGTGAAGTTCCTTCCATGTTTACTTCGCGAGATTACAATATTATCTTCTTCTCCTTCTTCGACAGTCACGGCAATTTCGTATTTCATTTGTTGACAGTCACGGCCAGGTCAATCCCACTATTTAAGTATTATCCAACGGGCCGAGCTATTTCGTATTTCATTTGTTTTTCGGTGTTGCCACGTCCAATTTTTTGAACTCCGATTACATTTGAACTACACATGTGTAAACCGAGTTCAGTTTTATACAACGCGATGAAGTCGTAATCTCAGTTCATTTTCAGAACTAAGTTCTTAATTGATCTCCAGTCAGATGTCTTTATACAACCGGGCCTTAAAGTATCGTACTTCTCGGTTTTACGACCGAGTTCGCAGTGACTATTGGAATTTTTCGATGTTTTTCTCACCGTAAATTAGTAGAGTTGGAACCGTAGACTTTGATTCCGCAATATCACATTGTAGCACCAACTTCTATTAGCCAGCTGTCCTGGTTCGACTGTGGGACAAGACTGTGTTGTGTCCAATTCTCTCGTGTCTTTTATACTGAAGTCGCGGAGACTGCAGCTGTTTCATTCCTCTCAATAACTTTCTTAATCCGAGGTAGATTTTAATAAAACTTAGTGGTATTGGAGGTACTGAACTGGTGTGTACCGTGATGTTATTTTCATATTCCTATCATAAATTATATACGAGTTATTCAGGGTAGAGTTATGGAAACTTCTATGAATGACGTTACTTATCCTTGGCGAGTTGCAGCTGGTTCCTACGTCACTCGCCACTTGCTTTCTGTAGCCGGCTGCTCGGTTGGCGCGCGGCGCGTATTTTAAAGTTTGATTACTTCAACAACAATTCTGGACCAGCGTTTCTGGTACAATGTTAAAACATTAAATGAAACATTAAACTTAAAAATGTAAAATACAGATACCAAATCCAGTAACATTAAAACATGCATTATGTGATAAGCAAGAAAGTAAATAAGCCTATTCATTATTTTTGACTACGAGAATCTAAAGAATATAAAGCTAAAACAGAGAAACAATTTTCTTAATAATAGATATATTTCTGATTGTTAGACACAAGAAAACCTGATCTCAGACCCTAGCGTACTCCTCCAGGAAGACAGATGTTAAGGACTGCTTTAGTTGTGTACAGTTAGTGTTATTTGCAAAACGGTGAGAAATAAAAGAAATACGTGATGCAGTGCATACAAAGGATTTGTTAAATTTAGTGGTAGGATAAAGAGGAATTTGATGGGTAGTCCTTGTAAACCTATTATATCTGTTACGTGCGTTATAAAAGTAGGATGGGGTCTTCAGTATGGAAATTTTGTGCGTAGCAATACCTACTGAGATTTCCCGACGTTCATGGAGTTTCAACCATTGTAGCTATATGTAATTTGGTGTTATGAGTTCATCACGCCTGGCATTTGTCACGTAACGAACACATGCATTTTGTACCCTCTGGAGTTTTAAGTTCAAAGATTCAGGTAAGTCGTTGTATACGACTGAACCACAGTCAATTATTGGGAATATAAGATTTTGAACAAGTAGTTTTCGCATGAAAGGTGATGTACATGACACGTTACGTTTCAAAATATGCATGGATGACACAACCTTTCGGTTCACATTTGGCGTATGATCAGACCAGGATAAGGTTTTGTTGAATATTAGACCTAGATTGTTGACGGTGTCACTATAATACGTATCTATATCCAGAATTTTTATTGCTGGGAGGGATTTGACATCAAGAGTTTTCAGGAGTTTTGTGTAACGTGTAAAAATAAGTTGAGTCTTAGTCACATGTAATTGGAGGTTATGATTTGCGCTCCATTCGATCAATCGAGAGATGTCATGGTTAAAATGCATTGTACAAGAAAGTGCGTTAGTCGGCTAAAGTGGTAGTAACCTTGTAAGTCTTCATAATACATGTCAAAGGTACTGCTTTTAAATACTTCAGATACCGGTATGTCATTATTATAAACAGAGAAACATGAAGTACCGAGGATTGATCCTTGTAGTACGCCACAGTTTACTGATTCTCAGCTAGAGGATCGTCCGTTAACAAGCGTGACTCTTTGTGATCTATTTGACAGATGATTCACACCACGACACAGTACTCTGCGGGGAGCCAATTGACTTCAGCTTATCAAGAAACAACTTATGATTAACACAGAGAATTCCTTAGAGAAATCAAGGAGACACAGGATAGTAAGCTGCCTCTTTTCGGTGGCCGCGCGTGTATCTTCTGTAACCGTCAGCAGAGCAGTAGTAGTAATATGGCCCTTCTTGAAGGCAGATTGGTAGGAATTTCGAATGTGGTATTTAGACAGATATTCACATATCTGCTCATGAACAACTTTTTCTAGTGCCTTACTAAGTGCACAGAGGATGTTCATAGGCCTAAAATCACAGCAGACTGCTGGTATTTTCTTTTTGGGCACAGGACGTACATTGGCACGCTTCCATTCTGAGGGATAAACTCTATTCTGGAGAAAGAACTTAAATAAAAGCACAAAGGCAGGATGAAATATGTCAATGCAGGTAGAAACCATGGATATTGAAATATTATCTGGACCTTTAGCTTTAGTTCGAATTGATCTGACTGCTTTTCCTATCTGTGAAGGGTGCACGTACATGAACTATAATTTATTTCTGGAAGTTGGAGTGAGAAATATATAGTGTTTGGCAATGTCTGATACTTTCGGAGAGCTGGAGTTAGAGACTGATGTCAAATAATATTCACTTAATTCAGATGAAGTAACAGGTATCTGGCTATCTACAGAGAAACTGACTCCCATACCAAGTGATTCTGAAGCACGCCGAAAAGCTAAGGCGCCCTTACGTACATGTGCACATGTGGCAAACTATACATATGATGCCGGAGTGTGGTCAGAGACCCTCTGATAGCCTTAATACAAGTGGGTCCGATTGGGTTTCAAACGATTCCAAAATTCCTTGTGGAATGGGCATCGACCATGAGTCTATTCGCAGATATGACGTTCATATGTGTAACGGTTCAAATCCCGTTACAAGATAATATCTGTATTTTTATTATTGTATGATTTTATCTGTATTTTATTATTATTATTATTATTATTATTATTATTATTATTATTATTATTATTATTATTACTATGTCAGTATTATTATTATGTTATCTGTGATATTGTACTATTATTGTAATTATCCGTTTTATTCAATTTTGCAATTGCCTGTTGCTTGCAAGATTGCACTTAGATGTATACATATATACGTATGTGTAGTATAACACTCAATACCTGTACAGTGAGAATTGTTGTATATATCAGAGATCGGATGTGACGTTGGTGCATTGTGCAATATTGTTGGCGATTCTGCCAAGTCATCGCCACTCCATGGCTACGTCATCGTATTTTTTTAGAATATGCGCGCACGGTGTCATCGCCGCGGGGCTATTTCACCACTGTATGTAATATTTGTCGCGTAGGTGGGAGTACGTCATTGTTATTTCTGGAGATTACGTAGCTGTGTCAACCAACGTATATATAAGGTGGGTGCACATTGTAGCGTCAGTCATTAGTTATACGGATGCAGTACAGTGAACAAGTCTACTAGATCAAGAGGCCTTAGTTGGCCAGTGAACGAGAGATGGTGAAGACTCAGTGAGCCATTATTGGTCATTGAGAGAGTGAGACCAAATGGTTGGTCCGTCACTTAGTGGAAGACGCGGACGCAAGGCTTACCAAGGAGTCAGAGAGGGCAACCCTGGACCTACCAAGAGGTCATACCATATTGACTTACAAAGAAGTCAGATGATATGGAGAAGAAGCAGTCTCAAGGATGTATCACCACGTTAGGCGTGACACATCTACAGTAAACACCAGAGCAATGGATTACGTCGTAATTACACTAAAAGTGTTGAAGGTACAGTCAAGTGAATCAGTGAGGGAAATATTTCGTATAAATTGTTAAATGTCCGGTCAAGAAGAATTCAAATTCATGCCTAGTTTCTTTCAGTTGCAATGTCATAATTTCACATTCTCATCTGTTTTATCGCAACAAGACTCACTATTTTTTTGATATATTATTCAAAGAATATATATTGTTCTATCAAACGAATTCATAGTTTCATTTCATTGACAGTAAAATATCTTAACCTCAAAATTAATGGGGAAACCGAACGCCAGTCTCCTTTTCCCAGAACGTATATGGTATGTTGTCAAAAGTAAGCTTATTACCCCACACCCTAAAGATGGTCAAGAGTCTCATTCTATTATTGCTGTACTGAGCGACAGCTGGCGCCCTTCAAATAACGTATGTGTAAGTAAGCAGGTAACAAGTAAGTGTGAGTACAGGGTTCGACGAGTGTGTATTTTATTTAATTAATGTTAATTTTCAGATTTTCCATTATAAATGCAGATATTCAGATTTTTCAATATAAATTCAGATTAATATGTTTGTAAAGTTAGTCAGCAAGTTAGGAAGTTCTCATTTTGGCCCCGCAACGTGGTGCACGAAGAAATTCAGAATTTGGTCTGAATGACAGCATATCATAGGTTCATTTGGGAAGAGTATGCGCATTTAAGCCAACGGAAATTATTACCGGTAAATTTCAGGACTATAATTTTGATATATATATTTGTATTTTGGGGATATGTCAAGGGATTTGAAGAGGGAAATTAATTTGAGATCGCGGACTATTACTAGTGAACCAAAGATGGACAAGGAAGACAATAACAAGTCATGTGACGACGAGGTCATTGCTTCGGCGGACATCCAAGGTGAAATTCTGAGTAGGGAGCAGGTGAATACGATGGAAGGTTCTGGGATAATTCAGGAAAGTTCAGAAATTGAGAAGCACACTGAAACCCAAAAGGAAATCGTGGGGGGAATGAACCAAGATTTTCTAAATTTGCTGATGGCCAAATTTACCGAGATCAGTAATGAAAGTCAGAAACGAATGGAGGAAAATAAAAAAGAGATGAAAGAAATTTTTAGTAGTATTGAAAATAGTCATAAACGAATGGAGGATACGATTGATATTTATTGTGAAAATAGGAGTAAACAGATGAAAGAATTAATTAGTAGTTATAACGAAAATTGTAATAAACATATTAACTCTGTGAGTAGTAAGATGGAAGAATTAATTGGCAGTAATAAAGAAAATTGTAATACGATCATTAGTAATATAGATACTAAGATATTGGAGATAAATAATCAAACATCTAAATTAGAATCTAAGTTAGAAAATAAGCTAAATGAAGAGTGTGTTGAAATTGAAGGTGAAATGGAGTCGAGTCGGAGCGATGTTCATTCTCAAATTGAGCATGTCAAAGAAATATGTACAGAGAATGTCGTAGAATTAAGTGACAAAAGTTCTAGTAATCGGGAAGAAATTCATGACGTAGTCGAGAAAAGATTGGACAAGAGTTACAATGCAGTTGGGGAAGATACGAGGGAACAGATTAGTAGTAATGAGCAAATTGAAAGCAAACTTGTGGAGGTCACTGAACTACGGAACGAACAGGAAACGTTATCACAGCAGGCAAGAGAAAGAGAGGAAGAATTGAAGGAAGAAATGAGAATCGTGGAAGAGAATGCTGAGAGAGCAGCGGAAGAAGAAGAAGAAGTTGTGAATTGCCAGGGAGTGATACGGCAGAAAGGTAGAGGTATGACAGGTTTAGACGTGATAGTAGCGAGTGGTTTGTTCAGTAGGGATCGTGATTTAACTGGGTTTTCTGGAAAACAGTTCAGTACTACAGAATTTGTAAAAGGAGTTGAGAAAAGATTTACAAGTAAGTCGAGGAATAATATTAATGAATGGGAATATGTGTTGGAGATTTTGTCGAATGTTTTTATCGGTGAAAGTAGAATATGGTTTCGAGTATACTGGAATAATATGTCTAATTTAGGAGAGTTTAAAGTGTTCATTGATAGGCTTTGGGAGGAATGTGTGCTAGGGCGCGCGCGCGAGAGAGAGCGCATGATAGCTGGGGAAAGTAGTATAGTAGAGAGAAGGGGGAAAATGTTAGCCGTGTATCAGAGGAGAGGGGGTGATCATGATTCGCAGAGGATTAATAGTTGTGTTGATGGTGATAGTGGTCGGAAGAGTAATCAGAGAGAATTGGAAGATGGGAGGCGTATGAATTTGAGTTGTGAGAGAGAGGGTCAGGGGAATAACCAGAGAGAATCGGAAGATGGGAGGCGTACGGGTTTGAGTTATCAGAGAGACTATGATAGTCTTAATATGAATGTTATCCAAGTGTCTTTATCGAGCCAGAGTATCTCAGATTCACAGGGAATCGGGTAAGTTAAGTAGACAGGCTGAAGGTAGTAGATGAACAGGTATTTAGTATAAGTAGTTATATAGTGAAAGTAAATTTAAGGGTATAGTGTGATTGTGACCTAAGTAGTGTTAAGTGAGATATTTAAGTAATGACGTAGTCGTAGATAATGAAGTAATTAATGGTAGCAGTAAGTTAGACGTAAGAAGTGTTCTGGTAAGTGATGTAAGTACTTGTGATACCGAGAATATGATGTAAGTAGTGAGGTCGTAACTTCGATGATGAAAATTGTGATATGAAGAAGGTAAGTGAAGGTACTATTAGATATTATAACAGACGTTGGGTAAGTCACAGTGAGTAAATAAAATGATAGCGGTACCAATCATAAGTAAAGATAATTGTAAGTTTCAGACATGCCTTGTTGTACCAAAACTTGTGTATTCGGTTGTTTTAGGAGCTGACTTGGTTGCAAATCCTGGAAGTAGAGTAGACTTTAATTTAGGTAGTGTGTGTTTGTTCTATGAGGAAACTAGCAAAGAAGTACGTATTAATTATGATGATCTGAAGTAAGTGTGTCGGTGACGTGTGTTCTTTGAGATATATGAGAGGTAAGTGAAGTTGTTCCTAGTGAGAGGAAATGTGTTGTTGGGTGTGTTACGTGTCTATACGACCAGGATCTGAGGGATCGTCGGTATGAGGCAGTGACGTGAGGTAATTTGAGTGAATTACAGGAGGAGTACTTGTATGCGATGTTAGGTAAGCATCGAGAGGTATTTAGTGGTAAGTGAGGAAGAACACGTATATGAACATAAATTTGTAGTAAATGACCATTGATCGTTTGTGGGAGGTAAGTACCCCATTCAACTTAAAAATGCTAGTGACGTCTAAGAACAAATAAACATTATGCTGGATTACGGAATAATTGAACCATCTTGTAGCTATGGTATTGAACCTTTAATTATTGTTGCCAAGAAGGATGTGATTTATTGAGATACGTAAGTTAATAAGGGCAAAATTGATTCGTTTGAGTGACAGAGTGCTACTCAGAGTTCCATTTCATCATCTGCAGAGGTGGGAAATATGTTGAAGTTATACTTTTGTATCAGGGGTATTTCACTATTGTGAGCCGTATCGGGAAGTGTGCATATTCCTTAAAAGATCAGGAAGGGAAGATTGTCGGTACTTACAACATTAAGAACTTAAAGAAGTATTTCACGTGAGATTTGTTGAAATAAGAGTAAGATGATTATATTTTGTGAGAAACTGGCAAAATAAAACTAACATCTGCGATATGCGTGTGAACCAAGTGTCGTATTGGTGTATTGGAAGAATAAGTGCTACATTGTCATGTACTGTGTGACAAAAAAAACGGAGAACAGGACATTGGACAGTTATCTGCGATAACAATATGCGAGAACAGTTCTCATATAAGTGATATTTCACAAAAAGTTTTGATATGTTAAAAAAAAAGAAGAATGTAGTGTAATCATTTAAAATTATTTGTGTGTGTTAAATTAAGGGCTATGCTCTTGTGAATTGTATGAGAATGGGACACTGGACAGTTATCTACGATGGCAATGTGCGAGAAGAATTCTCATATTTGTGATACTTTATAAAATGTATGGATGTTGAAAAAGAAAATTATTGTTGTATACTCATTTAAAGTGTTTATCTGTGTCAGTGTTATATATATAATTTTGTTCATAAATCAATCGATTCTTTGTTCTTCGATTTATTTATGAGGGAGGCGAATTGTAACGGTTCAAATCCCGTTACAAGATGATATCTGTATTTTTATTATTGTATGATTTTATCTGTATTTTATTATTATTATTATTATTATTATTATTATTATTATTATTATTATTATTATTATTACTATGTCAGTATTATTATTATGTTATCTGTGATATTGTACTATTATTGTAATTATCCGTTTTATTCAATTTTGCAATTGCCTGTTGCTTGCAAGATTGCACTTAGATGTATACATATATACGTATGTGTAGTATAACACTCAATACCTGTACAGTGAGAATTGTTGTATATATCAGAGATCGGATGTGACGTTGGTGCATTGTGCAATATTGTTGGCGATTCTGCCAAGTCATCGCCACTCCATGGCTACGTCATCGTATTTTTTTAGAATATGCGCGCACGGTGTCATCGCCGCGGGGCTATTTCACCACTGTATGTAATATTTGTCGCGTAGGTGGGAGTACGTCATTGTTATTTCTGGAGATTACGTAGCTGTGTCAACCAACGTATATATAAGGTGGGTGCACATTGTAGCGTCAGTCATTAGTTATACGGATGCAGTACAGTGAACAAGTCTACTAGATCAAGAGGCCTTAGTTGGCCAGTGAACGAGAGATGGTGAAGGCTCAGTGAGCCATTATTGGTCATTGAGAGAGTGAGACCAAATGGTTGGTCCGTCACTTAGTGGAAGACGCGGACGCAAGGCTTACCAAGGAGTCAGAGAGGGCAACCCTGGACCTACCAAGAGGTCATACCATATTGACTTACAAAGAAGTCAGATGATATGGAGAAGAAGCAGTCTCAAGGATGTATCACCACGTTAGGCGTGACACATCTACAGTAAACACCAGAGCAATGGATTACGTCGTAATTACACTAAAAGTGTTGAAGGTACAGTCAAGTGAATCAGTGAGGGAAATATTTCGTATAAATTGTTAAATGTCCGGTCAAGAAGAATTCAAATTCATGCCTAGTTTCTTTCAGTTGCAATGTCATAATTTCACATTCTCATCTGTTTTATCGCAACAAGACTCACTATTTTTTTGATATATTATTTAAAGAATATATATTGTTCTATCAAACGAATTCATAGTTTCATTTCATTGACAGTAAAATATCTTAACCTCAAAATTAATGGGGAAACCGAACGCCAGTCTCCTTTTCCCAGAACGTATATGGTATGTTGTCAAAAGTAAGCTTATTACCCCACACCCTAAAGATGGTCAAGAGTCTCATTCTATTATTGCTGTACTGAGCGACAGCTGGCGCCCTTCAAATAACGTATGTGTAAGTAAGCAGGTAACAAGTAAGTGTGAGTACAGGGTTCGACGAGTGTGTATTTTATTTAATTAATGTTAATTTTCAGATTTTCCATTATAAATGCAGATATTCAGATTTTTCAATATAAATTCAGATTAATATGTTTGTAAAGTTAGTCAGCAAGTTAGGAAGTTCTCATATGACAAGAATGTGAATCCCTTTAAAATCGTTGTTTACGCCTACATCTACCCGCATGTGCGGCAAATAACCGCAATTATTTAAAAAATGCTCTTATCTTCATCAGGTAAACCTTACTACAGGAAAGCGTTAACATTCTGTAGTTATATAAAGTTCCGATAGATAGCAGACTATTCGAACATATAATTGTTCGTTTTTAGTAGTTTTTTAACTTTCTTCTAAACTTACTTTATAGTTTTGATTTCTCTACCAAATTGCCTACATTTATTTAAACATTTTATATTAAAGTATTAATTTAAGTTCATTTAAACTGTGATACAGTACAAATTTAGTCACTAGTAATCATTGAGTTAATTTTAAACTGTTCTGTGATTTGAGGGTTTAATATTGTTGTTTAGAATTGTACATTTCAAGTTATTTGAGAGTCCAGTCCACCAGCCCAACGTACTATAAATTTGGGGGCTAATTTAGAGAGGGATCTGGCAGGTAGCCGCCCAGCATGCGCTTGTGCGATTTAAGAAAGGCACGAGCGAATGAAGGTTAAGAATGAATATGTATTTTATAATGTAGCAAGAATGCACTTAGGAATAACATATATTTTATCCATCTTGTTGTTGTGCCATAAGACCTGTAATTAATTCAAGCTGCAGTGATCATTGATGATGATGATGATGATGATGATGATGATGATGTTTGTTGTTTTAAGGGGCCTAACATCTAGGTCATCGGCCCCTGATGGTACGAAATGAAATGACAAAACAAAATTTTAAATCATCCACTAAACAAAATAAAAAAATGGCATGAAGAATGAATGGATGGATATGAACCCAAAACAATCAGTGGATCCCACCTAAAAACTACCATAAAGAAACAGCATTACCGACCAAGGAACCACTTCTAAAGGAAAATCCTGATGATGATCATGATGGTGATGATGATGATGATGTTGCTTGCTGTACAAAGGGGTCCACAATCCAGGTGAACGGCCCCTCATAATAGTACTTATCGCTAGTAAAGTAGTTCCATGGTATTTGTCATGTTGGGGTACTAATCAAAAGTAGCGTAGACTCACGGTGTTCCACATATAATGGTACTACTCACAAGTATTGTACGTCGCACAGGTAACGCAGATCGTAAAGTTTTATGCTTGCAAAAAGAAACTAAACACTTTTACTGAAGAAGAGTTAAATGCATTACCACAGGCATTTTTGGTAAATGTAGCTTCGAATGCTGTAAAGAAGAACTGGGTTAAGGTGCCTCGTGAGTAGACTCAAGATCCTGTTTTGTCAGAGCTTCAAATGTGTAGTTTACATCTTGAACAAGTAAGTTTAGGTAGGAGACCTTCAGTAAGACAGTGTCGTACATGTCAACTCATTAAACTGTGTCACGGACTTAAAACGTTTTTGTTTGCTAGTTGCTTTACGTCGCACCGACACAGATAGGTCTTATGGTGACGATGGGACAGGGAAGGGCTAGGAGTGGGAAGGAATGGTGCCACACATAGGCAACGCAAACCGATTGTATTCCTCACTTAGGTATACTAATCACGGGCGAGGGTAATCCCGTGGTGTTCCTCACATAGTGGATACTCACCGCAGGCAACGCAGACCCTCGGCGAGTGGTACTAATCACAGGCATCGCCCAGACCCGTGGTGTTGCTCACGTGGGTACGACTCACAGGTACTGGAAACGTACAGTGAACCTATGTCTGCTGCTACTAATCACAAACCTATTTCATACCTAATATAGTGGTACTACTCGCAAGTACAGGCAACCCATGGTGTTCCTCGCGTGATGGTACTAATCAAAAGTAGTTTCATGGTTCTAATTCAACCATCCCTTGGTCGCCCCTTTTAGTCGCCTCTCACGACAGGCAGGGGATACCGTGGGTGTATTATTCGTCTGCGTCCCCCACCCACAGGGGGTAGAGAGAGAAAAAAAGAGAAGAAGAAAGGAATCCGTCACTTCGAAAAATGAAGTAACGGACGATGAAAGGCAAGGGCCACGAAGGGCGTGAAAATGAAAGACTCCCTAGGCCTCGAATGCTCTAATACCGTCGGGGTCGGAAAAGAACAAGAGTTGACCAAGGGAGGTCGGATAGGATAGACGAAAGTGAGGAGTCTGGCACAAGTAAGTGGAAGTAATGCCAAGACTCAGCTAAGGGCCCCGTGGTCGCCAATCCACACTCCCAAGTTGAGAGCCCCTTGGGCCACTTGTAGTCGCCTCTTACGACAGGCAGGGGATACCGCGGGTGTAATCTACGTGCGCGTCTCCCACCCGCAGGGGGTAGTGTGTTTGGTCCGCGAGAGGTATTTTATTTCCCTCAAGTCCGCCGGCAAGCCGGTTAGGACCTCCCTGTCTGCCACCTGGGACGCGCCACGCGGGAATATCACCTCTCCCCGTGCTACGCCAGCGTAGTAGGTTCGTGGGCAGTGATCATAACCAACATTCATCCTGTGAGGAATATTGTATGTTTGTCAGCAATTGATTTCTAGGAGATTAAATCTGTTCAAATCTATATATTGTTTCTATAAGGCCTATTCCTCAGTGTTACCAGTGTATTGATACAAAATTGTCAATAAACTGTGTGACGCATATGTAAAATAGAATAATAAAATGTGAAAGACACCGACAATAAGATGAAAAATATGGATCATAGATGAGATACATGTCAGCGAAGTGGAATACGTTCAAACTTTGTGGCCCATAAATCGCTCGCAATTAAGGAATAATTGAATTCTCTGTACGTTTATTATTCCACGTTTCTATCATAGCATGACGTGAGCCTATCTCCTATATAACAAGGAGAATATAAAAGTTCCTTGCGCTGTATTGCAACACAAAGTAAATAGGAGCCTTTATATATTACGGGCGAATGGGATCCAATATTTAGAACGTAAACTATAGAATAAAGCCTTCCATGTATCGAGATAAATTCAGACATAAATGGAAACTTGAGATACTGATCTATTGACTATGACACAAATCAACATACGTTGGAGGTGTGATCATGACAGACGTTGCTTCAGTTAGACAACATGAAGGGAAATAAAACTGCGGTATTATGAGCTGAGAGACTACAACATCGAGGAAGTGAAAAAAGGTAATGGGGCATGCAGTATAATCATATCATAACATGGGAGGTAGAACTTCAGAAACATCATACAGAGTTATGCAGGTTGTAAATACTTAGAAAAAACATATAGAAAGAGATTCATTTATAATACCTGAAGACTTCAAGAAAGATACTTTCTTGGCAGATGAGATGACATTGACACGACAACCGGAACAATAAAGAAAACCGATACTTTTAATAACTACTTTATGTCTAACAGTGTTATCTACTGAAATGAATAAAACTGTATGGACATGTTGTAAATCCATTTTCATGAAGGCAAGAATATATTCCACTTCATTCACCTTTTACAGCTAATGACCGTTGTATCAAGACGATCTTATATTTTAAGAAGTCAGAGGTGCTAATTCTGATGATGATGATGATGATGATGATTATGATGTTGTTGTTGATGATGATTGTTCTAAGGGGCCTAACATTTAGCTCGTAGGTCTCTTATTGTGTGGGATGAAATGATAAATTAATGTTTACCCACTAATATGAATGTCGAGTGGAGTGGCCGTGTGTGTTAACGCACTTTGGCTATGGAGCTAAATTTTGCATTTGGGAAACGACTGAGTTCTAACCCCACCGTCAGGATACCGAGAACGTTTACTGTGGTTTTCCACTTTTACTTAAAAGAAAGTGCCGAAAGAGTTCCAGTTCATTGGCTACAGCCGATTGCTTTCCCCTCCTTACCTAATTTCTTTCACAATCATTCATTTGATGTTAATTCCCTCAACTGAGGTTGGCGTCAGAAAGGGCATCCGATCGTAAGAATTAGCCATGAAATTTAATCTCACTTAAACCCTGACCTCGCATTAGGAAACGGGTCAAAATATTAAATATGCACCCACTAACATGAATATGTAAATTAATTTAAACCAATCAGTGGATCTATTTCCCAATGTATTATATTCCGTAAAATAATTTAAATATGAACTAGCAAGATGCCAGTATTTTGCTACGGTTTAAAAATTGAAAGTTCTGTGAGCTTTGATTCGGGATATAAGTGGGTTCGAGCCCCACTGACAGGAGCCCTGAAGATGATTTTCTGTGGTTTTCCATTTCCACACCAGAAAAATACTGAGGCTGAACCTTAATTAAGGCCACGACCACTTCGTTCCCTCCCCTAGCCCTATCCTCTCCCGTTGGTGCATCGTAAAGCAAATTGTAAAATAAAAAATGAACAAGTCAAATCTTCTGTTATTTTAAACCTTATATTGGGCGCGTACTGCTCCGGAGCATTCGTTATAAATAGGTCACATAACTCATCTTGATATGCCTGTAATAGTCGTATTGTTTTGCCTGCTCTTTCCAATAGTTTTATGGACATTTAAAAGGGGTACATAATAACCGATTCATTCGTAATGTGGTTTATAACACTTCATTAAAATACAGTATTCACTGTGCTTCGACTATTCGGACGTATCTGGATCTTAACATTTTCAAATGATCTTGCCGAAGATAGTGCGACATACTGCAATCGGCCGTGAGTGAATATTGGTTTGGGTAAATACACACACACTTTTTCAAGAGGTCCCTGTGCTTTATTAATGGTCATACCGATGACTAGTCGACTTGGCACCTTCCCGCCTATGCGTACGTCGATGTTTTCTATTAGCGGCATGTAAGTTGTTAGGAACGTTCTGCCATCTATTGATTATATTTAGAAGCTGGGGAAGGTCATAGAATCAAAGAGTATATAGCACAGAATAATATTATTCCATGAGAAAGTCTATAAATTACTAAGGATTAAAATCACATATATCAGAATACTAGCAAATGTACCCGTGCTTCGCTACAGTATTCTACATTGCATACGGATTTCTCTGTAAATTACTGTAAAGGCAGTGAGTAACATTATATTAATTTGCATATCTCCTAACGCTATCCGAGAAACAAAACAGGGAGGATATCATACGTTCTTTTCGATGTAATGTAGGCATCGGGAAAGTTTTGTTGATAATGGCAGACCACATTTCCTACTGCAAATCATAATCGAGTTGGATAGGTTCTACCATAATAGCAGGCTCGCTTGGAAACTGCCATTCACAGTAGAGATGGAGAGTTTACATTATAAAGACAGGCCCATTTTCCTAATGACAGTCACAATCGAGATGGAGAGATTTGATTATAATCGAGAAACGCAGCGCTATCTAACGTATCAACAATTGAGACACGTCAATAAGTCATAGGACCAAAGTTGTAAATCTTTCCAAATTGAACGACGATTGCGCTATCTGTTTTCTAAAACAACTTACCGTTTACCCACCAACTATCACGAAACGGTCTGCACCGTCATTAAAATGCATCCATATTTCTGTATTTTCTGGAGCCAAAAGTTATACATTTGAACAGCATGAAATTTTTCCTCAAAAAAAAAAAAAAAAAACAAGAAAAGGTTTCGAGATTAGCACTCGCATACATACCGAGTACATACGGAAGAAAAGAGTACAGTTAAGGAAGTTTAAATTAATACAAGATAAAGGATTATAATTGAGGACAGCCGTGTAGGAAAAATATGTAAATACCAAGTGGATGTAATTGAAAATAAAATTCCCTTTAATGAATTGTCATGGTATGCGTTACGGACGTAATACCAGAGGAGAAATTAAGGTGCAGGGATTCTTAGGTAAACAGATAAGAAGATGACATGTGGTGTTACTACTTAAGCCTAAAGAGGCAAGGCACAGGAAAGCAATTAAAGCGGAGAAAAGAAGAACAGAAATAGAGTAAATATTCTGGAAAATGACAGAAAACACATTACGGTGTGAAATAAAGGGCTATACTCTGCAGTACTGTTCAAATATTAACAACGCCACTTTGTGCTATTCGAGGACGATTGTAACCTCCAACGGTATTCCCCCAATATCCCGCGGAATGGCCCATTGATGTCCCTCTTGCTTTCTACCCAAAGAACAACCATGGGTTTATAGGAATGATAACAAAAATGGCAATACGTTACTTCCCTGCTGGCGAGCAGTCAGAGATGTTGCCTGTAGGTTCGTTGTCGGTCTGTCGGTCACTCAATGCAGAGCATGAGAACCCCAAAAATTAGTAATTTTTTCCGTCATTCGAAGAGTAAGCGAAATAATATACATACCAAAAGTTGTTTATAATGAAGGGTCGTTGCACATACATTCCACGGATTTTACAGAAAATCAATAGTATGAGAGAAAATGGAAAACTGTACTGGTTTTCCTATAAACCCCCCTCTGTTCAGAGATTTATAAATCTTGTGGATATTATGACCTTCCCCGGGATGAGTATACTCTAAATATGAAATTTGGGCGAGATCTATAGAGTCGTTTCGCCGCGATGGTGGAACAAACATACAAAGAGACACGAAAAATAAAAATCACTAATCCGATGTTAAGTCGACCTAAAAGGGATACATATATGAATAATTGGCAACACAAACGAAATTACAGACAGCGGACCCCCTACAACTTTATTTACGTAGATACTCATGGACACGTTAATAAGCGCAGACCTTTACTTAGAGAGTTATTGCTTTGCAACTGTATGACATATCGACAAAAGGAATTAATCATCAGACGCCCCTTTTTGTGTTCTATATGGTTGGTCCTATGACAATTTCTCGTATCTCCTATATTTAATGGTTATATTGAGATAGAATCAAAGAGTAGGGCGAAATTTGGTACAGTTTTCACACATTATTTTTCTTGATACACATGTGACAGCTGGAATCATAAAATTTGTCTAACTTATGGCCACTGGTCGTGTAAATAGACGTGCCGAACGTGACGGTCCTATTTTTACTATAAGTGTATCAAACTATAAAATGTCCGTGTAAAAAGTATTAAATGAACTTGAAATTGAGAAATGCAGCTCTATTTAACGTTTAAGGGATAGAGATAGACAAAACCTCATAGGAACAAAGTTGTAGATCTCTCCAGGTTGAACGATGATTGTGCTATCTGTATTGTGATACGACTACCCTTTAGCCACCAATTATCCCAAAACGAAAGTGCACCGTAATTAAAATTGCATCCATATTTCGATATTTTCTGGGGCCAAATGTTATGCATTCGAACAGCTTGAAAGTTTCTTCAAAGAAAAGTGGATCCAGGTTTCGGGATTAGCACTCGCGTAGATACGGAATAATTAACGAAGAAAGTAATACATTTAAGGAAGTTTAAATAGAAAATAGGTTTATAACTGAGGACAGCCGTGTAGGACAAATATGTACATTACAAGTGGATGTATTTGAAAATAAAATTCCCTTCAATAAATTGTGATGGTATGAGTTACGGAAGGCGGCAACAGAGGAGAAATTTAGGTGCAAGGATTCTTCAGATAAGAAGACGTATGGTGTTACTACTTAAGACTACTGAGGCAAGTTAGAGGCAAGAAATTAAAGCGGAAAACAGAAATAGAATAGAAATACAGTAAAAATTATAGGAAATTACAGAATATACCTTACGGAGTGAAATAATGGGCTGCACTCCGCGGTAGCGTTCAAATACTAACAACGCCCCGTAGTCCTATTCGAGGACGATTGTAACCTCCAACTGTATTTCGCCAATATCCCGCAGAATTGCCGATTGACGTCTCTCTTGCTTTCTATCCAAGGAGCAACCACGAATTTACAGGAATGGGGACGAAAATGCCACTAAGTTACTTCCCTGTCAGAGACATTACCATGGTAACCTATAGGTTCGTTGTCGATCTGTCGGTCACTCAACGAAGAGCATGAGTTGGGTGGGGTTGAGGTTCTGGTCATGGGGGATTCCATTGCTAGACATGTAGGGGAAGTATGTGGAGTAAAAATGGAAACAGGGTAGAGTGTTATCCAGGAATTAGATAGAGGCAGATGTTGAATAAAGTAGAAGAGAAGGAGGAGAGAAAGGAGAAGGTGGTAGTGTTTCACGTTGGTACCAACTAAGTAAGGCAAGCAGGTATAAGTACTATCATATTTGGGGATGTGCGGGAACTGGTAAATGCAGCATGGACGAAGTTTAAGGAAGCGGAAATTGTTATCAGGTGGAATACTGTGTAGTAGGGATACTGACTGGAATGGGATTAGGGATTTGCGAAACTGGGAGTGAGATATCTAGATCGCAATTGGTGGGTAGGAGATAGAGATCTGCCCTCAGATGGCCTTCACTTAAATGGAATTGGTACGCATAAGTTAGAACATTTGTTTAGAAGGGTTATAGGGAGGTACATTCCGGGAAACGGGGTGGTCTAAGGAGTGGTGATAAGGGTACAGGGATCGGAAAGTCAAGTAGGGACGCCATATAAATGTTAGTGTTGAACTGTAAAAGTATTGTAAAAAGGGATAGAATTAAGTAATTATATATATATACACTGACGCTGATTCAGAATGATTTAATAAGATAATCAGCTACGTGGGAAATGACATGGAAAGGAAAGTGGCTGTAGCGGGAGATCTCAATTTAACAAATACCAATTGGTAAGGTAATGCGAACGACAGGAGTTATGGCCAACATATATATATATATATATATTATACATACTATGACCTTTCAATGATGTGGTGGTCGTATGTTAAGAAATCATTGAAAGTCATAAGTTAAACAGATTTAAGCAAATAGCACAGAAGTAATGTGAATCGCCGGTATATGGCTAGTTTTCGATGTTCATCGTATACGAAAGCCAATACAACTCGCAAATTTATGGTGGATCTTACGGTTGGAAATAGGAAAATCAAGCTCAGAACCCCGTCGTGTACGGAAAATTGCGTGAAGGATAATTCTGATACAAGCAGATGTCGATAAGGAGTAATTAAATCAACAACTGAGAAGAGGAAAGGTCAGACATGGTATTTAGTCCGGAAAGCGTTAGAGGAGGCCATGGATCAACTTGGAATCATGCACGGTCAATCATCTAGAAGGCGTACGGTGTGACGTGTTATATGTCACATGTGTTAATAGAGTAAATAATTGCAGGATGTTTTCCTTTGTGAGGATCTGTGAATATGAAAGAGCGATTGCGGTGACAAGTTCTTCAAATATCAAAGTCAGGTGTAATGAAGTTGTAATATGTGGATTATGAAAAGCGAATCATTTATTATTGTAAGATACTGAAAATAGAATTTTGTTTTTCCTACAATACATGTATGAAGAAAGCATTCAGTAAGCAGATAGTGAGCATAGCTTGGAGATACGCTCTTAAAATTGAGAAAGTCTATTGAGTTTGAAGGGCTAATATTTACTTACACAACATTGATATATGCAGGCAGGTGTTAAATAATGAAAGTGGAATTGTAAAATACGTGTTTGTTTTTGATTTTGAAGTAAAGGAACTTGGTGCCTTCTATACTTTATTACATTTGATATGTCTTAATGATGCGATATCACAACTTGATGACGGACGTGACTGTTGCATGCGTAACCATTTTCAACAATACAAAATCATCTGACCAATCGGTAATAGGCTTGGAAAGTGCCAACTTCAATTAATGAAATACATTTGCAAAAATTAAAAGTCTCTTCATAACAGCTTGCCCCCCTTGAAAGGAGTTCTTTCAACTAAACTATTGTAATCTTATACCTATTGTAAAAACACTTATTCTGAACATGTGCATTAATACTGTTACGGAGTTATCCGTGGTCGGTTGAGGTGAAAGAAGGTGCGGGTTGGAATAGGTCTCAACTACAAAATTAAAGTTAATTTAAAACTTTAACAAAGGTTATATTTTCTTTTCAAAAGCAAGAAATAACAGAGTATAACAGGTACCAAGTAGCAGATCAACAAATTAAGAAATTACAAATTACAGTTCGTTACAAGATTTGGGCTTCGAGCCCCAAGTATCATTTCTGAGCTCTCAGCTCACAACCAGAAATTATCAAAGGGCAAAAAACCCTTAATTACATGGAGCATTAGCTCCCACCCTTACATTTCAAGCCTCTCTAAAGCACTTTTATCACAACACCATACAGAGCTGACCCGCTCTCGATAGTTCAAGCCTATCAGAAGGCCATAAACAAACTTTACACTTGACTGCTCTTAAGGCCTACTTATAATTAAACAGGGGTATCTCGTACCCAGTCTACTGGGCCTTAGTGTGCAAAAACCAGGTTAAGTCAAATGGCCCAAAACAAAAGGATGGAGGCGTGAACTTGCACTCCTGAATCTACATTTTAAAACCTAAGTGGCTCTAGGCCGATACACAGGGGCTAATCCCAAGCTAGGGAGGTGACACGCATGAAAAAACTTTAATACATTAAGGAAGAGAAGAAACGGTTATGAAAACGTAGTCACCTCAATTTAAAAATGAAGGGGAGCTCGAGAGGGTGAAGCACTCTCTATCCCCGCATTAAAGTTCAAGAAAACTGACGTTTACCAGGAAAAGGGGTTTACATGTTTAATAGGTTACATATTAAAGGTTTAGAACCCTCCCCGAGAGTTAGACTGCTGAGCTAGCAAGAAATAAAGATGTTAAGAGGCCATTACCTTGTAGAAGAACTGCTGTCTGAAGAACGAGACGCTTCCCGCCCCCTTGCTACATATTCACACTCAGAGTAGATGTTATACTAGTGGCGCGGAGACAAGAAAATCAGCAGTTTTTATACCCTCGTGGAAAATTCGAGACCTTTCAAGAATGAGTAGACACACCCCCTCAACTTTATTGGATAGCTTAGAGCTACATATCCATATCGAAGAAGACATACATGATTGGCTGAGAATTAATTAAAGAAATTTGGGATTGGCTAAGTTCAAACCTGGCGGAAGGAAGGAATAATATTGCCAACCCAAAAATAAAAGAACATAATTTAGTAAAGACAACAACTTTTGAATACAACATTTCTTCAAGAAGGGTCATTCCTTTGCACCAGAGTGCATGATCATAGTTTTTTGTAGGGACATCTGGTAGAGAACGTCCACACTTCTTGATCAATGACAAACAAAAACACATCAAAATTGACACAGAGCCATCTTCGGAGAACCTGTTGAGTTAATACAGTTTTTTAAAGTTCAGACTTTCTGCTGTAGAGGAGTTTCAATTGGCGCAATATTTGAACTAGCGGCGTGGAGGTGTACCGCCCGGTACAAATACAAAACTCTATACATACATATTTTTATCATAAAAAAAATAATATTGAAATTCTATCTTTGATGAAAAATAACACAAAGTTAAAGATATCACAGGAAATCTTGAATTCAGTTCTCCTTGATATCCCTTTCAATGGGAATAGGGCATATTTTCTTGATGCTTCGGGTGAAAGTTCCACCAGCCGTCCGAACGGTGACAACCCTCACCTCACCATCTCGTCCAGCGTGAACTTGAACTATCCTACCTCTGGGCCACTCTAGAGGAGGGATGTTGTCCTCAATTAATAGCACCAAGGAATCAACATCAATACGTCGATTGGTATCATGCCACTTGACGCGTTTTTGCAATTCCTGCAAGTATTCTCGCTGCCATCTCTGCCACAACCGCTGCCGGATTTTCTACAAGTGCTGCCAACGTGACAAGCGGTTATCAGGTTCTCTCAACAAATCCCTTTGCACAGGTTGCACGATCGAGTCACTTAGAAGAAAATGTGCTGGCGTTAAGACTTCTAAATCATTTGGATCATTTGGCAAGGGAGTAAAGGGATGTGAATTTAATACAGCCTCTATATCGCAAAGAATAGTGTAGGTTTCTTCGAAAGTTAGCACGCGTCCCTGTGTTTCAGTCAGTGAATGTCTTTTCATCATCTTTACAGCTGCTTCCCACAATCCCCAAAAGTGGGGTGAGCGGGGAGAAATGCAACTCCACTGTACCTGCTGCTGAGCGAGCGAGGACGTAATGGTCGTTGACCCCTTTTCCAAAAAGGATTGGATATCTTGTAGTGCGTTGGCTGCTCCAATGAAATTCTTCCCATTATCAGAGAAAAGCTGCTTGCACAAACCTCTTCTCGCCGTAAAGCGTTGCAGTGCAGCTGAGAAAGCTTCGGTCGTTAGCTCCGACACCAACTCCAAATGCACTGCCTTGGTACTGAAGCATGTAAATACAGCTACGTAACTCTTGTAAGTATGAATGCGGCCCCTTCTGTGGCTTTCTCTTACAGATATTGGACCTGCATAGTCCACTCCTGTGGTAACAAAGGGTCGAACAACTAATGTAATCCTTTCTTTTGGTAAATCTGCCATGCGTACCTCTGGAACTGTAGGATGGTAACAAAAGCACTTACCTTTTGACAATCCTTTTCACTTCTCTTCTGCCGCTGATAGGCCAATATCATCGTCGAGTTGCATATAGCAGTTGCTCTGGGGGACAATGCTTCAGACGACGATGTTCACTTTCCATGATCATTCTGGTGATGTGATGATTTGCTGGTAGAAGCACAGGATGTCTCTGTTCTGATGTTAGCTCCGAAAAACGAAGCCTTCCTCCAACCTTTATCAATCCGTCACTATCCAGAAACGGACTGAGTGACTTTAGAGAACTCTTCTTTGGGAGGTCTTGATTATTAATTAAACAATGTAGTACTTGAGGGAATGCTTCTAACCTGTTTCTCTGCTTCTTGTATTTCTAGTGAACGCTTTTTCCTTTCTGGCGGTTTGAGTTTGCAATTATAAATGAATTTTTGACAATATGCTACTATACGACATAATTTCGGAAATGACGAGAATTTATTCAGTAGAATGCTGGTTGATGTTGCTGTCAACGTAACTGCTGTGACCTTCAGCTCTGGTAGTTCTGATGTGACCAATTTTTTCTTTCAAAGCACTCACTGTTGTTTTGACAATTTGTGCAAGAAGAAGGGATGCCTCCAATTCAAGTCTTCGCAACGAAATGGTTTTTAAAGGAGCTACTTTAGTCTTCGCACAAAGTAAATTGGAAATGTAGAGACCACTTAGCGTTTGACAAACTGCAAAAATGCATGCTCCAAACGCCTTCTCTGAAGCATCACTAAATCCAAACAAATCAAAAGAGCCAGAGCAATTCCCAGGATTTATGTTTCTCATAATTCTGATGTTGTTCAGTCTTTCTAATGACGTATAGTACTCGTTCCAAATCTGAAGGTGTTCTAGAGACAATGGCTGATCCCTTTCAAATCCATCTACCCATAAGTGTTGCATCAACAACTTTCCTTTGATCAGTACTGGACCCACGAGTCCTAGTGGATCAAAAATCTGTGCGATTTTGGAGGCACCTTCTGTTTTGGATCTTGGTGACTGCTTTGCCAGCTCAACTCGAAACTGAAGGCAATCTTGTGCTGAGTCCTAGAGGAGTCCAAGATTTTTACTAGCTTCACCTTTGTCTAAAACCAGTAAAGTCCCTTCGTTGCTTTTGCTCTCCAAATCGTGCAAGATCTCTTTGCTGTTGGACCTCCATTTCCTCAAATGCATTCCACCACTCTTGAGTATACTTTGTATTTGCCGCTGTAGCCCGATCACGTCTTCTAGAAGTCTCCTCCACTTAAGCAGTCATCCATATAAAAATCATCACGAATAGCCTTTGCTGCTGCTGGAAATTCATTGTCATGAAGAGTAGACAATTAATTTAGGCATCTCATGGCATGGTAAGGTGCCGATGCTGTTCCATATGTTACTGTATTCAACTTATAAATCCTCACAGTGGCTGAAGATTCCTCTTTCCACCTAATCTGCTGTAATGCTCGATCTTCAGGATGGATGAGGATTTGCCGAAACATCTTTTCCACATCTGCCGTCATGACGTACTTATGGCTGCGAAATCTAAGTACAATGTGAAAAAGATCTCGCTGTAAATTAGGTCCTATCATGAACTTGTCATTGAGTGATGTCCCGAGTGATGTTTTTGCCGAGGCATCAAATACCACTCTGACCTTTGTGGTGTCGCTATCTGGACGTACCACTGGTTGATGGGGTATGAAGTATGAATTTGGTACATCTTGATTTTGGTTTCTTTCAATCAAGCTCATATGTCCTAGTTTTTCATATTCATTCATGAAATCTGCATAAGCTGTCTTGAGTTCAGGGTGTCTGCTTAATCTCTTGACTAATGATTCTAGTTTGTTTAGTGCGTGTTTTCTTGATTCTCTGAGGACGACATCTGTCTTGATAGGGAGCCTTACGATGAATCTACCTGTTGTATCTCTCGAAACGGTGTCCGTGAACTGTCTTTCACATATTCTTTATTCTGATGTGTAATGTTGAATCTCGGAATTGCTTCTTGTTTCCAAAATGTTTCCATCTGATTTGATAATTGTTGATTGCTAATTTTCATGCATGTTGTTGTTGATCCTTGTTTGTTCTCAAAAACTTCACCGCCTATAATCCAGCCTGATCAGGTGTTTTGGAGAGCTGGTTGTCCTTCAGCTTCATTCTTGGGTGGACCTATGACTATTTTCCAATAAAGTCCTGCACCAATTAACATGTCTATGTCTCCAGGCTTGTTGAATGTGGGATCTGCCAAGCGAATGTCCTTTGGAATAATAATCTTGTCCTTCTTGATCTCCAACTGTGGCAATCGTCCTGTTATAGTTGGCAAAACTAGAAATTCTGCTTCCACCTCAAATCCGTCATTCCTTGAAGTGAGATGTACTCTCGTAATCCTTTTTGTTTCCACTTTGGTAGAGTCTACTCCAATGATCTGTGCGTTTGTCTTGACATTCGGTAAACCAAGTTTCTTATACAGACCTTCCTTTATTAGATTTGACTGAGATCCTGGATCCAGTAAGGCTCGGCATGTCATTCTTCTTCCGTGAACATCTTTCACATCAATTAAAGTTGTTGACAAAAGTATTTGTGATGTTATTCCTTTCGCCAAGCTCACATTGAGTGAAGCAGGTGAATGCTGAGATTCAACACACAGGTTTATGGGCACTTGATTTTCTTTAACATTTTGTTTCTGCTTGTCATCTTCCTGAGCATGTAAAAGTGTGTTGTGTAGAAGTCCACATTTCTTGCATTTTGATCCTCTGCAAGTTTTTGCAATATGTCCTGGTTTCAAACAGTTATGACACTGTCCTTTTTCTCGGAGTAGTTTTCTTCTGTCCTCAACTGATCGCTTAATTATTTCTTCACATGTAAAAATGGGGTGACTTCCACCACATAGATTACAGCTTGCCTGAGTCGTCGTCATAACAACTTTCTTGCTAGGTTGTTTGTCCTTCGGATTTGCCTTCGTGCTCAATGCCTTGGTTTTGTTGTGATTGAACAGTATATATGATTGGGAACGCTCAGTAAAAAATGTCAAGAAATCATCCAATGTTGGCATCTTTTCTGGAGTGTTGCCTTTCACCCTTTACTGCCAGTCTCTTTGCTCAATGAAATCCAGATGCTTCTTTGCTAGATGAATAACCAATGTGTCCCAATATTGTACCGGTTGCTTCATTGCTTTTAATGAAGCCATGTGAGTTTGAATATGAAATTGTAATTGCCTGAGTGATTCAGATTTGTTCTCTTTAAAAACTGTAGGAAACTTGAAAAGTTCATCTAGATGTGTCTCGATTATCATCATTTGATTACCATATGTATCTACAAGCAAGTTCCACGCACTTGTGTAGTTTTCTTCTGAAATGGTAAAACCTTGAATGACTTTGCGTGCCTCGCCCTGCAGAAGCCCGATCAGATACTGATATTTTTGGATATTTGTTAGTTGAGTATCATTATGAATGGTTGACTCAAAACTGTTCTTAAAAAGCAACCATTTTGTGAATTCGCCGTTAAATTCCGGTAATTTAATTTCTGGTAATTTATGTATTCTTCTTTTATGATGTTGTGGAACTTCCTGTTGATGAACGGCGTTGTTTAGTGCCGTGTTCATTTGAGCTAGTAAATTATTTTGAACATCCTCTGCTTCATCTATTATCGTTTGCAGTTGCGTAACTGCGCGGAAAAAAATAGATTCAAAAAGCTCTCGCTCTCCCTCACATTCCTCTTGAAACTGTAGTGCAGCTGTTCATCAGTGATCTCTGTTTCCTCAATTTTAATTTGTACTTCTTCAAAATAATTCCATAGATCTTCACATTTTTTAATTTTAATCTTCGCCTCTGATTTTGACATGTCAGCTGTAATCGACTTTATAATTCTTGTTAACGTGCCTTTTACTCGACTACGCGATTGTTTCAATTTCGTTAGTTGTGACATATTGAAATTAAGGTTATGCTGTGAAAGTTCGAATGGATTGCGTGAAGGTTATGTATAAGTTCAATGGAATCGTGTTGCTGAATTGAGGTTATATGTCAAACGAATTTGGATCTTTTTTATTTATGACAACAGAAGGATCAAAGGGCTTCAATTATCATTTTATTATTATTATTATTATGTTGATCACTGCATGTTTATGTTACGAACATGCACTAAGGGAAAGAGGCTAGAATCTAAGAGTAGCGTATATATAGCAAGGATGGTGTATATGTCAAAGAGACTCACGGAGATTCTTGCAGTGAGCGGTGAGAAGAATTTAAATCTTAAAATTTGTCTTTACTTCTTTGTATGTACGTAACATCGAATCGTACTTGCCCGATTACGGTACTGATTTATGCTGCACTCCGTTGAAGTTGTTGGCCTCAGCGGTCTGATTTTCGTTATGAACGAGAATGCAATATCCGTGAATGATTCCACGAATTCGAGATGTGTTGCATTTTTACTCCGGTCCTTAACCTCAATTGCGACGCGTTGTTTTCACTTCTGGATTTCACTTTTTATGATCACACTTGTATTGAACATCTCAGGTTATTGAGAGCCGTGCTGTTGGGCGCCAATGTTTGTTTTTTATTTTGAAGTAAAGGAACTTGGTGCCTTCTATACTTTATGGCATTTGATATGTCTTAATGATGTGATATCACAAACATGACTGTTTCATTCGTAACCATTTTAAACAATACAAAATCATCTGACCAATCGGTAATAGGCTTGGAAAGTGCCAACTTCAATTAATGAAATACATTTGCAAAAATTAAAAGTCTCTTCATAACAATACGTATGAACTCCGTTTAACGATGTTTGTACGAGTTTCAGGTTTGGAACCAGTAATATTGTCTACGATCATGAACCAAGGCATTAATAATATGGAAATGCGTGCTTAAACTGGCGGGGTCCCTGATGGATCCGGGCTCTGCTGAAATGTCCGAGATAACATGAACAGATGACCAGGATACCACTAATTGCATGATGGGATGAACGACTGGATCGTCAAACGTTGAGTAACCGTACATTGTCTTGCCTTGCTCTATTTGTAGTTGCTTATTGTATCACGCAAGTGATTTTAAAAGAGATAACTTGAATAACCTAACGGGTCAGTTGTGTTAATATAGTGAAGTGTTGTCCGGTTGCTCATAAGATAGAATTCCGCTTGTCGTCAGTAACTATTATAGTTAGGCGCGATCTCGTTCGTTCGTTGCTCCTGCACTGATGGAAATAATCGTGGAAGTGAATTATAAGAGAGTCTGGAGTGCTACAGGTAAGTTTCCGGTGACATGTGTGTGTAATATAATTTGTGCTGTGATCCTTTATTGTGAACAGTTCCGTAATGTGTTATTATGTAATTATTCGGTAGGAATTATGTGATGTCCGTATGCATGAAATTAAGGCTCTTCGGTTGTTTGGCTTGTTTATTCAATTAATGTTGTTGAATGCGGTGCATATTATGATAGTATGAGGCGTGTGTAGGATCGTCTGAAGTTATTATTTGGTGCGAGATGATTAATAAATGAGATTTATTGAATTGTTTATTACAGTGGTAGATTGATTCTTCGAGACGATTAATGTGATAGGATGGTGTTATTGAATGATGTGTCTTGCCGCGTATGTTGAGTAATGGATAAACGAGCGATATATTTAATGCTGGAATTGTAAGCGTTTTTGAAGAGATTTCTGACGAAGGGCGTATGAATTGTCACGGTTCGAGTTTGGACATAACATAAATAGTGGAACAGACGAGTGGATTTGTATGTAGGACGATAACGTGAATAAATACGAAAACTCTGGTCAGAAATACCACCTCACTTTAAGTACAGAATTATATTACGTAGAAAACATCTCTCAAAATCAATTAAAAGTACTTGAATCAAAATAAAGTGATTAGTTACGACATCAATCCACTGACTCAGAGGAGTTATCCAATCTTAAACACATGTGGCTCATTTGGGAAACACCCAACTCAAAATACTCATGGACTGCACTAACCAAGTGTAACACATAAGGAATAATTCGAAGTAAACAGCCATGAACATCACACTTCCTTTACCACGTAACCACTGTCTTATTCAAACACCTCGTGATTAAACAAAATAACTTATTGAAACATGAATCTGAGTGTTACAACCACTCATCTAATTTTTAAACTTCACTTGCATGACTGTGATAGACTGGACATCGTAAAAGTAATCCAAATGATTAGGCCAAGTGCCTCATGTTTACGTTTCAAATGACAGCGATCCTTGTACATTAAAATTTTACTGAATTTGCCGCTAACTGCATTTCATTATCAACTCATTATTTGTGGTATCACCACTAGATGGAGGCAGATGCCATCTTATTTACCTCATTCATTGCGGCAGTTTTTATACAATTGGTTTATTAAAGATCGCTTCATTTCTTAAATAAAATGTAGTGGATTTAAAAGGTTTGGTAATTACTGAATGTCTGGTATGAGCATACCACTACTATGGTTTTGACTGTGACCTAATCGATGATCCGTTATCCTAACACATGAAATCATATTTACATAATTAAATCTGTTAATGGAGAAACACTGCTCCAACCAAAGAAAATACAGAAATCAAAACTAGCCTAACTACACCTATCTATTTACATCAAATCAAATATAAATAATTCACATACGATCACATCCAACAAAATTACGGTAATAAAAGTTACACTCAGAAAGAATAACAAATAAACAAAACTAGATCCCAACATCGCTGCCTATTGAAAATTAATAAGGATGAAATGCGCAAAAATGTCGGAGTCTACAAAAAAAATATTACCCCGCTGCGAGTAGCAAAAATACTGTGAATTTGACGGCAACCTCTAACCTCAGACGACAAATGTCTGGCCATGATACTATTTAACCTTTATGGACAATACTTCCCGCTATTTCATGTCATCCATGACTTTACATGACTATCAAAATACACATTGACTCGTCGCTCTGCTCACATGTACAACGGCTAGCATATTTGCCGAGCATCTACTTTCCCTGGAATTATTTTAAAACAAATACAGGCTTCTGCCTACAATCATAACCCATGTCGTAACATATTTAACACTCTTGGTTAAATTATTCATCTCTCAATTCTATTTTACTCTTTATTAATCTCGACGTTGTACTTCATAATACGGCCTCACTCGTATCCGGCGGGCGAAATATCTGTCGTGCACATTTCTATTTCTTACGACAGTTCATGACATGGTCCAAATATCACATTTCCATTATCACGTAGATCATCAGGGATATTATCCATTTAGCTCGATCTCTAGATCATTCTCTGCTTCTCATATCACAAAATATCAGAGCTGACTCATCAATGGCTTCCTGTCACTAACTGTTTACAAAAATGACGAGATTGCCCCTCAAAAACACAGCTATAGAAGAATGTGTAACCGCAACTACACAGAAATAAATACTCTCGTCCACCAAAAATCGTCGCAAAATACACGGGATAAGAACTACCGGAAACGGTCATCTGAAGGATGATTCCACAACATAAAACAAGCTGAAAGCGCAAAATAGCAAAAATAAACATTAAAATCAACAAGGCGGCGTCTACAAAAATCAAAACTCCAACAAAATATGACTCAAAACCAAAGTTAAAATAACATGATGATTATTAATAATTATATTATAAATCGGCATTACACTCATAGAGATCAAATAACATAGCTTCCTAAATTGTCAAAGTGACATACTACAGGATAAACCAAAATAAATGCGCAAACACATCTACATAAAGGAAGTGCGGAAATAACCCTAGCTGAAAATGCAACATTATTATTATTATTATTATTGTTATTATTATTATTATTATTATTATTATTATTATCATTATTATTATAGTAGTTATATTATGATTATTAAAATGTGAACTATTTACAATCCTACCTAACAGTCTAAGCTACATTGATCATCGATTAGGCACGGTCCTACATATTTATTTACATTATTCTATTGATGCTCATACCTGGGTGATGGAGGCATGTTGGATTACCCTCCGGACTCCGTCATGGTGAATTAGAATTCCATCTTGAAGCTGTTGTGGTATTCCAAATTTTTACACACGCAAACTTGATACATTTTTATCATGCCGTTACACACGCTTACATTAACATAAAACACTCGCATTTTCTCGCACTCCAGTGAAGGGTAGACGATAGCACTGCGTAGACTCCTGTCGTGAAGTTGGAAGTTCGTCTCCGCTACCTGCCTGGAAAATCACCTGCTGATCTGCACACCGCTCTCTCAGCTTTTGTTTACATATAGCTTACCGATCATTCACCCCAACGGACCATAACAGTTTGCTCAAGGTCTACCACTGCGGCCTTCATTAAAGAAAAGTCATTCTCCTCCCTGTCTGCCTTTACTAGTTTCTCCCCGCAAACATTTCGCTTGCCCAAAATAGTTTATTAAGTGGTAAAAGCAAGCTAACGTACAGTTTCCAATGATGTGGAGAAATTTTATGCTGATTGTCCTCCCAAAACGAAGACAAAAATAGCTTTCCAACAAATGACAAACTACCCGTGGATTAGAGAGGTTTTATGTAATTATGCTGAAAACATGGACTTGTCCCTCTCGACTCGTAATGTAAGTTCATTTAAGCCAAGTGTTGAATGTGTAGCTATTGCCTGTTATCTCTGCATAAATAGTAAAAGTTTGTTGAAGTGTTCATTTCTGAAATGTTACTCTCCCAAGTAAAATAATACATGGCTCTCTCAAATGCCAACAAGTGTCTCTAATTTCTTTCTTACCAGCCAAAAGTAAAGCTGACTAACTGAATTAGCTGACACACTCTAAAACACACTGAAGATTCAACTAACTCACGAATACAGAATACAATGAAATACATAGTCACACCGTCACACTGTGCCGCTGTCCCTCTATCACTCTGTTACTCTGACACTCAAAATTCACTGAGGATTCAACACCCTGGTCGCTGGGGTTTTGTAATGAGTTCTCCCCCCACCTTGAAAATAGTTCTGTGGAAGGGATGTGGCGTAGTGATCTAGCCCTCGGGAGCGCTTTATCGTACATCCGTAGGTTAAAGTTTCAAAATTTATGTACAAAAAACTTCCTAATTTCGGTCTGACTTACTTGTTATATTGCGCCGTGGGAAACGATCACAGGATAATCCACACGACGGCGCGCGTCACCGGCGTTATTTTCTTCCAGCGAATGGCTCCTTCCCGCCATGACAGTTCATTCTCCTGGACAATACTACTATTCCGTGTGAAGTTAAAATTCTATTAATTAGGCACTAATTAACCACAGATTCGCACTGATAAATTTCCAAATATTATAAAGAAGTCAGGACACTGTTTTTCACCACTACACCGGGCTTCAGATAGCGAAATACTGACTGTAGATTCCCGCTATGACAGTTCATTCAAATTTAGAATTTTGTGATTGGCTGAGACTTTCGCGCTCTTCGTAGCGTGGATGCTTCCATTTCCTCCCAAGGGTTGGTGGGTATTGTCGTTGTCTCTTTGTCCTTGCTAAGTAGGTCAGGCCTCAACGCGTGATTTTCTCGTGAGAACCAAGTAGAAAGTTGTCACACCTAGGCGGTATCATAAAATTTATTGGATGCCGTACTCAGGGCGGTTTACAAGCTGCTCGTGCTCTATGAAGAGTTTCGTGGATTTTCCTTGCCGTCAGACTGGCGCCAGAAAGTTCCTTTGTGACTGCTAGATTCACAACCTACTGTAGTATCCCATATGCGAAATATTCAACTTTTAATTTGTAAATTAATTACGTAAATTCGCTTATGGGTGCAATACCGAGAAAGGATAGCACTGACGCTGATTCAGAATGATTTGATAAGATAATCAGCTACGTGGGAAATTACATGGAAAGGAAAGTGCCTGTAGTGGGAGATCTCAATTTAACAAATACCAATTGGTAAGGTAATGCGAACGACAGGAGTCATGGCCAACACATGGAAAATAAGTTAATATGGGAAGGACAGCTGATTCAGAAAGTGATGGAACCAACTAGAGGGAAGAATAGATATACTGGACGTGGTGCTGGTAAAAACCGGACGAGCTCTATAGAGAAACCGAAGTAATAGATGGTGTTAGTGATAACGAAGGCAGTCTTGTCGTAGTTAAAAATAAATGTGATAGAAAGGAAGGTGTTAAAAATAGAACTATTATTCAGTACCATATGGCTGATGGAACAGGAATGAGGGAGTTTTTAAAAAGTAACTATGATCGGTGGAAAACGGTAAATAAAAATGTAAACAGACTCTGGGTTGGGTTTAAAGCATATTGCTGGGGAATAGGAGAACAGGTTTGTACTTTTAAAGGTGGTAAGGTATGGTAAAAACCCACTTTATTATACCAGATAAATAAAGAGACCTGAAGGAGGTGCGGATGTGAAAGAAATATAGAAATGTCTGTGTAGGTAAGGCGAAATTGAAGAAACTTTCTAGGGAATACAATCTATCAAAGAAGTCAGCTAAGTATAACATGATGACAAGCATACTAGGCAGCCATACAAATTTTAGAGAAAAGTGGAGGGTTATGTATAGGTACTTTAAGGAAGAAGCGGATTCCAAGAAGGACATTCCAGGAATCGTTAATGAAGAAGGAGAGTATGCATGCGAGGATCTTCAAAAGGCAGAAGTATTCAGTCAGCAGTATGTAAAGATTGTTGGTTACAGGGCTAAAATCCAGATAGAGGAGATGCAAGAGAAGTATTATAATTTACCTATGATAACAATGACATTTACAATAAGATTCAAAAGTTGAAAACTAGAAAAGCAGCTGTAATTGATAAGGTTTTCGGGGATACACTAAAGACAATGGGGTGAGATATAGTACAATATCTGTAGTACTTATTTGATTATTGTTTGCATGAAGGAGCTATACCAAATTAATGGAGAGTTGCTATAGTAGTCCCTGCGTGCAAAGAAAAGGGTGATAGTCATAAAGCTGAAAATTACAGGCAAGTCAGTTTTACATACATTGTGTTTAACCTTTGGGAAATCATGCTTTCTGATTACATTAGCCATGTTTGCAAAATTAGTAACTGGTTCGATAGAAAGTATTTCGGATTTAGGAAAGGTTATTCCACTGGAGCTCAACTTGTAGGATTCCAGCCAGTTACAGCAGATATCTTGGATTCAGGAGATCAAATTTGCTGTACCGCGATTGACCATTCTAAGGCATTTGTTAGGGTGGATCATGGGAGACTACTGGAAAAAATGAGTGCAAATGGACTAGAAAAAGGAGTGATTGAATGGGTTGCTATATTTCTAGAAAATAGTTCTCAGAGAATTAGAGTAGGCGAAGCTTTAACTTTTTTTGTTTTTGTTTTTTTGCTAGTTGCTTTACGTCGCACCGACACAGATAGGTCTTATGGCGACGATGGGACAGGAATGGGCTAGGAGTGGGAAGGAAGCGGCCGTGGCCTTAATTTAGGTACAGCCCCAGCATTTGCCTGGTGTGAAAATGGGAAACCACGGTAAACCATTTTCAGGGCTGCCGACAGTGGGGTTCGAACCTACTATCTCCCGAATACTGGATACTGGCCGCACTTAAGCGACTGCAGCTATCGAGCTCGGTGAAGAAGCTTTATCTAACACTGTTATAATTAAGAGGCGAATTCCTCAAGGCAGTATTATTCGACCTTTATGTCTCCTTATATATAAAAATGATATGAGTAAAGAAGTGGAATTGGAGATAAGGATTTTTGCGGATGATTTTATTCTGTAAAGAATAATAAATAATTTACAAGATTGTGAGCAACTGCAAAATGACCTCGAAATTTGTTGTGAGATGGATAGCAGGCAATGGTGTGGTGATAAATAAGATTAAAAGTCAGTTTGAGTGTTTTACAAATAGAAAAAATCCTTTCAGTTTCAATTACTGCGTTGAGTGTCCTTTCCACGCCATTTCATTAGAACAACTTGGTTTGTTGTAGACATAAATACTTGCTACACGACAGTTAATTGCGTCTCTCAGCTACGTCTACTAACGAGAAATTCTAGTAAGATTTGAAATATGAATGCTCGAAATTTTCACTTCTGGCAAATAATACAGTAATAATAATTATCTATATATTAATAAACTGAAAACAGCTTTGGCAAATCCTTCCGTCCGTTCTACTGGACCGATTTCCTTCATTTCTTTTTTATTCTGTCCGGAAGTACCTGCTTTTGAATCATGAGACATTGATAGGTCTCTAAGTTCAGGCAACTTTGAGCAATTATATAATCAAGTCATTAAATGATCACTGGAATAATTGCAGGGAAGGCTTACCGTAACCCGCAATACATTATGTACTTAGCAGGTTGCTAAGTGACTAACACTTTCATTAATATTCCGATATCTTCCTTAGTAATGTTATTGCATGCAGCCATGTTTGAATACGATCTGTCAAGCCAGAGATTATACGCTTCCTCTGATCATGGAAGAATACTATTCCCTACTAGATACTCATTGATTCCCTAACACTTACCAGCTTCCAAATATATTCAACAGATGGCAGAGCGTTCCTAATAACTTACGTGCTACTAAGAGAAAAAAGTCTACGTACAAATAGACCCCATCATGACATAATAATTGCATTAGTTACAGTTTACATTGCTGGAACGTGGCGAAATTCATCCCAGCGAATCGCCGTGTACTTCATGATGGATTCTTCCTCTACAATGTGCAACATAATTTCATCGTGGGACGTCTACGGGCCGTGTCTCCATGACCTGCTGAGCATGTAAGGCATTTCTGGCTGGAGATGGTGACTGACGGAAAAATTCCGGAATGACGAACCTCAACCTGGAATCGAACTTCAGCTGAACTTGAGTACCATATTAACTGTTTGATATCTTTCTCATCTTTATAAAACTAGATGATCATTTTTCCCTAAATCGTAGTTCTATTAGTTTTGTAGTAGATTGAGTTACCTTCATTTTTATTTCTTGAGGTGTCATGGTAGTTGAGTTACGTGTGTGTGACTGAAATTTGAAATCTATTAGATTATCTGTGTAGTCTGTCTTTGAATGAGCTCTCATACGTAGGATTTAGGGATATTTAAAAATCACTCACCACGCGATAAACTTAATTTGCTTACGTGTGATATTGGAAATATCTTGATTGGAGTTATATGTAAATTTTGTGAGTTAGGGTCGACTTTAGTGTCATTTTAAGTTCACTTGTATTCTTTAGGATAGAGTCTTCTAATTTCACGACATTTCAGGAGGACTGATAGATCTAATAATCACCAAAAATAATAATAAAATTTAAGTAGAAGATCGGGTTAAGAATGTAATTAAACGGTCGTGGGCTATAAATTTTCTTAGATTCCTTATATGTGATATTTAATGTGCTCAGTTCATGATGTGCCTGGAATATTGGCTGTCCTGCGGGATATTAATTGAATAATTTAGTATTGAATGATTTTTGCTTGTGTTTTTGGGAGCACAGTGTGATTTATAATAAAGTGGAGCACACGTTGAATACATTTCATGAATAGGGAGTAATAATAACGTGATTAAGGCTCACGAACCCTACAATTGCGACTTGTAACCCATGTGATGGTGATGATTATGGAATTATATTAGAAACTTCAAGTTAAGTTCAGAAATTTAGATGGATCTCTGTTGCTGTTTAATGAGTATTTCATTTCAAGTGATACCACTAGTTCGATCACTAGCCACTAATTGGATTGAGTATATTTCCAGACATGAGTTCATCCTCCGGATATTATTGACGCGACCATGCTAAAAATAATTAATTCATAAATGGCAGGATTCGTTGTAAATATTGTGTATATAAAAATACGTGTTACGTTGTGTGAATGTGGTGTGTGTGTGTGTGTTGTAATTAGGAATATTTTTCATGTTTTCCATTATTCAGTGTATTTTAATCTGGTCGTGCGTTTATCGCATCGGCACGGATTATTTTCAACGTTGTTTTGCCACCATGATGACTTGTTTAGCGTATTTTAAGGAACAGTTTGCTGAGAATAACGTCGAGTAAGATCAGGCTAGGATTTAATTTGTACTTACCAAAGATTTAGACGAAAGATCGTCAAGTTCATTTCCACCAAAGGCAAGCGATTTATAAATTAATCCGTAACTAACTCACACGTGGTTATGACAAAATTTTCAATGTATTTATATTAAAATTTGCAAAATGTTTTCAAACTGATTTGAAACTTTAAATGCCATGCAAGTATAAATTTCATGTCCACAAACGGCATAATTAGCTTGAATTTAGGAGATAACGAGTAATAATGATTATAATTATTTAGTTAATTAATTGAGGAAAAAGTGTGTCATAATTACAGCGAAAATCATTTAGTGAGATAGACTAATTTGTAAACACGATCGTGTGATGATAAAAGTAAATGCTAGACAGACAGGGTTGGAAATTAATAATAATAATGATGAATTAATTATAATCTTTGAGACAATTCAGATTTTCTATCAGAATTTCTACTGGTGTTATTAATGGACGTTGTATACCTTAGTTAATGAAATTCATCAGTATTTAACATTGACCACGTGTTGAGGTTGCAATAAATTCATGGAAAATTAAGTTAATTTTATTATGGAATAATAAGCGAGATAGCTGCCTACTAATTTTGTCTAATTTCTTATTGAAGCCTCTGGATACTTTCATTTAATTTTGAAGGCAGTGAAGGCCTAATCTTTTGTTCATTTTTATTCCAGAATATTACCACAAAGCTGGAGGGTGAGGATTATGTTTTATTGGTTTTTAATTGCTACAGGAAGACCAGACATTATGAAAGATCATTGTATTTAATCCCAGCAGGGATATATTGTGTTCATTGATGCTTATGTCAATAAATGTAAGAGTGTTGTTTTTAGTAGTATAATTGGATGGTTCGGGGGCCGCCACCGCCACCGGACTCCCAGAGGCCACCTCCACCACCACCACAGCCAGAGGCCTCCCAGATGCCTCCTCCACCACCACTACAGCCAGAGGCCTCCCAGAGGCCTCCTCCACCACCCGCGGGAAATTTGAATTTGTAAACAAAGCCACGTGCTTTTTGACAGCTGTCATCGACGTGGCTTTGTTTACCACGCGCTAGTTAGGTTAAGTTGGTACTACTGAGGCTTAGGCCCGTCAAGATGGCAGTACTGAGGTTAGCGATGCGTTGTTGTCTGTCAAAAAGCACGTGGCTGTCAAAAAACACGTGGCTTTGTTTACCTCGCTCTAGTTAGGTTAAGTTGGTACTACTGAGGTTTAGGCCCGTCAAGATGGCAGTACTGAGGTTAGCGATGCGTTGTTGTCGATGACAGCTGTCAAAAAGTACGTGGCTTTGTTTACAAATTCAAATTTCCCGCGGGTGGTGGAGGAGGCCTCTGGGAGGCCTCTGGCTGTGGTGGTGGTGGAGGAGGCATCTGGGAGGCCTCTGGCTGTGGTGGTGGTGGAGGTGGCCTCTGGGAGCCCGGTGGCGGTGGCGGCGCCCTAACCATCCAATTATACTACAGTTTTTAATTTTTTTTCCTTGGTCGTCACCCATTTTCCCTTTAAATGCCTTTAAAAACGGAAAGCCAGGAACGAACGGTCCACCCCGGGATCTCTAGCTCGGCAATAATGGGGGCAATAGAGTAGGAGAAATCCATTTTACACTTTGGACGTTATCTAGTTATTGTAAAATAAAATAATTTAGTTGTTGCCTTGTTCACAAATTCTGGCTTTTAATTAATGTACATATTGTAAACTATGTAAATATCAACTTTTGTAAAATACATTTTTTAGCATAAGACAATTGTATTTAGTATTAAGTTCCAATGGTTAATAGATTAATAAGGCATGGCAATTATTTTTTTCTTCACTTTGATACCTTGCTAACATATAATGGTGACATTTCCTGGAAAGCATATCTATAGAGTGGAAGGTAACTAATGTATCACATTACCTAAGTCAATAGATCTTGGGGAGACGATCAAAAAGTCGAAAGCTCCAGGTCTGTAGCAGCCCCCATTCTCGAGGGATGTAGTGATTTGAGTATTGCTGGAATGCAAAGCACCGGCAAAGCACACAATAACCTTGATAAGAAAGGTGTATTAAAAAAGAATAAAGAATCACTTTACAATAGATTTCCGATTCCAAGAACATAATAAATCTAATCTCTTTGTTTACCTAAGAAGCTATATATATATGACTTTGCTTTTTGGTTCCTAAACCTCACGCCAGTCATCGTAAGTTTTAGAGGGTATCTTGGATGGCAGCCATCTTGCGTCCAACTGCGTCCTAAAACACTCCCCTTCCTTATGTCTGATGTATACTATAATATTTATTGCAGGGGACGCTGTTGTCTAGATAAAACCTTTTCATTATTTTGCCTAATTGCAAATACCAAAGGTTTGTGATCCGTGAACACTGAAAATTTCCTGCCTTGCAATAAGTCCTCCACATATTTTGTTGAGAGGTATATTCCTAAGAATTCTCTGTCGTAGGTACTGTTGCAAAGAAGTTGCAAAGTAGAAAGTTTTACTCAATTCCTTGGAAGAAAATACAATTGGTTTCCAACAGTTATTTTTCATATTGCTGTAATACAGAACCTATTACCAAGTCAGATCCATCAACAAATAGTGCTAATTGATAGTTAGGATCGGAAAACGTTCATAATGCAGCATTTTAAAAGTCCTTCTTAGATTGTTAGAACTGCATAATAGGTTCTTCTGGCCAATCTGTCTTCCTATTGTACCTTATCCTGTCCGCAGTCTGTACGATAAAAAGAATTGATTTCTAAAATATAATTAGCATGGCAGGATCAGAGTACGTAATTGTAATTGATAACTCAACGCAATGAGGTTGGACAAATTTAATGATAAAAACGTAAAATCTAGAATAAATTCCCATTAAAAGCTGTACACAAATACATAAAACCACAGCACACAGTTATTTGATTGATGGGTCCACTGCACATATTAATTACATCGTTGTCTTTACTTTGTGGGTACGTGAGATAGCTGCTTGTTCATGAACATATTATGTCTGAACAGATGGAGATTTACACATAATGAAACGTCTATTTAACACGGAAAAACTAGATAGGTTCACACAGTTATATTCACTAACATTTGAAACACAAAACACAAGAACATTTGTCCAGGATCGCCCTAAATACCCCCAAAATAATCATTGACTCTGTATGTGGTGGCGGTTCCATATTTCAATTGGATGAGCACAGAATCTCACTCTTCTTTCCCAGTTATATCAGTTATATAAAGGAAAAAAATTATAACAATAAAATGACAATAAACACTGTAAGAACAATTCAAAGAAAACGCACACAAATAAATATATCTGCACCTGAAACACATTCCTGGTAGAGGGTTTGCATATTGTTAAATCTCCTGGCTGGTGGTCATTGCCTTGTAATTAGCAAAAGTTGAGACTCCAGAAACTGTCGGCTGCTCCCCTTCTTTGCAAGCTTGTTCCTTTAAATACAAGATAAAGTACCTACCCTGGGTGAGCGAGGCGGAAAATAGCAGGACAGACACATGTGTTTCGTAGCCTTCTACATTCTTTCACAGAATGGCCTGGGTGCTTTAGATATTCATTTCTCTCCTCGTGATCTTTATCTTTAACTTTACCCATGTTCATGATATTTTACCATAGTTTCTTTTATCGTATGCTTCCTATATCATGGGCCTCGGTTCATACTCCTCGTAGTATTTCCTATCTCAGAACCCTTGGTTCTTATTTCTCGTATCAGTTCTCACCTTAAAACCCTTGGTTGATATTCCTTGCATGCATTTTAACACTATGTTCATTAGATCACATCTCTCGTCGTAATATCCGTTATTTAATTGGCCCTCGTCCATGTCGCTCGCCCTACCGTGAATTACCTTTCCCCGAAAATTTTTGAAGACTCTACTTTGTCAACGTCGGTCCGCCTTGCTCTCCGATCTCTTTAGTTCACTGTAAATTCATGCACATGGTATCAGTAATGCAATTTCTATCTTAGGTTGTCTATCCCTCATATCTATCTGTTACCACATACCAATAGCTACAAGGCCATCTCATTCGTAGTTTGTTTAAGGACCCTAACTCTCGTATCACATGTCCCTAGACATGATATGACTAACCAGCGAACAAATTACAAACGTATAAACTATCCTAACATATTTCTTTCAAAACTAATAACCTGATCCCATATATAAAAATACACACACAATTAAGACATGCTTTGGTCCTGAACTTGGCTAATCAACTATTGCTTTGTTTTCAGGTTTAATTAAAAATTTATTGACAAACGAAGTAAGCGAACCCTACTAGTCTAACCGATGCTAATATCTGTTCAGACTTAACATATTCATGTAATGTCATCCGGATCCATCATGTTTAGTACACTGCAGCCTAGGAGTCCATGGTTTGAGTCATTCTGGCACGTTCTTCACAGCAAACAATGGCGATGTCGTCTGCTCGACCGGAATGAAGTTGAATGGTCTAGTCATCTTCATCAATGCTTCTATCATTCGTACACCTCTTTCAACTCGTTCCCCTGATTTATTCAACTCGTTCTTCTGGTTCAACTCATTGCGCACTGTTACGCACTGTAATCAGTCTAGAAGAATTTGCTGTTGCTTGGGCGTTTCTAATACTGTCATTGACTTCACTATCACGTAACAAATTGGAAATATATTTCCTGTTACTTTAATCGAGCTAGTCCTCTCATTAGCGCTATAATTACTCATAGTGTCGTTCTCTCATTACTTTACGCGCCCTGTTCTAACAGTATTAATGTATTTGAACTTATTTCTTCGACTTTAAATTGATTCTGTATTCTCACAGTCTTTTTCGAAAGTCTAAATAATATTAACTATCGTTCTAGAGCACTGCCTTACACTTCCATTGTCTCTTCATTACCGCACCGCAACACAGACACACAACTAATGCCAGATCATGTCTTGGTTCACTAACCTTATATAAATATCTGGGGTGACACTATGCCTTTGGGAAATTACTATCAAACACACGCTAACTCTTTGTGATGAGTTCGCGTGGGTCCCCACGCTCCTTAGAAATCAGTTATTTATTACATTGGACACATGTTAGCGAATCTTATCACCTCGAAAGAAAGAGTAAATTTAACCAATATTATGTTACGAGAAAAACATCGCTTGTAGGTGCATTTAATTAATGATTTTATTACGATTCCACCACTGTATTTTCACCATCTCGATGACTCGTTAGCAGAGGAGGTGGCTAAACTGTAGTTTCCCGCGTAATGTTGGGGTCCCGCACTGTACGTTGTGGGTAGGCCACGCTATCGTCTCACTATCTGGCTCCCTGTCCCAGCTTCAATCCCTGCTGCCAACATATTATATGCATGAGTCGTTCATAAACAATCGTATCCCGCTGGATCGATACGGTTCACTATTGACATTCTTCTTTGATCCTGTAAGGAATTCATACAAAACTGCTTGATTGTTGGCTGCTTTCTTGATATGTCTTCTGTAGACGTTGGTCATTCCTAGAAATTTTCTAAGTTCTCGAACAGTTTGTGGAAGCTTATAATTTTGAATTATTTCAACTATTTCTGGCTGTGGTTGTGTGCCGGCTGGTGTTATCAGATAGTCCAGGAATTAAACTTCTTGTACTTCAAGTACTGATTTATTTAATGTAATTCTAAATCTATTATCATTCAATCTGTAGAAAACCAAAGACAAATGCTCAGTATGTTGGTCTGGACATTCTGAGTCTATCAACATGGCATCAATCTAAGTAAAGAAAAATCAATTCCTTGAAAACTACGATGGATAAATCTTTCAAAAGTTGATGGGGCATTTCTGAGTCTATAAGGCATATATTTAAATTCAAAGTGGCCAATTGGTGTTGTTATCGCTGATTTTCCTTTTTGTCCTCTGCAAATGGAATTTTAAAAAGCTTGGAAATTGTCTAATTTCGAGAAAGTTGCTTTGCCTTGTAAGACATCAATGTGATGTATGGGATAACGGTCATGTATGGTGCGCTTATTAAGCCTTCGATAATCACCACACACACACCACGTTCCATTATTCTTTGTATCTAAATGCACTGGGCTCGACCATTGAGACTTTGAAGACTGAATTATGCTGTGATCCAACATGAATTGAAATTCCCATTTTGCAATGACTAACTTTTCAGGATCAATGCGCCTAGGCTTGGGAAATATGGAAGGCCTATTTGTAGTAGTTATAAAGTGTTTCACATCATGTTTGATATCTCTAGGAATCATTATTGGTTTGGTTATGTCAGGAAATTTCTGTAATAAGTCATAAAATGCTTAACTTTCTTGCAGAATACTGACTGTATCAAAGTCAGATATAGCAGCTTTATCAGCCGTAACACTTAATTGTGTTTTGCCTTCAGTGGTCCTTCTACTTTTAATGTCGAAAGTCAGGTCAAACTGATGAGAAAATATGCTCCCAGTATACCTTTGGTTTGTTTCTCTATAACACATGGCCATTCAAATGTTCATTTTAAATCTAGATCAATGTTAATTATTTTGGTGCCGAAAGTTGGTATCTGTGTCCCATTAACTGCAAAAAGTTCAAAATATGACGATATAACTTTAGAATTACTATTAGCTGGTAAGACAGGAATATCTGATCCACTATCCAGTAGAAATTTTTGACCAGACTGTCGATCTTGGATAAAAATCTGAAATTCCGGCTTATTTGCTACTAAATTCCAGATGTTCTTTACGAATCTTGGTTCCAGCTGAGCAAGTAGATAATTACTGATGATTCAGTAATTATTTCGGCGATCTTAAACTGAACTTGAGCTTGACAAAGTAAAATGTCTCGTTTATCAGTCCAGAAGGGCGGCAGCTTTATGTTAACTTTTTCAACATCAGTTTTCTGTTACGTTTCTGTTTCCTTACCGTCCTGGATCACGTACGGGTCACCAATTATATAGGTGCGTTCCAGAGCAATTATTTAATTTCAATAATAACTGATTTTAATACACCTTTCTTGTTACTGTATCAGAAAAGGTCATATCATCACTTTACAATAGATTTCCGAATCCAAGAACATAATTAAGCTAATCTCACCGTTTAACTAAAAAATATATATGTCTGACTTCGTTTCTTGGTTTCTAAAACTCACGCCAGTCATCGTAAGTCTTACAGGGCGTCTTAAATGGCGTCAATCTTACGTCCGACAGCGTCCCACAAGGTCTAACATGTGGTGCTCTGCAGGCATATCACGTTTATAAAATACTGTATAGGGTCACCAGATTCACGCCTGGGCATGACATTTACAGTGACAGCTATTCCCTGTATAGCTCTACAAACAACCTCTCACTAGGTGGCGAGGAATGAAGTGGAGTGATGATCTGGAGATATCAGACTGTGTACTAGGATAGACAACAACTCACTAGAAGAGGTGAAAATGAAGTGATGCTATTGACCTAGAGCGTTCAGACTATGAACTAGGAAGACGAACATTAAATCAAATACGTAACTCAGTCACTCGGAATTCGAAACTATGAGAGCAAATTTGATAATTTTGACACTAGTTTAACCTTCTCAGTTTCAATGGTTGAACGATGTGGAGATAAAAAGTGACAGGAGTTGGGGGGTAGCCACCGTGGTATCTATTGATATACAGTCTCGAGTGGCTCAGAAAATGGAACGCTGATGTTTTGAGCCAAAGTTGGTGGATTCGACTCCAGCTCAGTTCACTGTTATTTGAAGGATCTAAGTAAAATTTCGCCAGCCTCGTATCGGTAGATTTATAGACACTTAAACGAACTCTTGCGGAACAAATTTATGGTAACTGGCCGTCCCCAAAAACCATCAAATATTATTTTGGGACACTAAACCATTCTTATCATTATTTCGGTGGTTCACAGTGGGTGGAGGGAGAAGCGCGAAAGCCTTAGGTTTGGACGAAGGAAAAAAAGGGAGCGATAATAATAATGTCGTATGGCTTTTAGTGCCGGGATATCCCAGGACGGGTTCGCCGTAAGCGACCTGCACGTAGTGGTGAGTATGAAATGATGATGAAGACAACACATACACCCAGCCTCCGTGCCATTGGAATTAACCAATTAAGTTTAAAATCCCCGACCCGGTCGGGAATTGAACACGGGACCCTCTGAACCGAAGACCAGTAAGCTGACCTTTCAGCCAACGGGTCGGTCAAGGGAGCGATGATACACTCCAAACGTTTCATATTAAAATTCGGTTATAACTCACTTTCTTTTCTTTCCCATTTTTCCTTTCTTGTTGTTTTCAAGGATAACAAGAATCAACACTATGCTAGGTAAAAATGATAAAAATAAAACAGCTCATAACGTTATAGCATTCTAGAAAGTTTTAACAGAGGTGTGCTCTCAGAGCACTGCAACCTTCCACATAACCATATACAATTCAACTCTTCAAAATATTTACACGGTCGGTTAAGCACCCTGTCACCGTGTCAACTTTAGTTACCTAATTCACGCAGGAAAATACAACAATATCAAAATGGAGAGAACATTTCGCGATTGGTTTAATCGGAGCTGAGCTCTTCCTAGGCCTAGTACAGAAATTACCAAACAAGGTTAAAAAACTACATTTGGAAAAGGCCAAGAACAGCTTGAATGAGGATATCGGAAGTGTCAATGGTGATCGCCAAGAAATGAGGTAACAATAGTTAACAAGAGCTAATGGGGCACGAAAGCCCGAGATGGTCCCCAAGAAGCAAGTTAACATTATCTGAGGGAGCACGAAATCCCGAAGTCCCTTCATGTTATGCTGTGACTAGGAAAGCGAGATAACTTACAGCCTAAAATATTAGGTAAACATCAGAAAAATCCTAGTCACAGATAAGAAAAAACTTCAAAGTGGAACGGCGGTCCCCACTCGTGCTTCCTTCTTAAGATAATGGCCGTAGATTGGAGTCAAAATATTTGGAGAAAAATCTATTTTATTAAATAAAACAGACATTTACCAGGTCCCTACTCCAGATTTTGCATGGTGGTTCAGTAATAAATTTAACGTCTGCCACCCGATAGAAAATAGTTTTAAGAGTCAAACGACCTACCCTACCATTGCCCTTCAAAAGCCCCGCCGTCCGGTTCAAGAGGTCTTCACTTCATCCGACGACGATGAATAAGATATTGGGTGACAACTTCAGCGCCTTTTATTTACTGCGGCCTTGCTGTTTATTGGCACAGGAAATAGCAACATCATTCCAAAAAATAATGGTTTGGAAACCCTTAACAGGTACAATTCTCGCCAAATGGCAAGGCTAGGTCCTAGATGGCAATGTATGTATGTTCAATCTTCAGCCCAAAATCTGGTTGGATCCTCAACAGCTCCGCCATCACCAGTTATAGATGGCCTAGGCTTCGCTGAAGAGGCGTACTGGGGAAATGAGGAGTGAGGTTAGTTACCTATTGCTTTCCTCACCGGACCAGAAGTCGCTATTACATATCAATCTGCCAAGCCCACTGAAATGTGTACACCAACCTACACCATGAGCAATATTTTCACACCATTCAAAGCAGGCACTGCCTGCATAAGGAATGGCATTTTTAACATCGCTTACGCCTTAGTCACTTTCATATTTTCAAAGAAAAGGATAAGGCAGAGACAGATCCATGGAAGTAACAAAACTTTTCTAGACTATACCAGAAGACATAGTGCAATGTAAGCACTACGTCCCGGCAGCAAAGGCACAGATGGCAATACCAGTTGTTAAAGCAAGGCATGTTCGTGGACTTAGGAAACTAAACCTATCGCAGAGTTATTTTGGTAGAGCTCCAGCTTTCTCCACTACATTGCACTAAAGTGACTAGTTCAAGGAGTTGCCTAAAACCACGGGGCTTTCTTCTCATGTTACAATTATTATTATTATTATTATTATTATTATTATTATTATTATTATTATTATTATTATTATTATTATTATTATTATTATTATTATTATTATACCGGTTGGTACAAAATATGCCGCACATTGGAATTTTTCGCCTTAAAGTACTCCTTTACAGCTGAAACTCTGAACTTTAAAACTGAATTAATTCAACCGTTTACTAGAAGATGTTACTGAGTTAATTTCTAATTGTTTTTGTTTACAATTATCAAGAAGTGTGGACGTTCTCTCACAGATGTCTCTACCCAAAACTATGATCATGCACCCTGGTGCGAAGTGATGGAACTTTTCTTGAAGATATTTTGTATTCATAAGTTTGTTCTTTACTAAACGTTGTTCTTTCATTTGTGGGTTGGCAATATTAATCTTTCTTTCCGCCAGTTTTGAAATTAGCCAATCGTAAATTTATGTAATTAATTTTCAGCCAATGGCGTCTTTCATTGCCAATGTCGATGTGTAACTGTAAGGTACCCAATAAACGACTGTGGGTGTGTCTTAATCATTCATGAAAGGTCTCGAATCTTCCCAGAAAGTATAAAAACTGATTTTCCTGACTCTCCGCCACTCGTACAACATGTAGCTTAATGTATGGAAGAATAGCAGGAGGCGGGAAGCGCCCCTTTCATCCGCCAGCAGCTCTTCTACAAGGTAATGGCCGTTTAACATCTTTATTTTGCTAGCTCAGCAGTTTAACCACCGGGGAAGGTCCGAAATCTTTTCAATGTAACCTTCCTGTCTGAAAATGTAAATTAGTGCCGGCTCCTGTAAAATTTTCATATTACTTTAACTGTAAATCGGGGATAGAGAGTGCCTTACCATCTCGAGCTCCCCTTCCTTTTGTTTTGAGGTGACTACGTTTGTAACTGTTTTCCTTCTTTATGTAATGCCTTAAATTTTTCTTGTACGAGTCACCTCCATAGTATGGGAATATCCCCTGTGTAATTAGCCTAGCGCCACTTAGGTTTTAACAAGTTCCATGTAGGAGTGCAAGTTCTCGCCTCCATTCCTTTTGTATTTAGAGCCGTTTAAATTAACCTATTATTTTTTTCTATTTAAGGCCCAGTAGAATGGGTACAAGGTACCCCTGTTCATTTGTAAGTGTGCCTTGAGAGGCAGGTAATGCGAATATTGTTGTAGCCTTTGAAAGACGTGAGAAATTGAGAGCGGGTCAGCTCTTTCTTGTGTTTGAAAAGTGCCTCTGGGAGGTTTGAGGTTAAAAGTTGGGAGCAAGTGCTCCATGTAATGAGGGGTTTTCTGCCCTTTGGTAATATGTGGTTGTGAGCTGAGAGCTCAGGAATTGTAAAAAATAGGGCTTGTGGCCCAGATTGTTAAAGTCTCTCTAAATCTAGGCTTTCTTGGTCTTGTACCTGATTTGACTTCTTGTTATTTGTTAAAATCTGAAAGTTTAATGTGAAAATTGTTAAGTTTTGAAAATATGACCTTTATTGAAATTTTAATTCATCTTTCGGTCTTGTAGTTAGACCCATTCCAGCCCGCACCTTCTTTCACCTCTGCTGATCCACCAAAACATGGTAACGATTATTATTATTATTATTATTATTATTATTATTATTATTATTATTATTATTATTATTATTATTATTATTATTATTATTATTATTTAGAAACGAGCGATTTGGCCGCGAGGTTAAGGTCGCACAGCGGTGAGCTTGCTGTCGGAACATGGTTTTTCAGCTTTTCCCGTTTTCACACCAGGCAAATTCTGGGCTGTGCGTTAATTAAAGCCAAGGCCGCTTCCTTTCCAATCTTAGTCCTTCCCCATCCTAATGTCGCTAAACCCTTCTATGTGTTAGTGCGACGTTCAACCACTAACAAATATATATATCGTTTAGAGTGAAAAGTGGAAAAATCACAGAACACAAATTGAATATTTAGCTTTTACGACCACATTGCACTTGAAATAGAAAACTGTTGTGGGTACTCGTGGGGTTGGGTGCGGTGGAACACCCTAACGGTGCCTCATACCTGTTATAAGAGGCGATTAAAAGGGGGAACATGTGTATACTGTTTCCACTTCTCCAAATTCCTTACTTTCATACTTCCTATCTGACCTTTCTTGGTCTAATGTTCCTCTCTTCTAATAGAATTAGTTTTGTGGGTGGGGGCTGTAGAATAACATCCCCCGCCCGTCGTAAGAGGTGACTAAGAGAGTCCCCAAGGGATCTTAAATTAGAAGCGCGATTGGCGATCACGAGGCCCTTAGCTTTGTCCTGGCATTTCTTTCACTTATTCGTGCCAAGCTCCTTATTTCATCCATCATAACCGATCTCTGCTGGTCAACTCTTTTTCTTTCCGACCCCGATGGTATTAGGTTTACGAGGTTTAGGGAGTCTTTCATTCTTACGCCCTTCATGGCCCTCGTCTTTCTTTGACCGATACCTTCAATTGTCGAATGTCGTGCCCCTTTCATTTTTGCCTCTGATTAATGTTAATAGAAGACGCTTGCCCAGTTATACTTCCTCCTAAACCAATAATCACCATCACTAGCACCACCACGACCACCACCACCACCACAACCAACACAGCCACCACAGCTGTATTACCTCTATCCCGTAGCCAAAAGTTTTTAGCAATTTTTTTTTTGTGTTTTGTCCCACTGACTACTTTGATGGTTTAGCATTTTTTTTGTCCCACTGACTACTTTGATGATTTTCGGAGGCGCCGAGGTGTCAGAAGTTTGTCCAGTAGGAGTACTTTCACGTGCCAGTAAATGTACGAGGCTGACATATTTGAGCACCTTCAAATACCAGCGGACTGAGCCAGGATCAAACCCAACAATTTTAAACTAAGTGCTAACCACTTACGAAAACTGTGTTTTATAACAGACAGTTCAATACATAGATCCTGCATGAAATATTATGTCTGTATTTCTTCTTATTCTTCGCCTTCCTGGTCTTTTCCACAACATATTGAGTTCAAAATTTCATCCGACTCGTTGGTTGAGTGGTCAGCGCACTGGCCTTCGGTTCAGAGGGTCCCGGGTTCGATTCCCGGCCGTGTCGGGGATTTTAATCGCTTCTGATTAATTCTTCTGGCTCGGGAACTGGGTGTATGTGTCGGTCCCGACATTCTCCTCATCATACAGTATGCAGACAACGCACCACACAACCAACCGCCACAGAAACACGCAATACTGATTACATCCCTCCACATAGGGTTGGTGTCTGGAAGGGCATCCGGCCGTAAAACAGGTCCAAATCCACATGTGCGACGCAGTTTGCACCCGCAACCCCAGAGGTGTGGGAGAAAGCGGTTGCAAAAGAAGAATATTAAGTTCAGAATTTCATGTGGATTTGGACCAGTTTTATGTCCAGATGCCCTCCCTGACGCCAAAACTATGTGGGAAGAATGCGTGCTTCTGTGGTGGTTGGTAGTGTGGTGTGTTCCGTGTATGTGAAGGAATATGTGTTAAGAGGAAGACAAACTCTCAGACACCCTGTCAGAGAAATCTACTGTACGCATTTAAATTCTCTAAGCCAGCCAGGAATCGACACCTGGGGTTTCTTATTCCAAGTCTATAATGATAATCATTCAGCAAAAGAGCCGGACAGAGTATTTTTATGCTTTAGACATACTCTCTGAACGTCTACAACACGGTAATAGGATGCTTAAGTGTTTTTCTGATAATTTTATGCTTAAATGATGATACACAAGCTTGTAACCTCTTCGTCTTCACAACTTCCTATATAGTTTGTTTCGAGTAGGCCTGGTTCAACATTATACTGTACGACCGGTCGTGTCCCATACGATAGAGGCTCTAGTCGGGAGAGTATCCGTTACAAATACAAAGTCAGTGAAATAATATCCGGTGCTACCACTGCAAGAATCTACTTCGAGCAGCATGGTCATCAAGTTCACTAGAATAATAATGAGTTTAAAAACTTATAACATATCACGCCGGTGGGAGGCATGTTATTGTTGCGAAAAAAACAGAAATACTAGAAAGTCAAAGCATGTTCAATGTTTATCTGAGGTGTATAATCTAAAAGGAGGGATAATTTTTACACGTTGACCGTATTTGAACTTGTTTCTGTATACATTGCAAATGAAGATGTGTAAATTATAGTTGTTGTACAGTATGCGAGCAGAAGATAAAGCATCTTTTAATAATGTTCATACATCAGCATTCATAGCATGCCTCGCATTTCAACACTTGAAACGATTAAAGATTAGTGGTTATGTCGCGCAAGCTTTACGATATCCAAGATCCTGGTGAGTGCTGCCTCTTATTAAGTGATCAGGCTGACATTCAACTGCACTATAACGAGAGCCGAATGCGCAACACAGATTAGAAGGAAGGTAGTACGAAATATATTCACACTAAATTAATGAACAATAATCATACAGAAGTACATTGATATAACACACTGATGTAAAAGTTTCTAATTTTTCTAAATCACCTATAAGGCATAGGGGATAATTCAAACAAAATATATTCATTCCATTACATTCTCTTAAATCAAATAAATTGACGAATCCAATCTCCCTAGAGACAATGAAGGCTTTGGAGTAGTTGAAGGAAAACTCTTCCACTATATATAACGTTGTCGCTAAATGGGCTAGAGTGATTAGTCTCATGCACTGTCGCCACAACCCTCACTAAATAACTCGGTACTCACATCTAGTACAGGCTGAGTGAACCTCAGGCTCAAGTGCCTCCTCACAAGTGGAAATATAGCTTCTAAATTCTTAAGGAGGAATCGCACCAACGCGTTGGTTATGCTCGGTTCTCACGGAAAACAAGCAGAACGTAGCCAACATCAACGGGCCGGTAGTTGGCGATGTTACTGAATTTTTTGATAACCTCACCCGACATTTCAGCACCAACCTTTGTACACTCTTGTGTCCTATCTGAATTGGCAAGACCTACCAAGAACCAATCAAATACCCTGTCGAACAGCGCATGGTCGGAGGGTGCACTGAAGCAAGTGCTTTCAACAAATTAATATAAGTCGAATTTAAACTTCATCTTTTCTTTTTTTTGGTAGAACACTGAATTTTAAGTGCATACGCTGAGCCTTATTTGGTTATAACGAGTTATCATTTGCCGATGGTACACCCATGTTCATAAAATCCAGAACACCTTGAAATACTATAGTTAGGAAGTTCATACTCACAGAACATGTGCATTAGTACTATATGTTCTAAAGAAATTATTAGTATAGGTTCAAGGTCAACATAGATATCTCGGCACAACACCACCGACCGCTAAAATGTGCCTGCGGCTCTCATTGACGCTATAAACCGAAGGAAATGGATCAGTGTGACTTGAGCAGACGTGCAGGATGCCTCGCATACGCATGCGAGAAGTGTGCCGTCAAATGAGTGAGTTTGAAAGAGGACGAGAGTGTGCAACGGGTGTGTACAGAATGGTTCACAGAAGGCTGTAGAACATGACGAGATGATCTGCTCGCACTACCCAGACCACCCCCTCCGAAGATATTGAAACGTTATCCGAATGGCAGTGCAGGACAGATATGCATCCTTCTCGGCTCCGGCGCAACAGCAGAAGTGTGTAACACATCGTACACTATCAGGAGTGAGAGTCCTTCGCCTTTTATTACCGTCTAGGTTATCGGCGCGTCGTCCATTTCTCCGCCTACCTTTGACTAATGCGCATAAACATGCTACACTGCAGTAATGTATGGAACGATGTCACTGGAGACAGGAATGGCAGCAGATGATGTTTTCGGACGAATGCATGTTCTGTTTGTTTGAAAATGATGGCCGCATTTTGGTTCGCCGCAGACAGGGGGAGAGACATTAAATTGACTGCATTCGCACAAGACATACACCGCCAACTCTAGGCCTTATCGTGTGGGTGCTATCGGGTTAAACCAAAAATCACACTTGGGTCGTGTCCAGGGCACTGTGACCAGTTTGACCTAAGTGAACGACATACTGCGACCCGTAGCCATAACCTTTCTGCACGACACCCCAGACTCCATACTTCAGCAGGACAATGCACGACCACATGTTTCTGCATAAACACGTGCCTTCTTGTTGTCACAGGATGTCAGACTGTTGCCCTGGCCCGCCCGATCACCGGACTTGTCGCCAATCGAAAATGTATGGGATTTTGGTGAAAGGGCGGTTGTGGCGCTGTGACCCAGTTCCAACCACCAAAGATGAATTGTGGAACCAAGTGAATGCAGCATGGATGGCTATACCCCAGAACGCCATTCGCGCCTTATACGCGTCGATGCCATCACGCATGGAACATATTATCAGTGCCCATGGAGGACCGAGTGCCTTCTAGACAACAGGACCCCTGTTGGACGTAGGTGATTGAAATGCTAATCGTTTCTGCAGAACATACTAATTAACATGTCCTGTGAATATGAATTTCCTACTTCTAGTGTTTCAAGGTGTTCTGTTTTTATGAACATGAGTGCAGATTTTACACGCCCAAGTACAGCAAATACCTGTGTGTTAATAGTCACCATTCAGAAGAGAAACATTGAAAATTAGAATAGGCTTGTACATGAACTAAATATCTCAGGTATATACATTCCAAACATAAACTTAATTTGTCCATCAGTTCAGGCGTGAATAAAGCGAGAAACCAAGAGACTTCAAACTATTCCGGGATTTTAAGATATAATCTCATAAATATTACATTTTTAGGTTAGTATATTGAAACGAAATTTAGCAAAGTATACCTGTCGTTCAGTTCTACACCTATTATAATTAAATTATTAAAAACTGAGGCCTACCATTGTCGCCTTGGCCTCCCCCTACTTCTCTTACCCTCCAAGTGCCAGCCTATTTCCTTCTACGTTCCTCTCCATTCACCTTACATGACACCACCAACGAAGCCGGATGATACGATTAGTTTTATCCATCGAGTTTATTTTTAACTCAACCCTTTTCTCATTTCGAGTACCCTCCTGCCATTCTTCTAAGATATTTATACCAGCAACCATTCTCACTACCTCCAATTCCGTTCCTTTTAACTTAGGAATAAGATATCCTGAGTCCACCAACATTTCATTCCCATACAAAAAATTCGGTCTGAAAAAAAGCCGATGTAAGGATAGTTTCGTCGGATAGTCTGGCTGCCTCTTTTTGGTATATGGAAGTATACGAAGATATGCCAAATTGCGTAACGTTTTAATAGAACGTTCTTGTAACGCTTTCAATTGGGGTTATTTTTTATCCTTCAGGAGTGTACTTAGTATCATGTTTATACAAATATACCCACTTTTAATTTACTGTGGTTCGAATTAGAAATTCCTAACGCGTTATAAAACGTTAAACTAAAATATAACGAAAGGCGTAAAAAGTTACGGTAAGTTCACTTCTTCCAGTGTTATGGGTAGCTTTTGTAACTTTTAGTGATTTTGAATTTGCCCTGTTAGAAATATGCAGTTAGGAAAGATAATTTACTAAGGAATATCTATGGCACAGAAAACCTTTATACAGGTCGGTGTACTATCACAGCGCTGGGCAAACTACAGACTATCAATACCACGTTCATATCCAATCTTATGCCATTGCTGTGCACCGAGCGAACTGGCTAAGTGGTTTGCGTCACGTGTCTCTTTGGTTGCTCAAATCTTCACTCTCGTCAACCTTGAGGATAGTTTTCCGTAAGTTCCTATTTTCACACCAGGCAAATGTATCCCTCCTATTGCTAGATCTGTCCAATCCCATTGTCACCATAGGACCTCTCTGTGTTGGTGCGACTCAAAACAAATAGCAAACAGATAAGTCATTATTTTCCAGCACATTTCCGTCTATTTTTCTTCTTTTCTCAGTGTGTGTAGTACATTAGTTCTTGCTATTGCTTTTAAAGGGATTATTTACTGAAATTTTCTGCGCTATACGGAAAAGATGAATGTCAGGGATATGATTTTCCTGCTTTTTTATGCAGTGCGAGTGTCTGTACTAGATCACAGGAGTGTAAATGTTCAATTAAGTATTTCTCATGGAGAAATGAGCTTGGGTTCTTGTAGATATCTACCGGCATATACAATTAAGCTACTGAACTACCGACCTAATATACCTTGATCACGAAGACTGATGGCCGTCGGTGGCGTTTTCGCGTGCCAGGCTGAGTGGCTCAGACGGTTGAGGCGCTGGCTTTCTGATCCCAATTTGGCAGATTGGATTCTGGATCAGTACCGTGGTATTTGTAGGTGCTCAAATACACCAGACTCGTGTCGGTGGATTTACTCTCACGTAAAAGAACTCCTGCGGCCCAAACTTTCGGCACCTCAGCGTCTCTAGAAACCGTCAAAGAAAAGTTAGTGGGACATAAAAAAACAGAACGTTTATTATTACACATTATCGTGTGTAAAGGGCTTTGCTGTGACTTATACGAAACGCCAAAGTTGGGGGAAATTTGTTTCAGATATGGCGTCATTTTAACCTACTGTGTAATGAAAACAGAGTTCCGGTGCGCAGTAATGAAGTGAGGAAGATAATGCCGAAGACTCTGTACAGACAAATGACGAACACTGGTTTCCATGGTTACCAGGGTGTCGGTTTTCTGTCCACGCTAATTCCAGATAGGCCCTAAAGCCCAGAAAATTGTCCATGTTTAAAAATTAATTGGTATGTTTGCGTAACATAGGTGCCTTTTGTGAAAGTAAGCTGGCGAAACACAAACTGTCAATAAGTCGTCTAATAAACTAAGGTCATTGGTATGTTGAAATAACGATGGTATCTTGTCCTTGAGTAAGTCATTAGCGACTTTTTTGCAAACAATTTCACAGGTACCATATTTTTAGTTCAATATTTTTAAATAAAACACAGTCATATGACAGATCCCTTTGAGCATGTTTGTGCTAAATTTCATAATATTGCACCCAACGATTGAGATGTAATGTTTATATAGGAACATTTAAAATAAATATATACCGGGCTAGATCCCTCGGGAAATATTTGAGCAAAATATTTCAAACCCCCTGTGGGTGTGGGACGCATACGAAGAATCCCCGGCCTGACACAAGAGGCGACTGAAAGAGTAACACTCCCTGCAGGTGGGGCCGCATTTTTTGAATACACCCCCGGTATCCCTGCCTGTCGTAAGAGGTGACTAGAAGGGGCGACCTAGGCGTTGGCATGGATTTTGGTTTGGTATCACGTGTTGGACCCCTGTGGTTGGGAGGGGCTGCATACATTCACAGGTAATCCCTGCCTGTTGTAGGAGACTAAAAAGGTCATGTGTCCATCGGTCCCCTCCTTATTTTTAATATGTTTGAGGGTTAGTTGTAGACCGATCCGAAATTCCTGATGTGCGTGCTGCTCGGAGATGGGCCTCTTATGTGTGCGACTACTCTCGAAAGCCCTGTGGTGACCCCTTAAAGCCATTTGGGTGGGGCTGCCATGCAACCGTGCAGTAGTATCCGCCTGACAACACAGGTCCCACACAGCTAAATGCCAGAAGGACATATTTTTATTAATTCTAATCTATACTTACACTGTACACGCTATAGGGTACATGTTAATGCGGGTGATTGCAGGATGGGAGTTCTAGTACTCTTTGCCTCAGTCATTCCGTATTAGGTATGGTCGAAGATCGGACCCCGGGCAATATCTGCTACGACCAGGTGGGTATTGCCTTGGCTGCTTGATTCCGCTGCAGAGGCCCCTGATCAGATTAGGTGGCATTCGGGGAGGATGATTTCAGGCATGGCTTCGAAACGTCTTCAGCCTGCCCAAAGGTGGTTCCCAAACGAAGTCTTAAACGTTTGATTCTTTGAGGAGGTCAACCCCCTAGGAACAAGCGCAGCGTGAAGCAATCAGATGCAGCTTCCCTAGGTTTCTGGTTGCTACCTGAACTGATGGGAGTGACTTCAAGCTGGTAAAGTCTATTTTTATAAGTAGGCACATTAAAAGGTGTCTACGGTGAAGAGGAAGATCTGAAAAATGCGTAACGGTAATTTGTTGCGAAAGACGTGCACTGCCTGTTGCTCAGGTGCGACCATTTTGGCAATATTCCCGTCAAAGGGGAGGAGTACAACACCTTGAATCTGGTTCGTGGAGTTATCTTCCACCGCGATCTTATCTTAAACACTTACGATGAGTTGATGGAGGGCATGAAGTACCGTCGCGTGACACAAGTCAAGCGCATTACGCGCAATGTCAAAGACGAAAACGTTGCCACGTGTGCGTTCATTGTCTCTTTCCAATTGCCAGGGTTACCAGAAAAAGTCAAGGTAAAAACCTATGGCTCCGATGTGAAGCCGTACATCCCGCCTCCCATACGCTGCTATCTATGCCGGAGGTTCGGGCATATGGTATCGAATCCGTCTGTATGTGGTATATGTGGCAGAGAAGTTCGTGACGCGGAAGAGTGCACATCTCATTACAGCGGCACTAACTGCCCTGGTCTTCATTCACCCCGAGATCGGAACTGTCCGGTATATGCCGGTGAGAATAAGATCAAGGAGATCAAGACCCTGGATGGTCTTTCCTACCAGGAAGCGCGCCGTAAGTTCAGTTCTACGAATGCACCCGCCAAGACGCTATACTACAGGAAGATAGCACAGAGTCTTCCAGGTTCGTCGTTTAATACATCAGCCCCTGTTACGATCGTTGCACCCAAGCTGGCTGTTACTCTTGTCAGCAAAGCCGCAAAAGCTCCGATTACAAACAAGACTGTGCCGGCTGGGACTTCTAAGCCAGCACAGCAGGAGGTTGGAAGGAGCGGGGGATGCCAAGATTCCCTCCACAAAGAGGTCGCGAAAGCAGTTCCCACGCCGGTGGAGGCGGCAACGTCGACCAGGGCACCTACGGATGTAGATGTTAATGTTGACATTAGTGCTTAGGTCTTAAAGCATCTCTTTGCTTATAACCTAAGACACTTACCTTTTAGTCCACACTATGGCACTATGGCATTGTTACAGTGCTAGGTATCTTGCTGAGCTGCGCCAGCTCATTAGTGAGTATTTGGCGAGTATATTCTGCATTCAGGAAACAAATCTCATACCAGGTCATCATACGGTCTTGAGAAATTTTCGACTATACTCGACAGAACGGCATTATGCTAACCGGGCTTCCGGTGGCGTTGGTAATTTTGACCGTTCTGATACCTACAGCGAGGAGGTTCCACTAAGAACTCCACTGGAGGCTGTAGCAGTTCGCGTTCCGCTGCCTGTCGTAGCAACAGTGTGTAATGTTCATTTTCCAGCAGGCCAGATTCTTAATATTAATTATGTAACTGTTCATATAGATCAGCTTCCAACTCCATTCCTCTCATTGAACGATTTTAACGCCCATCACAATGTATGGGGCTCTGAAACGACTAGCCTCAGGGGAAGGGAGTTGAAAACATTAGTAGGAGAGCTGGATTTATATATTTTGAATACAGGTGAACCAACTCATTTCAGTATTTTACGGCACATACTCCCGCATAGTCGCTGGTTCCCCGGTTTCGGTGAAATACACACGATGATTTCGGTGACAGTTGAGATTTTCATCTGATGAGGCAGAACACAGTTCTCTGCGAAACGTAAAGAATTTGACCGTATTTTCTTGACACGGCATAAGCCCAAAAGCCTATACAGCATCATGTCTATAACTACATTTAAAGTTTCCGGAGATGCCGAGGTGGCGTAATTTTGTAATTTTGTCTCGCAGCAGTTATTTTACGTGCCAGTAAATATATCGCCTTGAGGCTTCGTACCTGAGCACATTCACATCAAATGTCGCTTCTACTGTCTGAGGTAATCAGCCCGACACACAGCTTAAGACGATTACTCTGGTTTTATAATGCTATTTGTTCAGGGCGTCGACCTAGATAGATGTTTTGCCCCTACTTGCACCATATGTTATGAACCTGCTTGTATTTGGAAATTGAAAGTGTAAAGTGTTTAATGTGAGGAAAGGAACGTTAAGGACGGCACAAACACCCAGTCCCCAGGCCAGGGATATTGATAATTTCTTTCCTTCTTTCTTTCTTTCTTAATCTGTTTGCCCTCCAGCGTTGGTTTTCCCTCGGACATAGCGAGGGATCCCACCTCTACCGCCTTAAGGGCAGTCTCCTGGAGCGTGAGACAATGGATCGGGGGATACAACTGGGGAGAATGACCAGTACCCCGCCCAGGCGGCCTCCCCTGCTATGCTGAACAGGGGCCTTGGTGGGGGATGGGAAGGTTGGAAAGGATAGACAAGGGAGAGGGAAGCAAGCGGCCGTGGCCTTAAGTTAGGTACCATCCCTGGCATTTGCCTGGAGGAGAAGTGGGAAACCACGGGAAAACCACTTCCAGGATGGCTGAGGTGGGAATTGAACCCACCTCTACTGAGTGAACCCCATTCCAGTCCTCGTACCACTTTTCAAATTTCGTGGCAGAGTCGGGAATCGAACTAATCGCAGCTAATCACACTAACCACTACACCGCAGAGGCGGACGATATTAATCATTTACGAATTAAAAACCTCTGGCTCGGCCGGGAAACGAACCCGGGGCCGCCAGGTGACAGGCGGACGCGTTGCCCCCTACACCGCGGGGCCTGACATTACGCTCGTTACTCAGTCATAAAATGCTCATCTCAACGGTATTATTGAAACTTACGTGTAATGATGAGGGGCTACCTGGCCGAGGCGGTAAAGGCGTGCTCGGTTCGCCCGGAAGAACGTGGGTTTGAATCCCCGTCAGGAAGTCATAAAATTTTAGAAACGAGATTTTCATTTCCGGTGGTGCACATGGCCCTGAGGGTCTCTCAGCCTACACCAAAAATTATTGCCAGGTTAACTCCTGCGGCCTGGCGTAGAGCTAACCTCTCTACTCCATCAAGTGCCGAGGTTACGAATAGTGGAAGCTTTTACCCTCCACCCCTCCAAGGGCCTTCATGGCCTTTAGGAGATGGCTTTGCTTTGTTTTTACATGTAATGATGATGATGATGATTATTATTGTGATTATGTTATTATCTGATCTGTTTTGCACTGCTCATGTTGTGGGCTTTCTCTTCTACTCAAATCCCTAAACACGTCCTTTTATGCGATGCATCACGATTCGCCTAATTATTTACTTATTTGTTTACCATTACTTTACTACGTTTTGTAACTGGTTTACTTCCTTTCCGTAATGTCTTAAATTATTCGTATACGAGTCACCTTCGTAGTTTGGGAATAGCCCCTGTTTCATCGGCCGAGTGCCCCTTAGGTTTTCAGACTCCATAGCTTGGAGTGCAGATACACGCCTCCATTCTATTTGCGTTTCGGGACATTTATTTCACCTGTTCTGTTCTACTACGGCCCAGTAGGTTGGGTACTAGATACCCCTGCTTCAAATTGTGTAAGTTGTGCCTTGATGGCAAGTAATTGTAATTTTCTGATATTGCCTTGAGCAGGCTCGAGAAATGAGAGCACGTTAGCTCTTTCCCTAGTGTTGTAAAAGTGCCTCTGGGAGGCCTGATATTGTAATTGCAGGAGCAAGGGCTCCATGTATCAGGGGATTTCTGCCCTTAAGTAAAGTTGTGATCTTTGTAAAGTTGAGCGTGTAGCTCAGGAATTGTAAAGTCAGGGCTTGAAGCCCAAGATCTGTGTATACCACCAATCTTGTCTTTCCTAGACTTGTTTATTGCTACTGGTACCTGTTACATTGTAGACGGAAATGGATCCGAATGCACCTCGAAGGCGAATTTGTAATTTTCGCTTTCATTAGTGAGTTATGAACGTAAAACCATCAGAAAACGTGTATTGGGAAATTACAGTCCAACGTACTCTCACCAACATTAATTGCATAGATTCACTGTCGCTAGGCAACATACATAATATCAAATAAATAAAGTTTTAGGGGGTCCGCTGTCTGTAATTTCGTTTGTTTTGCCAATTTTTCAGATATTTATCTGTTTTAGGTCAACTCAAGACCGAATCGGTGGTTTTTACTTTTCGTGTCTGTTTGTTTGTTTGTTCCACCATCACGGCAAAACGGCTGGATAGATTTCAATCAAACTTCATATTTGGAGTATATTCACCCCGAGGAAGGTTTCTCTATGCATTTCATTTTAAAATCTTTGATTAGACGGGGATTTATAGGAAAACCAGAACGGTTTTCCTCCATTTTCTCTTATACTATTGATTTCCTGTAAACTCCGTGACCGTATGTGAAACGTCTCTTCATTATAAACAACTTTTGTTATGTTCATAATTTACCTTACTATTCAAATGACGGAGAAATTTACTATTTTCTGCGGGTATCATGGTCTGCGTGTGTGACCGACGGACCGACAACGAACGTACAGGTCGCCATGGCAACGTCTCTGACTGCTTGCCAGCAGGGAAGTAACGTATTGCCATTTTCCTCATCATACCTTTAAATTCATGGTTGTTCCTTGGGTAGAAGGCAAGAGAGGGCGTCAATCGGCCATTCTGCGGGATATTGGAGGAATATCTTTGGAGTTTATAACCGTCCTCGAATAGCTTAAGAAATAACACCATTAGTCATCTTATCTGTTGACCTAAGAATGCCTGCGCCTAAATTTCTCCTCTGTTACCTCTTTCTTATATCCATAACTCACACCAGCATATTTTATTGAGGCGGCATTTGATTTTCCAATACATTCACTTGGTATTTACATATTTGTCGTCATCCGGCTGTCCTCAGTTTTAATCCATGTTCTATTAATTTCAACTTTCTTTACTGAATTATATTCTTCCTTAATTACACCGTATGTATGCGAGTGCTAATCCCGAAAGCTTAGCACTCTTTCCTTTGAGGAAATATTCTAAGCTATGCAAATGTATAACTTTCGGCCCCGGAAAATATCGAAATATGGATGCAATTTTAACGACGGTGCACACCTTCGTTTCGGGATAATTGGTGGCTAATCTCTAAGTCTTATCACAAATCAGAAAGCACAATCGCCTTTCATTTTGGAGAAATCTACAACTTTGGTCCTATGACATTTTATCGTATTTCTATTCCTTATACGTTAAATAGAGCTGTATTTCTCGATTTCAAGTTAATTTTGTACTTTCACACGTATATGTTAACATTAATTTGGCACACATAGGAAAGATAGAATCATGACATTCGGCACGCACATTGGCATGACCAGTGGCAATGTGATAGCCAAATTTTATGATTCTATCTGTCACATGTGTATCATAACTATAAAGTAGTATGCGAAAACTGTACAAAATTTCACACCCAATGATTCTAACTCAATCTAATGCATAAATATAGGAGATACGAGAAGATGTCATGGGACCAACCATGTAGAACACTGAAAGAGGCGTCTGATGGTGAGGTCCGTTTGCAGATATGTCGCAGAGTTTCAAAGCAGTAACTCTCGAAATAAAGGTCTGCACTTCTAGAGTGCGTCTGTACATTGACTATTTTGGAGACATTTCTGTACAGTTATCCGTTTCAGGTGTAATTATGACCATCTGCATACTTTTAGCTTTGGTGTCTGTTTTTCTGTTTGTCTATAATTTGGAAATTACTGGATATTTCCACCAAAATTCATATTTAGAATCCACCTGTCCTTGGGTAGGTTTCAGGGCAAATACTGTTTCTAAATCCATGAAATGACTGGGGGTTTATACGAAACCGAAACCGTGATTCTACACTCCAACAAAATGTACACAACCAAACTTAATAGAAATCTACCTGCCTTAATGGAAAATAATTTTTAAACCTTTTTTCTCATGTGCATCATTTCGGTAAGAGGATTTATAAGGGAGATATCATTAACCGGACTTAACTTAATAACGGGCGCGTGTTGAGCGTATTTCTTACAACTTGAAAACTATTGAAGATATTTGAATCAAACTTTATATTTAGCATTCACCTTTCCACAGGTAGATTTTAAATGTCAATAACATTTCCTGTTCCTGGAATGGACTAGCGGTTTATAGGGAACCGAAATGGTGAATTAACTCTTCCACAATATATCGACGGCTTACTTCTAAAACCTCGTATCTCCTAATGCGCTTCCTATCCATTCTTTTCCTTATGACTGGTCACGCCTCCTAGTCACATATTGATACGCAGCCCATCAGAACAATTATCGTTGAGTTCATTTTTCCATGCTAACTTGTAAAGGAAAATGAACCTTAAATGCATTATACTTTCAATCACTTATAAGAAAGACAGAATCATCAAACCCTACACGAAAATTGGCCCACCCAGTAGCCATATGTGAGCCAAATGCTATGTATGTAGCTGTCACATAATTATCTGAAAAGTAATGGAATGTGAGATAATCTTACAAAAATTTTACCCTATTCAACGTTTCTAACTCAATCTGACCCATGAATAGATCAGATAGCATACGACCAGCCATTTAGGCCGCTAAATCTGACGTCTTATGGTACAATCCTTTGTCGATATGACGTACCGTTTTGCAGCAGTCAATCTGTAAATGAAGGTCTGCAATATTGTAAACAAGCACATACTTTCGTATGTCGTACTATATATATTCCCTGATGTCGATTTTGTAGCGATCGAGAAAGGGTGTGTCCGCTATTGTAATCAGTACTCCCCACACCGACTTTGACTGGCAGTAGGAATGGGGTCCTTCTCCAACACCTGTGTAACTGGCATTAGTAAGGAAGGCCTACCATTGTAGTGAATAATTCACCTCTCGATTTGACTTTCAGAAGGCAAGGGAGCATGCATTGTTGTTTAAAAGTCCCCTACCCGATTGTGTTGGGCTGTAGGCAAGGGTACCCGCCCTTATAAACAAATGTATCCATCTAAAATGTGACTGGTATTAGGCATAGTGGCCTGCTATTTTGATGGAAACTCACCAACTTGGTGTGACTGGTAGTAAGCTGGCTGGTAGTTGGAAAAGGGGCCTGTCATTATAATTATAACTGCACAACTCAATTTCGACTGGTAGTAGGGAAGTTGCCAAACATTTTAATGAAAACTGTAATCTGTCTGGAAGTAGGAAAGGGGGCCTGCCATTGTAACGAAAACTCCCAAATCGATTGTGAGAGCGCAGTAGGCGATGGGGCCTCCAATAATAATGAAAACTTCCACACTCGATTGTGAATGGCAGTAGGCAAGTGAGCCTGCCGTTATCATCACAAATCCGTAACAAGCACTTTACATTGGAAACACCGTATTTGGAACCTCCCTATGCTGTTTCTCAGATAACGCTGAGACATGCCATTTTAAAACAATCTTATTTACTCGTATGTACGGTATTTACTTCGATATTCGAATACAATGTAGAATACCGCAGCAAAGCACGGGGACATTTGCTATTAGGTAATACAAATCAAGGAGCCATTTTAAGCCTATGGTGTAGGAAGCCATTTTCATTCCCAAACACGAGGAGCCATATTCAGTGAGTTCGTGATATCCGAAGTGTTTGTACATGAGCGATCAGTAGCCAAAACGACAGAACACAGAGAGATGTGTATTCGCAACGACATGAAAACTATACGTGAGCAAACGCTTATTTTTTCTGAATCTACTGTAGACAGGATCTGGAGAAGATGCTGTGTTCTTGAATATGGTCTTTGAGAAAGCGTACAAGGTGAAAATAATGCATAAGTAACGGTATGGTAAATGGTACATCACTCTCTATCCCCGAATTACAGTTAGAGATTTTATGAAATTTTTACTTTAGCCGGCAGAACTTAAATTTTAAAGAAGCTGGTTACATAGTTATGGTTTCGGACCTTTCGCTCAGGTTAAACTGTGGAGCTAGCAAAAAAGTAAGATGTTAGATGGCCATTACCTTGCTGGAGAACTGCTGCCTTATGAAAGAGGCGCCTCCCGCCTCCTGCTTGACACACACACTAAGTTAGATGACGATCAATTGGCCAAGAGCCGTGAAAATCCGCAGTTTATAAATCCTCGGGGAATGTTCGAGACCTTACATGAATAAACCAGCCACACCCTCTCACTTTATTGGAGAATTTAAAAGTTACACTCAAAATGGAGGAAGAAACCTGTGATAGGCGGAAAATAAATTACAGAAATTCGTGATTGGATAAATTCAAAACTGGCGGAAAGAAAAGATAAATATTGCCAACCTAAAAATAAATGAACATCAATTAGTAAAAAAAAAAACTTATGAATACAAATCTTCTTCAAAAACGTTCTTTCACTTCGCACCAGGGTGCATGATCATAGTTTTCTAGCAGTAACATCTATGAGAGAATGTCCAGACTTCTTGATGAACGGAAAACAAGTTGAAATTCACACAGTACTGGAAACTTCACTATAACAAAATTACGTCGAATTACAGTAGTGCTATCTTCTGAGTAAAGGTTTAAATAGGTCTAGTTTCAAGTTCACTGTTTCTCCTGTAGAGGAGTTTTTTAGGCGCAAGATTTAAATGCGCGGCGTTGGGGTGTACCTCCCGGTACAGACCTCTCCGCCCCCCCCCAAATGGCCTTCCAAGGGGAGACACAGGGGAGAGACAGAAGAATTTTGAAAAAAAAAATTATTTCCAAGAAAATTTTCCAGCTTTAGAGTGTCTTTGTTGCCGTAGAGTGTGAAATACATTTTGATAATTTTGACGGCAAGTACTGCCGCCGCTGCCGATATCCAGTTGAGGTCGATCGGACCCCTCTACTACCCTCAGATACACCTCTCCCGCTACTATGAGAGGAGTAGTCGTGGTGAAGGACGCCGCAGATCAGAAGTGTATGTACAGTCCCCAGATGAGTTGGCGGTAGGGGCGCCGCACTTCAGCCTTCGCCGGGAGATGGACTCCGGCGCGGCGTACACAGGTAGACATCACGGGAGTGGAGTGGGCCCGTACCCCACCTCAGTGGTGGTTCGGCGACGAACGGCTGCGGGGACACTGAAACAGCAAGATCTAGGCGACAGAAAAGTGTTGTTGGTGACTTGAGAATAGTGGGTACGATCTTTATTGGTGATGCTGAGGGGCAAGCGGCGTGGAAGCCTATTTTTATTCTTTTAGCCAATAGTGTGGATATGCAGGAGACGGGGGCTTGGTAATGGCCACAAAGGAATTAACAGCAGGAAAACCCGAGGGAAGATCGTACATACCATTTACATAGATAACAAAACATACTAATTTGGCGCAGAAGGCCACCCGGTACAATAATAATAATAATAATAATAATAATAATAATAATAATAATAATAATAATAATAATAATAATAATAATAATAATAATAATAATAATAATAATAATAATAATAATAATAATAATAAATGTGTCGTCTTAGCAATAAATTGGCTACATTCCTCTCCAGATATGACTATAATAATGGCGCGACCACTATTGTTGCCCTTGTGTTTCCGAGAATGCTGGCTCGGTACCATTTGATATTGATAGTAATTCGAGATGTTTGAATGTGAAAGCTTCGTGTCTCTGGCTTCCAGCACTTTAAAGAACTCCTACAGAAATAAATTCTGATAACCCGTCATGTCGTAACATCCACAGCAATTGACAAGATGTTAAAGAAATAAAGAAAAAAAGTTGATTCCGGGATCGTGGGATTAATGATTAAATGTGCGAGCGACTGCAGTTGCGAGGTAGATAGAAGACAGACTTATACTAAACAGTGGTAATGATACCAATCTTTGTAACGACTGCTTGACGATGTTACCACCATACTGATATACAGCGTTAGTACGTTGGGTTGCATATCTTGCAGGGGTACAGTCGTATAATACCAATTGGAATGAGGTTTATGGAATGTAGATATAAACATGAGGTGATGGAGCGGCCAAATTATGATTAAGATAATAACCTACTAGACATTTCAGTGGTTAGGCAATTGCAGATACAATAATTAGGAGGAAGGGGAATTGCTTGGCTTCCCTCATGCAAGCATCAGCAAGCGAGCCTTAAGTGCATGTGATTGTTGATACCGTCATCACCATCGAACCTCAAACGTTTTTATGCATTCATTTCGGAGTCTTGGGATAAATCTTTAAGGCTAGAAACTATCTTCTAACCAATATCACTGTGACTCTATGGTACAGAGTTTAAGTACAAATATTCCGACCCGGAAGGACAAGTTTACATCTGCAACCTGTACTTACAAACCACGTCCCACAAGTTGCGAACATTTCGCGATATGCATACCAATTGCGGTGTTGTTGTGCACTGTGTCATTGTGGGTGGTGAAAGGTTGAAGTAGATTATATTTAGCTTTTTATGATTAACACGAAATAACTTACATAATTTTATGTCTAAAATACTTGTGCTCAATGCTTTCGTCTTTTCTATACCGTTGTCAGTGTCCACGCACTGTAGTGTACAACTAAAGACAATTATGGGTAGGTTGTCGATCCAAAGCTGGCTACCACCAATCAAGCTCAACGTACCTATTGTTGTTCTAACGGCAACAATGTAAGCCAGTATTCCATATTCCTACAATGATTTGAGTTTGGAAACTCAAATAGTACTTACTAATTACGACTAGCTTATGCAATGTCCCCAGTAAATGATTTTTCCAGCAAACCAATCTGTATAGATCGTATTATGAGCATGAAATTTGAATACATCTTGTATGTGATCGGTCGTTCGAATACTTGATTGATTCTCGAGATATGAATATTGAAAATTTAAAAAAAAAATTATAATCAAATATCGGCCCCCTCATTCCATTTATAAGGTCCAGAGCATGATGATAACGAGACCACAGGATTGGTTTGGTGTTGCTTCGACACATTTTTAATTGTGCTCTCATCTTTTTCTCTCCGACCAAATTTGGTAAAATTTTATCCTCCCTAATAATCAATGATGTTGACCAATTAATGCCTAGGGAACACATCATTTTCCAAATAACTGTTTTTCTTACACTCCAAATGATTGTTTCTCTTGTTTCAATTACCATCCTCGTTTTAAGTACCTGGTTTCTATTGTTCCACTTCTTAATCGTATGAATTACAAATTGGAACATTTTCACGGTACTTCTGTATTGTCGTAAGATGATGATATACAGACAGGAAACTTCACCCATCCCACTGGTGATCAAGGGCTATAAACATAAGAAATACTCTCATGAATTAGCCAATTAATGGTATTTAAATCTTGATCACTTCCTTTAAATTCTAGCTAGTCTCTTATCTTTTATATACACATAATTCATAATTGTCTAGAAATGAGGTCTCTTCCATTTATGTTATTATCAAAATCAAAATTATAGTGTTCTCAAAAACATATGGTTTTCCTTTTATTCAGCATCACAGCAATAATAATGATAATAATAATAATAATAATAATAATAATAATAATAATAATAATAATAATAATAATAATAATAATAATAATAATAATAATGTGCAGAGAAACGTCTGGTCAGTGTTCCACGCCGTACGATGATGGCATATTAAATATCCCTAGTGACATATTCGAAGTTAACTCAACACAAATAATTGGAATAAATGGAAGAGGTCCGAAATTTCGAAAAATGAAGTCATCGGCAAAAGAAAGGGAAGCTACAAGGCACATTCCGTCATTGTGAGAATACCTCGTCGGAAATGTAGGGATATTTCTTAATTAATATTACATTACAAGAAAACCATCAAATTCTCACAATTCACAATTCAATTATACTTTAATTAATTTGCTGATTTTATTTTATATTTATTTATTTGATTAATTAATTAATTAATTAATTTATTTATTTATTTATTTATTTATTTATTTATTTATTTATTTATTTATTTATTTATTTATTTATTTTAACCAATCTCTGGCATATTTAACCCATTAAAAGCATTGGCCTGCCTTGAAGAATACTGCCTAGCCAGATAGCCAGCAGGTACTGATGTTTCACGAGGTCGAACTCCTCAGCTGTACTGCTTTGCTTTCGTGACCGGGAGCGTTGACTCTCTTATCAACAGCCAGCTCCTCTGTTAGTTTCACGAGGTTGAATGAACCTCGTTTCAGCCACCATGAAAGACGAAAGTGACGAGTCTGACACAAATAAATGGAAGCAATGCCAGACTCACCTAAGGGAACAGTAGTCACCAACCCACGCTCCCATGTTGAGAGCCCCCGATTCCCCTTTCAGTTTCGCTTTTAACGACAGGCAAGATATACCATGGATGTATTCAACGACCCACCCATAGGGGTTTATTTAACTAAAAAGTACTCAAAATCAAAATATCTAATTTCACTTTCTTCAACTCAGCCCAGTTTTCAGTTATTTCGGGGAACGCTGGATCCAACCAGTCTCATTTTGATTTTGTCCGGGGTTTGATCCAGGGTGCCCTTCATGATGCCACGTGATTCTTGAGATGAAAAACTCGACCCAAGATCGACCGGGAATCGAACCACATCCTACCGGCTGGGAAGCAGGCAGCTAAACTACTGAGCTTATCACGCCCCCCTGGGCAATTATTATTATTATTATTATTATTATTATTATTATTATTATTATTATTATTATTATTATTATTATTACAAACACGTATCTGGGGCTTCGCCCGCGTTTATTAATTCAAGCGTTAGATGTTTTAAAACTATTTATTGAAATCAAAACAGAAAGTAAATATGTTTATCGTTTTACATAAATTGCATTAAAAATATATTATTTAATTTTTAACTAGCATGTACCCGCGGTTTTGTTGCTTTCAGTAGTAAAGATATCGAGTTGGCGGATGGTATATGAATTTTAAAACAGTATTAAATACCATATTACCATATTATATAAATGCAAACGAATTTTTCGTCATGGAGCTTCCGGACAAATTATATTAAATGTCCTTCCAATTGGAGCTAAGAGATATGGAGTGTTTGCCATTTCAGCACTTCAACAACCGACGTAAAGATGACGATGATAGAAGCACAGTTTTCGAATACTGAATCCTACAACTTTAAACGATTCTCCTTGTCCCTTTTTGATGCACATGGCGAAACTCGAACAAACGGGGAATTTCAGACGTCTAAATTCAAACGGTATATCCGAAGGGATGATTTGAATCCGAGGAATGAATTTAAGCCCTGATTACTTACAGAATCTAAGTTAAGGCTTACAAATTTACGTAAGGGGCCGATAATAATTTCGTGTGGCTATTTCTAGCTGGGTCAACGAGTCGGACAAGGGGCGATGACCTTCGATGTTAGGCCCCTATAAACAACAAGCAAGCAAGCAACAAGCACAATTTACGTAAGGACTAACGACAATTCTCAGGAAAAATATGTAACCTACCACAAATACAAACAATGAGACTACTTAAGCCCAAAATATGTAGCATCTTACAATATTATTGCACAAAATATATTTTGCATAGACTGTTTGGTACCGCCGAGCTGAGGGGCCCAGAGGGTTGAGGCGCTGACCATCTGACTCCAGCTTGGCAGGTTTAATCCTGACTCAACATGGCGGTATTTAAAGCTGCTTAAATACGTCAGCCTTATGCCGGTAGATTTCCAGGCACGTAAAAGTACCCCTGCGGGACAAAATTTCGTCCCAAAAACCGTAAAATTAGTTAGTGGGACGTAAAAACCAACAGCAGTTATTCTTTTATAATTAGGTACCTGACCAATTGCATACATCTTTACTCAATTATATTATTATTGTATTCAATTTCTCTTAATATCGTGATGTTTCGTTGTGCATTCTTCAAGAGTGGTTAGATACCTGATCGTAATAAATAGACAGAACCTCTACAGTAAAATGTCTGTTTCTTACCCAGAGATCCCACTTTTGATTCCTGGTTCATTCCCTGTGTGTGAGGGACGCGGATGAAGAATACACCCACGGTGTCCCCTTCCTGTCGTATGAGGCGAATAAAAGGGGCCTCAGAGCTCTGAATTTCGGAGCGTGGGTTGGCGACCACAGGGCCCTTAGCTGAGTCCTGACATTGCTTCCACTTACTTGTGCAAGGCTCCTCACTTACATCTATCCTGTCCGACTTCCCTTGGTCAACTCTTGTCCTTTTCTGACCCCGACGGTATTAGAGCATTCGAGGCCTAGGAAGTCTTTCATTTTCACGTCCTTCGTGGTCCTTGCCTTTCTTCGTCCAATATTTCATTTGTCGAAATGACGGATCCCTTCTTTTTTATGTTTTTCTCCATGTCTATCTGCTGTGGATGGGAGGTGTAGACGAAGAATACACCCACGGCATCCCCTACCTGTCGGAAGAGGCGACTAAATGGGGCGACCAAGGGATGATTGTATTAGAACCATGAAACTACTCGTGATTATTACTATCACGCAAGGAACTCCATGGGTCGCCTTTACTTGCGAATAGTACCACTATGTTAGGTACGCAGTAGGTTTGTGATTAGTAGCAACAGAAGGTGAGATTGTATGGGTTTTCTAGTACCCGTGATTAGTACCATTGTTAGAAACACCACGGGTCTGGGCGTTGCCTGTGATTAGTACCGTTGTATCAGCGACATCGTGGATCTGCATTGCCTGTGGTTAGTACCGCTATATCAGCGACATCGTGGGTCTGCATTGCCTGTGGTTAGTACCGCTATATCAGCGACATCGTGGGTCTGCATTGCCTGTGGTTAGTACCGTTATATCAGCGACATCGTGGGTCTGCGTTGCCTGTGATTAGTACCCACCGTATGAGGAACTCCACGGGAATACCGGCGCCCGTGATTGGTACACCTAGGTGGAGGAACACCATGGGTTTGCGTTGCCTGTGAGTGGCACCATTATGTGAGAAACACCATAGGTCTGCGTTACCTGTGCGAAGTACAATATTTGTGAATAATATGATAATGTGTGGAACACCGTGAGTCTACACTACTTTTGATTTGTACCGCAACATAAAAAAATACCATGGTTCTACTTTACTAGCGATAAGTAGCCTACCATTATGACGGGCCTTTCACCTTGATTTTGGACCCCTTTAGACAACAAGCATCATCGATTCACGATTGTACTTTAGTCCATTTGTCAGTACCATTGCACCATTGTGAGAAACATCACGGGTCTGGGGTTTGCCTGTGATTAATACCGTTATATCAGCGACATCGTGGCTCTGCGTTACCTGTGGTTAGTACCCACTATGTAAGGAACACCACGGGAATACCGGCGTCCGTGATTAGTACACTTAGGTGGAGGAATACAATAAATAAATAAATAAATAAATAAATAAATAAATAAATAAATAAATAAATAAATAAAAGTATTTTCGAATTGCGAATTTTGGGACTTTGAACGTCCTTTGGCAATCTAGTATTCATTTAGAAACGTCAGTCATATCCCAAGATGTCTCCCTTGGTCAGTATGATAGTTTATGTGTCGGATCCACTGATTCTTTTAAATTTATATCCATCCATTCATTCTTATCATCACGTTTTTAAGATTCTGGTCAATGGATGATTTTGGACTCTTAAATTGTCATTACATTTCATACCAATAGGGGCCGGTGACCTAGATGTTAGGCCCCTTTTAACAACAATCATCATAATCATCATCATCGTCGTCATCATCGTCATCAATTCCCTGACTGACGGCTGGAACTAGGATTATTCAAACTCAAGATACTTACGGATGAGCTGTCTTATACGACTGTCAAAGCAATAGATCACGAAAGCCCAGCAATACAGTTGAGGATATCGTTGCTCTGACCACTTGACACTTCAGTATCTGCTGGCTATGTGGCCAATGCTCTTGATAGGTTGAATGTGCCAGAGGGCGATAAAAATTAAATAAATAAATAAATAAATAAATAAATAAATAAATAAATAAATAAATAAATAAATAAATAAATAAATGTATCATCGAGTTGAGAATTTTTGCTAGTGGCTTTACGTCGCACTGGCACAGATATGTCTTACGGCGATGATAGGATAGGAAAGGCCTAAGAGTTGGAAGGAAGTGGCCGTGGCCTTAATTAAGGTACGGCCCCAGCATTTGCATCGTGTGAAAATGGAAAACCACGAAAAATCATCTTCAGAGCTGCCGACAGTGGGATTCCAACCCACTGTCTCCCGGATGCAAGCTCACACCCTCGCGCCCCTAACCGCACGGCCAACTCGCCCAGTATTTGATAATTTTGGGACTTGGATCGTTCCTTGGAGCTCTAGCATTCATTTAGAAATGTCAAACATATCCCGAGATGTCTCCCTTAGCCGGGCTGATTGGCTCAGTCTGTTAAAGCATTGGCTTTCTGATCCCAAGTTGGCAGGTTCGATTCTTACTCAGTCTGGTGTTCAATTACATCCCCCTCCCGTGACGGTAGATTTACAGGCAGGTTTAAGACATGTAAAATAACTCCTGGGGGAAAATTTCCGGCTTCTTCGAAAACCGTAAGGAGTGAATGGGACGTAAAAGCAAAATAACATTATTTTATTAGGTCTTCCTAAAATATTCGCAGAATGAAAGTGTGTGCCCTTGTAGCTGGCATAAGATAGTGTTATCAATAACAACGTGTATGACATTTCTTGCAAACCGCCGTACGACTGAGACAGATGTGTACGAGTTGTGCGACATACAAGTTCTCAAAGCGAGCGCTGACACTGTTCACGACTTATCTGATTAATTATAGAGGCGCGGATCTGCATCATCTTGTGCATACAAGCGGGTGGTTGATATCAGTGTCAGCAATCTCCTGAGAAGAAGTGTCGCTTAGGAAATAGTTTTTCTTTATGAGAGTTTGTCTTCACCCTGGGGGATTCTCCTTGTCTGGTTTACAATGAAGGAATTAGCGACATTTTGCTCTATGTCACTCAAGCTCAGTGTACGGAACTGTCTTGAATATCATTCCAATGTTCTATTTGCAAAGGAACGTTTCTGTGAGCATTAAATTATGCAGTACACGAGAAATAACTTAAAAATGACTGCAGCATAATTGAAATTAAAAAGAAGCAATCACTGTAGTTTGCCTAAAATGAATAATCAGATCCATTTCAGGTCTTAAAATATACTACGGCACACTAACCATATCATTATCGAAAGATCCTTTGGTGCGCGTCGTTGGCAAGAAAAATCACTTCTCATCTGTATGGCCGCACATTCCTTGACGACTTACTGAACGCTTCACACCGAGCAATGATTTTCGGATATACAGATATTGATTTAGTTTCTTGTATTTTCGAAGTTTTACTTTTACTAGTAAGAATGTCGGATAGAGCATTGCATTCTAAATTCAGGTATGGATATGGGCACTACATCCACATTTATCCAAATAAAAAACCAAGGGTCCGCCTCTGTGGTGTAGTGGTTAGCGTGATTAGTTGCCACCCCCGGAGGCCCGCGTTCGATTCCCGGCTCTGCCACGAAATTTGAAAAGTGGTACGAGGGTTTGAATGAGGTCCACTCAGCCTCGGGAGGTCAACTGAGTAGAGGTGGATTCGATTCCCACCTCAGCCATCCTGGAAGTGGTTTTCTGTGGTTTCCCACTTCTCCTCCAGGCGAATGCCGGGATGTTACCTCACTTAGGCCACGGCCGCTTCCTTCCCTCTTCCTTGTCTATCCCTTCCAATCTTCCCATCACCCCGCAAGGCCCCTGCTCAGCATAGCAGGTCAAGCCGCCTGGGCGAGGTACTGGTCATTCTCCCCAGTTATATCCAGCGACCCAAAGTCTGAAGCTTCAGGACACTGCCCTTGAGGCGGTAGAGGTGGGATCCCTCGCTGAGTCCGAGGGAAAAGCCAACCATGGAGGGAAAACGGATTAAGATAGAAGAAGATAGAAGAAAAAAACAAGGACTAAAATATGACACATAATTTTCCCCACCATTCTGAAGTTAAGACCCCATAATTTCGAAAATTGCAATTCATTGCTCAGACTTTCAAAGATATCTACTCTTCTAGAGTTTAGTTATACACTACCATGGATATCATACCCTGAGGTGCGTACACGTCTGTCTCTGGAAGGGCAACATAAAGCTGGTCGCGTTAGAAACACTCTTCGCCGAGTTCAATTTCGGCAGCATAAAGGGCCTGGCCTTGTTACCTCTTAATGTTAATAGCAATGAGTAGACATACCGAGAATTGGAGGCTCTGTAACGAGAAAGGGTAGCAGCTCGGTACTTCACAAAACTAGGATAACCCCAGGTAGTACAGTCCTGACAAACAGATCTGGCCAGTAAGCACTCCGTGGTAATACATGATCTACATTATGTCTTAGCGCTGTACGAGACGTACTGAAAAGGCGAGAGATGAATGGCGGCCGTCATAGGCGCCTTTTTGTCGAACCGAGTTCCTTCCTTGACACATCATGATTTTGGAGTTCGTCGTGAACGCCCGCATCCATCAGTTCTGTATTAACCTAGCAACGAACCTTCGGTAATGCTACTGTGTCCGGCTCCATGGCTAAATGGTTAGTGTTCTGGCATTTGGCCAGAGGGGTCCCGTATTCGATTCCCGGCAGGGTCGGGAAATTTAACCATAATTGGTTAATTCCGCTGGCATGGGGGCTCCGTGCATGTGTCGTCTTAATCATCATTTCATCCTCATCATGACGCGCAGGTCGCCTACGGGTGTCAAATCAAAAGACCTGCATCTGGCGAGCCGAATTTGTCCTCGGACACCCCCGGCACTAAAAGCCATACGCCATTTCAATGCTACTGTATTTGAGGATCTAGCAACGCTATCGACCAGTGACCTAATAAATAAGTTATTTCATTCATTATATATCTATACAGTGTGGTCAAAAACAACGTGACCGAAATATATGAGTGTTAGAGTGTTGGTCATGCTGATAAATAATTTGAAAGAAATAATTCGATATCCCCTGCCGTTGTGATTTTATCAGCTGCTGAAGTTAACGAATAAGATTGCTTCGCGGACGAATTCAAAAGGGCTTTACGCAGCAATGCTGCTAAATTTGGACGTGACTTAAGACAGGCTTGAGAGTCATGCAAAGAAATCAGCATCAAGTACAAACACACCGTTGCATTCAGCCAGTTGCACCGTAGCGTACTTGCTGTGGTGTGATCCTGTCAGCTCGGAGGTCTGTATTCAAACCCCTCCCCTGACGAAATGTTATTCTTCGACTGATACTCGCACGCCAGTCTTAATCCTAGTACAGATTTAACAACATCATCTCGCAAAAGCCCACTTGAATTCGCCCGCGAAGTGATCTGATTCGCTAGCTTGAAACCAAATTTAAAAAAGCCTTGGCACATCAGTCCCGAAGGGCCATGGCTTACCAAGCGACCGATACTGGGCCCGTAGGCCTGCAGGTTACGAGGTACGTGTGGTCAGCACAACGGAGCCTCTCTGCCGTTATTCTTGGTTTTTGGGACCGGGGCCGCCATCTCACCGGCGGATAGCTCCTCAATTGTTATCAGGTAGGCTGAGTGGACCTCGAACCAGCCCTCACATGCAGGTAAAAATTCTTGACCTGGCCGGGAATCGGACCCTTGGACTCCAGGTAAGAGACAGGCACGCTACCGCTACACCGCGGGCCGGGTCGCTAGCTCCAGCAGCTGATAAAATGTCAACGGAGAGAGATATCGAAACATTTCTTTTCCTTCTTTATCTGTTTACCCTCCAGTGTCGGTTTTTCTCTCGGACTCAGGGAGGGATTCCACCTTTACCGCCACAAGGGCAGTGTCCCGGAGCTTCAGACTCTGGGTCAGATATACAACTGGGGAGTATGACCAGTACCTTGCCCAGGCGGCCTCACCTACTATGCTGCACAGGGGCCCTGCGGGGGGATGGAACGATTGGGAGGGACAGATAAGGAAGAGGGAAGGAAGCGGCCGTGGCCTTAAGTTAGATACCATCCCGTCATTTGCATGGAGGAGAAGTGGGAAACCACGGATAACCACTTCCAGGATGGCTGAGGTAGGAATCGAACCAACCTCTACTCAGTTGAGCTCCCAAGGGTGAGTGGACCCCATTCCAGCACCGGTACCACCTTTCAAATTTCGTGGCATAGCCGGGAATCGAGCCCGGGCCTCCTGGAATGGCAGATAATCACTAACCACTACGCCACATAGGCGGAGGAATTATTTTTTCAAATTATTTATCAACATGACCAACCCTCACACGTCCACACACGCGGTTCACATTGTTTTCGACCACCCTGTATACTTGCTAGTGGCTTTACACCGCACCGACACAGATAGGTCTAATGGCGACGATGGGATAGGAAAGGCCTAGGAGTTGAAAGGAAGCGGCCGTGGCCTTAATTAAGGTACAGCCCCAGCATTTGCTAGGTGTGAAAGTGGAAAACCACGGAAAACCATCTTCAGGGCTGCCGACAGTGGGATTCGAACCCACTATCTCCCGGATGCAAGCTCACAGCCACGCGTAGCTAACCGCATGGCCAACTCGCCCGGTCCACCCCGTAGAGATATCAATGATTAGTACTGTATATTTCAACAATGCTTGTATGGGTGCGATCCTGTTCAAATGCCCATACACTACAGGAGTATCTCCAACGGGAGCTTTCCTCACAAGTGCCTCGTTTATCACCAACGTCGTTGAAGGCTTTGAAACGTATTGACTGTTGCTTTTCCTCTCTCAGGAAATCTTTTATGAGACAGGCATTGTAACGGAAATTACTTCTGTCATGTATTCCCACAGATGAGTGACATGTCGAGTGTTCGTCAAAGCAATGCGTCACGTGTGTTGATTAGCAAAACAGTTATGTTTTCTCTCCCACTACATGAGTGAATGAATAAGTTTTTCTGTCGAGAACCATCTTAACAGCTGTAGCCTTTAGGCAGCATAATTGCTTAATTTGTCTCAGTCCGCCTCTGTGGTGTAGTGGTTAGTGTGATTAGCTGCCACCGCCGGAGGCCCGGGTTAGTTTCTCGGTTCTGCCACGAAATTTGAAAAGTGGTACGAGAGCTAGAACGGGGTCCACTTAGCCTCGGGAGGTCAATTGAGTAGAGGTGAGCTCGATTCCCACCTCAGCCATCCTGGAAGTGGTTTTCCGTGGTTTCCCACTTCTCCTCCAGGCAAATACCGGGATGGTACCCAACTTATGGCCAAGGCTGCTTCCTTCCCTCTTCCTTGTCTATCCCCTCCAATATTCCCATCCCCCCACAAGGCCCCTGTTCAGAAAAGCAGGTGAGGCCGCCTGGGCGAAGTACTGGTCCTTCTCCCCAGCTGTATCCCCGACACATTGACACACGCTCCAGGACACTGCCCTTGAGGCGGTAGAGATGGGATCTTTCGCTGAGTCCAAGGGAAAAACCAACCCTGGAGGGTAAACAGATTAAAAAAGAAAGAAGGAAAGAAAGAAAGAAAGAAAGAAAGTTATTGCCCCAAAGACGAGACTCTGTCATACATATGGTGCAACTAAGCTGTTAATACCGTCAAAATTATCTACATAGAGCAGGATTTAAACCGTGGACCAATTTTCAGAATTGGTACCTTACCGACTAATCCACAATGACGACACACACCTTCCTCGCAGCAAGCATGTTTACGTACCTCAGCGTTTAATTTGCGAGTCACACCTCTGATTCATGCTTTATAGCGATAGTGTGTATTCTATTACTACAGATCACTTTAACAATCTACAAACTTGATCGTATAAGCATTACTTTTATTGTAACAAAGTAAAGAGTATGTTCGTAGAAAGGTCATTACATCTTGGCACGAGCATTGCATATATTCATTTTTCCTATACAAGTTTGGCTCATTTTGCATTGCTGACATGTAGGCAGTAAAGCATAGAGGAATATCGATCCTAAAGACTAGCAGTGTTAGAAGGGTTGAGTATCTTCATGAATGTTGAGGGTCTGGTGGACCACTCCGTATTATATCTCCCGGTGTTTTAGCATTTAAACTACGCTTCTGTGGAATTGTTAATGCACCAAAGCTGTGTAATAGCACCCAACCGAAAGCTCAGTCTCTACATAACAACTGATGAAGGTCTAATTGACAACATGAGAACTCTGACAGTAAGCTGTTTCAATTTTAGTTGGTAAATCATTTAAAATGGTGCGTGAATTCGTAATATCGCACCTCTTATTAAAATATTAACCATACATTTCGGACTAAAATATGAGAAATTCATCCAAAAACAACTCACTCATATGGTAAATATCGTTACGTCAGAACGCACGTTTTGGTCTCTAATGGGACAATCAGCATATTTGATATTTAACGATCGGTATCATCGTCATCATCATCATCATCTGTTTACCCTCCAGGTTCGGTTTTTCCCTCGGACTTAGCGAGGGATCCCACCTCTACCGCCTCAAGGGCAGTGTCCTGGAGCTTCAGACTCTTGGTCGGGGAAACAACTGGGAAGAATGACCAGTACCTCGCCCAGGCGGCCTCACATGCTATGCTGAACAGGGGCCTTGTGGAGGGATGGGAAGATTGGAAGGGATAGGCAAGGAAGAGGGAAGGAAGCGGCCGTGGCCTTAAGTTAGGTACCATCCCAGCATTCGCCTGGAGGAGAAGTGGGAAACCACGGAAAACGACTTCCAGGATGGCTGAGGTGGGAATCGAACCCACCTCTACTCAGTTGACCTCCCGAGGCTGAGTGGACCCCGTTCCAGCCCTCGTACCACTTTTCAAATTTCGTGGCAGAGCCGGGAATCGAACCCGGACCTCCGGGGGTGGCAGCTAATCACACTAACCACTACACCACAGAGGCGGACTTAACCATACATTTCGGACTAAAATGTGAGAAATTCATCCAAAAACAACCTACTCATATGGTAAATATCGTTACGTCAGAACGCACGTTTTGGTCTTTAATGGGACAATCGGTATATTTGATATTTAACGATCGGTATCATCGTTCCGTCAAGAATTCATGATCTCGCTGAAAGTGAGGTTAAATGCGGGCAGTGGCTCAGCGACAGGTCACCTACACCAACGTGGGAAGCTAGTCATTAATTACAGTGGTGGCACTAAATATCAGGGAGCTTATGACGGTCTAAATCCCATATGCTCGATTAGCACACAATAGGAAGATGCATGGATACCAGCAACAGCCTTGCCCTCGGATTAAGGTAGGTATGTGTAAAGCCTCACACCGTCAACTCATCACACAGTTAATCAGATCATCTAAAGAATTGTTCAGCTATTCGTTATACAGTCATAGTAAACTAATACAATAATATTCCCATAAGGTACTCGAGTACCACACTATATTCAAAATCACACAATGAGGTCGATACTTCGCGAACACATGGTCCATTTCCTTCTTCGTACTATAGTTCATTTTAGGATCCCGGGGAGGTCGGCTGTATAGCGTAATTGATTAGATGCTCAAGTCTAAGGGCTGAAATACCGATAAAGTAGATTACCATTGAAGAGACGAATACTCTTTACTACTTTATGATATACGTCTTTGGGATGACTTGCCATGACCAACAATACTATCACCACCACTACGGGCCGGGCTGAGTAGCTCAGATAGTTGAGACGTTGGCCTTCTGACCCCAACTTGGGAGGTTCGATACTGGCTCAGTCCGGTGGTATTTAAAGGTGCTCAAATATGTCAGCCTCATGTCGGTATATTTACTGGCACGTAGAAGAACTCCTGTGGGACTAAATTCCGGCCCATCTGCGTCTTAGCAAACCTTAAAAAGTACAACGTGGGACGTAAAGCAGGGAAAACATTATTATTATTATTATTATTATTATTATTATTATTATTATTATTATTATTATTATTATTATTAGTATTATTATTTATCATCACTATGGTATTAGGGTACACTGACAGTCTCTAACACATGTCTGAATAGTTGAAACCGGGCGAGTTGGCCGTGCGGTCAAGGGCGCGTGACGGTGGACTTGCATTCGGGAGATAGTGGGTTCGAATCCCACTGTCAGCAGCCCTGAAGATGGTTTTACGTGGTTTCCCATTTTCACACCAGGCAAATGCTGCGGCTGTACCTTAATTAAGGCCACGTCCGCTTCCTTCCAACTCCTAGGCCTTTCCTCTCCCATCGTCGCCATAAGAACTTTCTGTGTCGGTGCGACGTAAAGCCACTAGCAAAAAATATGAATTGTTGAAGTACTCTGCTCTTTTTTGAAAGTGAAACACCATGACCAAGAGCTGTGATCTGAATGCAATTTATTCCACATATTAGGGACATGACAAGACACAAATGATTACAATTACAGAACTGTACATGCACGGTGACCGTGGAATTTCAGTACGGCGTAGCGCCACCACGCGCTGCTATCAGAGCCGCTAGACGCCCTGGCATGGAATCAAAGAGCACCTGAATATGCTGCTGGGGAATACTCTGCCACGCGGTTTGTAGGCGCGTCCACAAATCATCAACAGTGGCTGCAGGAGGACCTGAACGAACAAGGTGCCGAGCGACCATATCCCAGACATGTTCAATATCCGGCGAACGGGCAGGCCAGGGAAGCAGTGGTATCCGTCATTCTTCGAAGAAGGCTTGCACATTCCTCGCCACATGCGGCCGGGCATTGTCCTGCTGGAATATGGCGTCTAGAATGGCCTGCAGGAGGGGCAGTCCCGCTGGCTGTAAAACCTCACTGATATAGCGGTAGCTGTTCAGATTGCCAAGACGTAGGAGGCGAGATCGCATGTTATAGACAATTGCGCCTCAAACCATCACACTTGGCGTTTGTCCGCTATGCCGCTCAGCGATACAGTCTGCCGGATGGCGTTCAACACGGCGGCGTCTAACGCGTATGTGGCCATCACTGTAGGAAAGTTGAAGCGAGACTCGTCTGAAAACACTACATTTTGCCACTCAGCACGCCAGTGTCGGTGTTCACGTGCCCATTGCAGTCTACGGCGTTGGTGGTTGCTGGTCAATGGACGCCGGCGCAAAGGCATGCGTGCCACCAGTGGGGCCCTCAAAAGACGGCGTCGAACCGTCGATGCAGACATCCCCACACCCGTTGCAGTGCTCCAACGTCGAGAGAGTTAGAGACCATGGGGTTGTAAGATGAATCTTGACATTGCTTCCATTTAACTGTACTTCTTGCTTTTATTTTTCCCAGCGGATCTCTCTTGATCAATTCTTGTTTTCGGTGATCTAGGTCTACAACTCTTTTATTTTCAAGCCCTTCTTTGCTTATCCCTTTTGGTGACTTCATTCTTCGAAGGATCAGATCTCTTCATTTTTCTCTCCTGATCGGAGTTAAGTTTTCTTAAAATAGACTCCACTATCACTGATGAGTTCGTGAAATGCACTGAGGTTTAAGAGTACTTAAATACGAGAGATTCGTAGCTGTCTATGTATAGACACGGTAAAGAATATCTCGTTAAGATGTAATTCAGACACCCCACCAAATCATATAAACCTGGAGCAGTTGACAGACGTTTAAAATGTCTTCTTCAATTCAATCTTCCCACGTTTATAGGGTCGCTGATGTATCCAGGGTGTTGAAGACCTGCCAGGGCGTCCTGTTAAAATTTCTACCCGAAGTCCCTGTTCTTGGGATTCGAATCCAGGTCACTAGAATAGAGGGGCAAGTGGCTACGCCATTGCGCCCGAGCGTTCCCTCATTTTAAACACATAGCAATAGGAAGATATTAAAATCTGTAGATGTACATCGGGAGTACATTATGTTAAACTCGCATATGAATGTATATTTGTAACCTGTGGAATAACTGAATTTTAAAAAGAAACATCCACGTTTACATGTTTGTGTGATTGTTGATATCGTGATCATAGGTACAAGAAATTCATTTTTACGTTATGGTGCAATCTGAACCATAGGGAAGCGATTTTCCATTTAAAACTACCACAAGTATTGCTCGGGTTGATGAGAAACCTATGATGATATAACACCCCATTAGCGATTTTGGAGTATGATTGAATGCAATCACTTTTCATAGATTCTTTAGTTGTACGGCAACCTCATAATTATTAATATTGATTAGATTGCGGATAAATCTGTAATGACATCTCTCTTAAATCGAGAAAGAGAACAAAGTATGAAATCTAGTCAGTAGGCCTATTGTCCTACCAGTATAACTACTTGAAGTATCATGAGTTTGCACGATGACTTTCTCTGCCATAATGCTTGGCTTTCGTGATCATGTCTGCTGCATCATATATCAGGTAGTGCCTCAGTGGTCTCACAGGGCTGAGTGAACCTCAGTAGTACTCTCAGATCAGAATTAAAATCCTCGGATGAGACGTTTGTAATGCCGATTTAATGTGTCGGTATTAGACCCCGGGATTTCGTTCACACGACGCGAGGCCCTGAATTATTTTATTTTGTCATGATCATTACTATAAAAGTATACCGAATGTTACAATTATAAAGTCGATATTTGTCAATAAAAGTTTACAGTAACTAATTATGGATGTACACTCTATATTTTAGACCTATCACTAAGTATGAATCAGTATCGAAATGTTTCATTAATGGATATGTAAGTGAGAAATATGTTGTTACTTGACACTGAATGGGCAATATTTACTTCAGAATATTGTCTAGATACATCTGTCGTCAGATGCAGCGTTTATAATTTTATTATTGTTATTATTATTATAATGATTATTATTATTTAAAATACAGCGCAATTGGGAAATATCCCGGTGGCTTTGGTTACTTAGAGTTGTGTGATAATAAAGTCAAAACATAACTTTCCAACAACAACAACAACAACAACAACAAGTGTAAAACAAGCAATTTCATCGAAACAAAATATTACAAGAAGTACTACTAGTTTAACATTCTAAATCCAGCATCATCATATACAAATTCACTCACAACTTAACTATTTCCAGTGCTTAACACTACGTCTTACAATACTATATCTTGACCTTGTATGTATGTATCTATGCATGTATGTATGTATGTATGTATGTATGTTGGGTATTCAGTCCTAAGGCTGGTTTGATCCTCTGCAACTCCGCCAACAGCTGTCATAAATAGCCTAGGCGTCACTGAAGAGGCGTACTAGGGTAATGAGGAGTGAGGTAGTTTCCCGTTGCTTTCCTCACCGAGCCAGTCGCTGCTATTACATATCAGTCTGCCAAGCCCACTGAAATGCATGCACCAACCGAACCTATGAGCGATATTTTCACACCATTCATAACAGGGACTGGCTGCATGAGGAATGGCATTACTGGATCACTCGTACCTCAGTCACTTTCATATTGTAAAAGTCAAGGTGAGACTGAGACAGGTCAATGCAAGTAACAAATTTGATATAGCCCATACCACAAGGCACAGTGCACAGTAAACACTACATCTCGCCAGCAATGTTGACCTTACTACTACATTACAAGTGATAATAAATTAAAGTTAAAACATAATTACCCAACAACAACAACAAATACAAAAAAGAGTACAACAAGCAATTTCATCGAAAGAAAATATTACGAGAAAAACTACTAGTTTAACAATCTAAATCCAGCATTATCATATACAATTTCATACACAACTTAAGTATTTCCATTGCTTAACATTACGGCTTACAATACTATAGTTTGAGCTTACTACTAGCTCGTTCGGCTCCACGACTAAATGGTTAGCGTGCAGGCATTTGGTCTAAAGGGTCCCGGGTTTGATTCCCGGCCGGGTCGGTTGTTTTAACCTTAAATGCTTAATTCACTTTGCTCTTGGATTGGGTGTTCGTGTTGTCCCTAAAATCCCTGGAACTCACACACCACACATAACACCATCCCCCACCACAATAACACGCAGTTATTTACCCATGGCAGATGCCGCCACCCACATCGGAGGGTCTGCCTTACAAGGGCTGCACCCGGATAGAAGTAGCCACACGAAATTATTATTACTACTACCTCTTTAATATTACAAGTGACAATAAAGTAAAGTTAGAAACATAATTACCCAACAGCAACAAGAGTACAGCAAGCAATTCCATGGAAGGAAAATATTACAAGGAATAACATTCTAAATCCAACATCATCATATACAAATTTACACTCAACTTAAGTATTTCCAGTGCTTAATACTACGGCTTACAGTACTACAGTTTGACCTTACTACTAACTCAACATTATAGATGATAATTAAGTAAAGTTGAAAAACATAATTACACAACAAAAACAATTACTGCAACAACAAGTTGCACTCTGTCTTACGGTGTGGGCAAGATAAATTTTGTTACTTTCATTTTACTTCATCAATCTCAGCCTTGTCTTTGCTATTAGCCGGGCTGAGTAGCGCAAGCAGTAAAACGATGGCCTTCTGAGTGCAAGTTGGCAACTTTGATTCTGACTTAGTCCGGTGGTACTTGAAAGTGCTTAAATACTTCAGCGTCGTGTCGGTAGATTTACTCGCAAGTAAGAGCACTCCTTCGGAACAAAATTCTGGCACTTCGGCGTTATTCATATACCGTCAAAGTAGTTAGAGGGACGTACAGCCATTATTATTATTATTATTATTATTATTATTATTATTATTATTATTATTATTATTATCTTTGCCTCTATTTACTTGTGCCATGCTCCTCACTTTCATCTTTCCTCTCCGACCTTCCTTTTCACGCCCTTCGGGTTTTTTTTTTCATTTCCTTTGCTGATATCTCGATTCTTCAAAGTGTCGGAACTCTCATGTTTTCCCTCAGATTAAGAGAGGTTGATTGCCTGTTTCTACTTCCTCTTAAAATAATTACCACCACCTATGAGCTATTTGTAACACCGTTCCTTCCTCAGGCAGTCCCTATGATGAATGATGTGGAAGTGTCATCTTAGGGTCGGATGTTGTATGCAGTTTGGTGAGGCTGGAAGATTGATAAGTAGCAGTACCTTCTGGGTCGGTGAGGAGGGCATGGACTCATCGCAAACAAACGTACAAAAATAAATAAATAAATAAATAAATAAATAAATAAATAAATAAATAAATAAATAAATAAATAAATAAATAAATAAATAAATAAATAAATAAATAAATAAATAAATAAATAAATACAGGGATGTAAATTATTATTATTATTATTATTATTATTATTATTATTATTATTATTATTATTATTATTATTATTATTATTATTATTATTATTATTGTACCGCGAGGTACACCTCAACGCCGCGCATTCAAATAAGCGTCTTAATGAACTCCTCTATCGCTCAAAAGGTGAAAATGATACCACATGAAGTTGGAACTTTAATCAGAAGATGTCACTACTTAAATATTGAGGAATTGCGTTGCTGTGAAGTTTCCTAAACGATTGAATGTCTCCTGGTTTTGTTTGCTATACATCAAGACATAGACACTTTTCCACAGATGTCACTACCGAAAAGCTCTGATCATGCACTCTGGTGCAAGGTGGAAGAACTTATAAATTAAAGGTTTCATGTTCCTAGGTTTTTATAACTGAATCTATGTTCATTTATTTTTGGATTGGCAACACTTCCTTTTCTTTCCGCCAGTTTTGAATCGTACCAATCATAAATTTTGGTAATACATTTTCAGCCAATCCCGCATTTCTTGTTCATTTTGAATCTACCAATAAAACTTAAGAGGGTGTGCCCTGATTAGTCTTGAATTCTCTCGAACCTTCCCTTAGGGTATATATACTGCGGTTTTTCATGCTTCCTTGCCAATTGATCGTCGTGTTTCTGAGTGTGTGTGTTAAGGCAGGAGGCGAGGTGCCTCTTTCTTCGGTCAGCAGAACATCTATAAGGTAATGGCCACAAAATTCTATCTTTCTTGCTGTATCCACCTATTAATCCGAGAGGAAGGTCCGAGTCTTAACTATGTAACAAACTTTTCTAAAATCTAAATTTTCTTTCGGATAATGTAAAATTTCATAAAGTCTTTACCTGTAAATCGGGGATAGAGAGTGAGTTACCCTCTCGAGCTCCCCTTCATCTTGGTTTGAGGTGTCTACGTTTTTGTAACTGTTTTCCTCCTGTAATGTGTTAAGGTAATTTCCATGCGAGCCACCTCAGTAGTTTGGGAATAGCCCCAGTTTCATCGGCCGAGAGCCCTATAGGTTTTAATATTTCATTATCTGGAGCGCAGTGTTCGCCTTCATTCAGTTTGCGTTCGGGCTGTTTATTTATCCTGTTCTTTTTCCGCTAAAGCCCTGTAGGTTGGGTACGAGATACCTCTGTGTAATAATATTTCAATTTGTAAATAGTGCCTTGCGAGGCCAGAGATTGTCAGATTTTCATGTAATGTTGCCTTGAGTAGGCTGAAAAGAAACTGAGAGCCTGTTAGCTCTTTTTCAAAGTTTGATAACAGTAAAGCGTGCGGGGAGGCTAGATATTGTATTTAGGGAGCAAGTGTTCTTGAACTAGGGGATTGCTGCCCTTAACTAGTTAATATCACTTTCAATTGTAAATTTGTAACCTAGGGGTTTGTAGCCAGGAATTGTCAAGGTCTGAAGCTTGAATTTTCCAATTTTCGAAATTGTCATTGTACCTGATGTTTCAGTGCTATGTTTATTCGGTGAAAAATTGTTAAGTTTGCAGTTCTATAAGAAATGTAACCTTCAGTTCAAGTTTTAAATTAATTTTTATATTGTAGATAGACCCATTCACCCCGGCACCTTCTTTAACCTCTTTCTGCTCCACGGGTATCCCTGTAACAATTATTATTATTATTATTATTATTATTATTATTATTATTATTATTATTATTATTATTATTATTATTATTATTATTATTATCCTTGACACTATATGCATAGCAAAGGTATGAGCTATAATTATATTTAATTGTGCCAGGCTCCTCAATTCTTCAGTGCAATGTTTTCACCGTTTTCTGTATTATTATTATTATTATTATTATTATTATTATTATTATTATTATATTAATATATTAATATATTAATAATAATAATAATAATAACAATAATAATAATAATTTCGTGTAGCTATTTCTAGCCGAGTGCAGTCCTTGTAAGGCAGACCCTCGGATCAGGGTGGGTGACATCTGCCATGTGCAGGTAACTGAGTGTTATTCTGGTGGAGGATAGTGTTAAGTGTGGTGTGTGAGTTGCATGGATGTTGGAGACAGCACAAACACCCAGCCCCCGGGCCATTGGAATTAACCAATGAAGGTTAAAATTCCCGAACCTGCCGGGAATCGAACTCGGAACCCTCTGAAGCGAAGGCCAGGACGCTGATCATTCAGGCAACGAGTCGAACGTTTTCTGTATTAAAATGTGCTCTATTATTAAACAATGCCTTGAAATTATTTACTTATCCGTGTGAAAATTACTATGATTTAAGACAAAAAGCTCAATGTCCCAAATGGATCAATTCTGTAATAACCACAATAGATTTTAATATTTCAAAAGTATTAATACTTACTATCAACATCACCGGGTGAGTTGGCCGTGCGGTTAGGGGCGCGCGGCTGTGAGCTTGCATCCGGAAGATAATGGGTTCGAATCCTACTGTCGGTGGCTCTGAGGATGGTTTTCCGTGGTTTGCCATTTTTACACCAGGCAAATGCTGGGGTTGTGCATTAATTAAGGCCACGGCTGTTTCCTCCCAACTCCTAGGCTTTTCCTATCCCATCGTCGCCATAAGACTTACAGTATCTGTGTCGGTGCGAGTAAAGCCACTACCATTACTATCAACATTCATTTTCAATAGCAAACATATTCCAGTACTTGCGATGAATGCTCTTTTTGTAATCGGCGTCAGTCTGGCAGGTGGCTGCCATCATCTCTTTTTTGCTATTCATTGAAAAGTGGGATTGTTGTTATTTTCTTGAGAAACTTCAGGCATAATGTTATATATTTTCCAACATACTAATAAAGATATCTTCTCGTTATATAATGCTTAATTAAGTTTCCCACATCGTCGTTAAGGCAGATATATGTCCAGGGGAAGATTAACACGCCATGTACCTAACTACTGCAGCGTTACATTACTATCGATTGTTTTACTCTTGCTAACAAGTACAGGAATTTTTAAATGTTATTTCTTAATTAAGGTACGTCTTCTCATGCTGCTACGAAGTGCCACTTGTCCGGCGAGCCAGTGAACTAGGCTTGTAACTCAGAAGTAACGCATTAACATGCCACATAAGTTGACGAAGCGACTGACTTCTTCTCAAAATGGACATCTCGGGACGCGCAGACAACTCATTCGTTTCACATGTTATTACCTAGAAGAGAATGCTAATGCACATCATATTTATCGTTACTCGATGCTTGGATCTCGCTGTTTTTATATCAAAGCATTTCGTAACAAGAGCTGATGTTATTCTAGAATTCTCTGAGATACTCAGCTTAATGTTGACACTATTTTCTTTAATAAAATGTGCTATATTATTAAGTAATATCTTTAAATTAAATTACTTATCTGCGAGAAAATAAGGAGGTGCTGGATTAGTCGTTTCATAGTGCTCATCAGCCGACACAGACCGGACAGTGCAGTACATACTAAAAGTAACACAAATATTACACTTTTTTACTTTGAATTATATACAGCGTAATTCCTAAAAAATGCACAGATCTCTAGTGATCCTACAGCCTTAATTCAAAGATTTTTCACTTGGAGTAGAAATCATCGTATACTACATTCATATTTGACCTTAGGGTTCAAGGACAACCTGGACGTTATACTATTCTTACTCTCATTGTGGATTTAAATGATTATCAACACCTTGCAATTAACTAAACATATTATAAATGCACAATGATAGATTTACGCTGTAGGGTGAATGAACTATTACATTCAAATTGGAATTTCTGACAAAAGCAGTTACCTTTTGGTATGCTGTAGAGACTATCATCACACAGTACATCGTAACTTACACTTTTCCTCTTAAAAACTTGGCGAAATGGTTGCTGTATCGACACTTTGCTCCCCTACTAAACAATAACACTTCCTGGTCATAAAACTCAATGGTTACAGAGCTGAATGTGCCAGTTATCGTCTCCCCCCACACCCAAGTAAAGCATGACGTCACAGATGAGGCTCATCACCAATGTCAAATAAGCGTAGTAATGCTTTCGGTCCAATTTCACATTTACAGTGCACAGTGTAACCGTTATCAAGGCCTCCTGGACAATGGTTACGTCACGCTCGCCTTACGCTACTCACTTTATCAACAGCGTATCTGTGAATCCCAGGTGTACGCATGAAAGTTTTGCAATTTCATTCAGAGATTGCGCCAGCGAACAGTACGCAGCGTGCGAATTTGACACATACGTCAGTTTGTTCGTCTGACGTTAACTTACGAACACAAACGAGATGAGTCTGTGTTGTATCGTTCAGTGATCATGCCGACGTTTGTGCCTGAAAAAGAACATTTGCGGCACGCATTGCTTTTCTTATTTAATCAAAAGAAAAAGGCTGTGGAAAGTCATCGTTTGCCGGTAGAATCATACGGTGAACACGCTTCATCGATTAGAACCTGTGAGACATGGTTTAGACCAGGGCCTCTCAAACGCCCAAAATCTCACGCGTGCAGAGCGAGGCGCAAGAGCTCCGTGCACTGTGCATCGGTGCCGCTCGGTATAGCTCGGATCAACGCTTCGTCTCTTGGCTACTCGGCTAAGCTCGGCTCTACTCGGCTATACTCGGCTCAACTCAGCCCGGATTTGGAGCGCTACGGCGCAAGTGGGGCAGAGGGAGACAGGCGGAGCGAGCGAGAGAGGCGTGAGGAAAGAGAGAGTAAGCGCTATTGCTCCAAATCAAGGAGTGAGGGGTCTGCACTCTGGTCAACCAAGCCAAGTCGTCTTTTGCACCGTGCACAGTGCATACACCACGCGCATGCACCCTGAGAGGCCCTGGTTTAGACAAATCGCTTCGGCAAGAAGACGATGCTTTGTGTCTGGTGGGATCAGAGCGGTAATGTGTATTCTAAGCTCTTGAAGCCCGGCGAAACCGTTGATGCACAACGCAACAAATGTTAAATTTAAATCACACATTGATCGAAAGACGACCAAAATGGGCCAGAAGTCATGGCAAAGTGAATTTGTTACACGAAAATACGCTGTCTCACACAGCAAAACCAGTGGAAGACACGTCGAAATCGCCTGGATGGGACACCCTTCTGCACCCGCCGTACTACATCGATCGGGCGCCATTTGACTATCACCTCTACGCATCAATCGGACACGCACTCGCAGAGGAGCATTTCAGCAATTTCGAGGAAGTTAGAAAATGGCTCGACGAATGGTTTGCCGCAAAACACAAGCAGTTTTTCTGGCATAGTATTCATAACTTACCTGAAAAATGGGCGAAGTTTGTAGGGGCCGATGGCCAATATCTTGAATAAACAAAAATGTATTTCTTTTGAAAATTGCGTGTTTTCTTTACCACAAAACCCGGCAAACGTTTATGCATACACCTGGTATCTCTCATGGTAACTGGTAGTGTAAAATAACATGAGTTTAAAAAGTGTCGCCGGCCCCGTGGTGTAGGGGTAGCGTGCCTGCCTCTTATCCAGAGGCCCCGGGTTCGATTCCCGGCCAGGTCAGGGATTTTTACCTGGACCTGAGGGCTGGTTCGAGGCCCACTCAGCCTACGTGATTAGAATTGAGGAGCTATCTGACGGTGAGATAGCGGCCCTGGTCTCGAAAGCCAAGAATAACGGCCGAGAGGATTCGTCGTGCTGACCACACGACACCTCGTAATCTGCAGGCCTTCGGGCTGAGCAGCGGTCGCTTGGTGGGCCAAGGCCCTTCAAGGGCTGTAGTGCCATGGGGTATGGTTTAAAAAGTGTCTTTAAGCTTCAAAAGGTCTCTGCCACTATTCATAGCTTCAGCAGAATTTGTAAACATTTTAATGAATATATTGGCCTGCTTGCCTGCTGTCATTTCTTGATGGATGCAGTTCTTTTTCATCCATCACTTGGCACAGGCCAGAGTAAAGTGTAGTTACCACCGAGGTCTCAGTCTCATCCATGGCTGTGACTATATGAGAGCTGCTGGGGTATGGGTGGTGCTGAGTAATGACATTCAGAGCACGACTAGTGTGTTTGAGTGTTATGAAAGGTGTTGCTCATAGGGTTAGTGGTGCTGGAGTAGCACTTTCTGGCCCAGTAGGGAAAGCAATGGCAAATTACCTCACTCCTCATCTTGCCTAGTACGCCTCATGTTGGTGCTCCCATTGGTTTTTGCGGTTTCATTATAACCGCATAACTATTGGTGGTGCTATTTGAGGATCCAACCAGCCTATGGGCTGATGACTAAACAGACAACAGACATATTGGCCTGCATGAAATATATAATTATTCAAAACTCAGCAGTTTAAAGACCGTGAGTAACCACAAGGTGCTGTATTTATTTTAAATTTAGACGATGATACCCGAAAATATGGAAAAAGAACATGGAAAAGAAAACACTTAGGTGTAGTAAAAGTGATGATTTAAAATAGTAACTGAATTTCTTAAAATGTTCACTAAATTTTGTCCAGTGTCGTGTGCTGGATTCCAAGCGTTTTCAGGATTTCGCTCGTATGCATGGGTTCAATGGCTCTGCATCTGAATAGCAGACACATCACGGACCATTTTTCTGGGCTAATTTTATGTCTCTCACTGTGATATACGATGCATAGTTCATGAATGCTCTTCGTGGTCATTTTCCTTGGTCTGGGATAAGTCTCTTTGAAAGCGGATGGTTGGATCAAGAATAACAACTGTTCGAGTCTCCTAGTGGATGGCATCAATAGCTGCTCTTCTGTTGGACCCCGTCAAAAAGATATAGTGTACTTCTTGACGGACTCACCAGTTTAAATATTTCAATGCAGATGCTAAAGTCGGCAACACGTGAGTGACCCATTTCACCCGAGCTCGACAGTATTCGGGACACAATGGGTTCGGATCCCACTGTTGGCAGCCCTGAAGACGTGGTTTCCCATTTTCACATCAGGCAAATTCTGAGGCTGAACCTTAATTAAGGCCACGGCTGCTTCCTTCCGAATCCTAACCTTTTCCTATCCCATCGCCGCCATAAGACCTATTTGTGTTGGTGCGACGCAAAGCAACTTCTAAATAATTTCGCCCGAGTCCACGTTGGCGGAGTCGCTTCAGCTGAGGTCAAAATTATTTTTAATTAATAATAATTAATAATAATAATAATAATAATAATAATAATAAACTCAAGACTATCGTTCATGACGGTCAAATCAGCGAATAAGAAGTACATGCTGATAAATGCTCTTGCACCAATAAATGAGGAAAATAAAAAGAACCCCGATATGGTTGAGGTTTGGGACAAACTGTGGGATGAAATAATCAATATCCGGAAAAATAACATCAAAATTCTCCTGGGAGACTTAAATGCCAAATGGGAAGGGAAAGGAAGTATATTGAAATAGTTAGAAAATACCCGGCACACAACAGGACGAATAAAAACGGAGAAAGACTGATTAATTTATGCAATATGAACAACTTAAAACTCATGTCTACCCATTTCAAAGCACGTCCCAACAAAAAGAAAACGTGGGTATCACCAAACCCCTTGATAGGCGAATTTCAACCGGACCATGTAGCGATATCCAAGAACAATTACTAGGAAATTAATAACGTCAAAGTTAGAAAAGCGGTCAATGTACCATCAGACCATTACTTATCACAGGTTAAGATGAATTTCATACCCGAACGAAAAACGCATACCTGTGGCAATATAGTGCCAAAAATTGACTTGAATTACTCATCTAAGAAAAGAGGGAAGAATACAGGAAAAAGCTACAGGTATCAAAATCTTGGAATGAAGTGACAAAAAATCTGCAAGAGCCGGCAGTTGAATTAGCATCAACGAAACGTCAAAGCAAGCATTCTTGGTGAAATTCAGAATGCGAAAATGCAAACGAAGAAAGATTTGAGGCGTGAAAATCATGGGACGAGAATAAGACTGTCACAAATTTTGAAAAATCACGAGAAATAAGGAAACAAGCACACCAAACACTGAGAAGAGTCAGAAGAGAGCACCTTAGGGCAGAAGTCACAGAAATGGATGAGAACTTCAAGAAAAACAATAACAGATTATTCCACAGGGTCTTTTAAAATAGAATCAAAGGCTATATAGCACCGAGCCTGCATTTCAAGAAAACAGATGGAGCTCTTGCCCTGAAAAATAAAGATAACTGTGAGATCCTTGATAAGTACTTTGAAGACCTCCTTAACTGTGAATCGCCACGTGAAAAAATGTAGATTGAGACGGACACAATCCAGAACCCAGATTCGGAACCACCAGACGAGGAAGAGGTACGGGAAGTAATAAGCTGCCTAAAGAACAACAAAGTATCTGGTGAAGATGGAGTAATAGCAGAACTGTGGAAGATAGCCTATGACGCCTTTATCACTGAAGCGACAGAACTGTCCCGGAAAATTTGGAGAGATGAAAAAATACCAGAAGACTGGCTAGTAGCATTAATGCAACAGCTACATAAAAAGGGACCGAAACCAGACGTCAACAACTACCGAGGAATATCACATTTTTCTGTCACGTAAACGATTTTTCCTAAACTCCTATTGAACAGACTGACACCGCAAATTGACCACAAGTTGGGAGAGTATCAGGGTAGCTTCAGGAGAGGTCGCTCTTGCCAGGATCAAATCTTGAGTCTAAAAATGATAATCAAATATTACAATGCGCGACATAAGGACATCTTCATATCTTTCGTTGACTTTCAAAAAGCATACGATTCAATAGACAGAGACATATTGATGGATATTTTGAGAGAATATGACATCGATGAAAAAACACTCAACTTACTTAGGTTAACACTAAAAAACACCGTACCCAAAGTGAAATTTCGAGGAGAGATCAGCAAACCCTTCCAGATAAAAACAGCTCTGAGACAGTGTGATAGCTTATCACCAACACTGTTCAACGTGGTTCTAGATAAGTTCATGAAAACACTGTGGAAACAAAATGACTCAGGTGCTATAATAGGCAGTAAAAATAAAAATGTCAAACCCAAGTGTTTTGCCTTTGCTGATGATTTGGCACTCTTCGCTGAGACAGAACATGAAGCAATAACACAGATAAATGAACTACAGGAGATATCCGAGAAAACAGGTTTAAAAATCTCCTTCACAAAAACAGAGATGATGAGCACGGAGAGGAATTATATGAATAGAACAATGAAGACAAAATATGGCGAAGTGAAGGTCACAAAGTAGTTTAAATACCTGGGAGAGATTATCTGTAGCAACGAGATGGATAAAGAGGCCATGGAAAATAGGAGACTTAAGTTGGAAGGGCTAAACACTGCCACCAAAGCCATTTACAACAACAACAAAAATCCATTAATGCCAAACTAAGACATTATGATTCTGTGGTAAAACCAGTAATTCTGTATGGGGTGGAAACAGCAACACTAACGGACCTCGAAAAACGACTAAAGATTGAAAGGAGAATATTAAGGAGGATTTACGGCCCGAGGGTGATAGAGGGAAACTGCAGATTACGATCAAATTAGGAGATATACAAAAGAACAGAAGACTTGGAAACAACAATAAGGAAAGGACGGCTGTGATTCTATAGACACATGGTCAGAATGGATCCAGCAAGGTTAAATAAACGAAATTTTAATAAAATATACTACTTGAAGAGCCCGGGAGGATATGCCAAGCAGATGAAGGAAGAACTCAGGAGGTTAGGAATTGCAGATGAAGAATGTGGTGATAGAGACCAATTCAGGAAAAGACTTTCCAACATAAAAGTTCTTGGGGAAGAAAATATAGAGCGCAGAGGAGGAAGATGGACTGAAGAGAGAAGAGTGTGAAGAAAGAGGAAGGAAGAAGGGATGATAAGAAGGAAGTGAAATGGTATTGGCGCGGTCCTAAGGTTGGCCGGTTTGCGAGAAATAATAATAATAACAATAATAATAACAATAATAATAATAATAATAATAATAATAATAATAAATGCGCACTTATCGTTCTTGATATAGAAGCTAGTTTCTTTTGCACCATTTCCCGGTTCACTTCAGGATTATTGTTTTAAATAACTGCACAAATTGAAGACTATTATTACGTTTCACTTTGTCGTGACAGTCCACATGACTTACTGCCAAAGGCAAAGAAAATTAGGATACCTCTCAATCAGCTCAAGTGCAAAATTACGCCCGCTGGTACTACTAGACGTTTTACGGGACATATATAGAAGACCCGGTGTCTCCTTGAATAATGCCAGCAGTTTGGATCTGTGAGCAGCGGCGTCGTTCAGCAACTGCCAGAGAACGGCAGCAAGGTTTCAGGAGGGTCACTGGATTCACGGTGTCTGACAGACAGTAAGGAACAGGTTAACAGAAGTTGCCTTACGACCCAGACGTCCTGTTCGAGTGCCCCGTTAAACGCAGCAACATCGCGCAGCTCGCCCGTACCCACGTCAACTGGCAACTTCGCCAATGGAGACCTGTGTTGTTCACAGACGAGTCCATATTTCCCTTGATACAACGTGATGATGTCAACGTGTATGGAGACGCCCAGTTGAGCAGTACATGCCAAATGTTGTCCAGGAAGGTGACCGATTCGGACAAGGTTCTGTGATGGTGTGGGGTGGCATCAGTATTGATGGCCGTACGGATATTGTCGTCGTCCGTGGTAATCTTAGCGGAGCGTGGTACATCGAGCAGATACTGCTGCAGCAAGTGTTGGTTGCTGCATACGGTGTTGGCCCTGAATTCGTACTCATGTACGACAATGCTAGGGCTCATGTAACGCGCATCACCACAGCTTTCTTGCGAGAGCTGGACATTCAAGAGATGAAATGGCCAGCAGTGTTCCGACCTTAATACCATCGAGCGTGTGTGGGATAGGCTTAACAGAAGACTTCGTGGGCGTCCTGTTCCACCACAGGCTCTCCAAGACCTCGAAGAGGTTCCCATTGAAGAATGGGACCTGATACCGCAACATAACCTCCGTCGACTAATACGGAACATGCCACGTAGGTGCCAAGCTGTGATAAATGCTCGTGGAGGACATACACCATACTGAAGCTCTCCAACTGTGATAAAAATCCACCCTGCAAGACCGATATCACTTTATTTTTGCCCCTACTTGGGCATTTCCGTTTTTGTTCTGAAAATGAGCGCGAATCCACCTATGCTATTTTGTATACTTCGACGGTAAAGCATAAAGGTTTAGTTGGTAATATACCTGGGTGTAAGGTATTGTTTTGTGGAGCATGGAATACGTTCAAAAACATGTTCCGCTAATTTTTTTGAACTATGTATGTACTTGAACGCCTTTCCCTCTTAAAGTGTGTAGTGTCTAAATATGGAAGCATTGTTCCCTTTATGGTTTCCGAATTCGCCGACCAGTCAACCACATGTCTAACCGTGGAGTAAGCAGTGCAGGGTTGTTATTTCTGCTGTAAGTGAGCAGCTCCCAGCCTAATCGGTAACAACGTCGTTAAATTTTGCGACGTCAGTGTGTTCACTCCATTGGTCCAGAATTATTGTTCGGAGCCTCAGTATGGCATGCAAACGTATTGAATCCCGGATGCGGTGATGGTGGATTTATGCATGTATCAATGCTAACGGAGAACATTTTTAACATGTTGTGCCGTTTTCCCATTGTTCAAATTAGGAATACCAACTGAAATAGCGAGAATGCAGGCGCGAGAAATCGAGCACAGCAAAGCTCCCTCAAACATGGTGCCGGACATAAAAGGGCTCATTGTTTGGTACACAGACAAACAGACAGACAGACAGACAGACAGACAGACAGACAGACAGACAGACAGACAGACAGACAGACCACGCGTCTCGACGGATTTGTAGACGGAACACAGATCCATTGAGCAATTTTAGCCCTTCGGCCTTGTGGGCATTTAGTGCAGCTTTCGACATATCTTTAGCTAGGCTGCATAGATGTTGAAGTGGTTTTACTTTTTGAACGGAATTGAGCTGGTCAGGGTATGACCTGCATCCCTAAGGGTGATTAGTTTAGGAGAGACTTCGGTCTTTTGTAGCGAAAACCTTCAGTGTCACATTTACATAAGTTTGAAGTGAGGAGGTTGGGGTTGGAGTCTATACCAGAGTAGAATTTCCTGGCGGATCTCAGTGTTCTGGTATAGATTTCGTCAATGTTAAGGTCATTATGGTTTTCTCGATTCCGTTCATACCATTGCGCACCTGTAATCATGCGGAGGGCTTGATTATGAAAACGCTGAACTTGATTAAGGTGCGTTTTGACTGCGATCCCCCAGCGTGAGTGCAGTAATATAAATACTACGGACAGGAAATTTTAAACAGTCATGTTCGGACTATTAGATTGTTATAGCAGTTTAATCGTGTGTATAATAATCATTTAGTATTATTTTAAATATGCAGTACCTTTTAATTAGTATATTATATAAGACGAAGCCAACCAAATTAAGTGGTGATGACCATCGAAGAGGAAAATATCTAAGCCGCGACGGCACGCTGGTGGCGCTACTTATGTCGAAGTTAGTGAAACTATACTCCCTGAAGATATTAGAGAAGGCGTATTAAGTGCAGATTCTTTTATTCTATTATTTGGCTGTGTTGAAAAAGTAGAGAATCATTCAGTTGTTGTGGTTGTTAAAAGATAAAGCTCTCTGTATTAAAACTCCAAATTAGGACTTGAATTGAAAGATTGGCGTCGCTAGTAGCAGTAAATAATTATTATATGAAATTGAAACTTACAAATGGATGTGCCGGAGAAGACTGAACACGTTGGTCCGTAACCTTGTCTAAATTGACATGATCAGCTACTAAATATAACTGTGAACCCCCAGCGCCGTATATCCCGTAACAGTGAAGAGGAAACAGAAGCCATGTGCGACCTGGAACCTGGCAACCAAGTCAGTAACCTATTTTGTAACCATCATGTGAAAAAACGTTCTTCTTGTTCTTTTAGCTTTATTAGGTACAAGGTGTAAGACATATAAAACCTAATTAGCCCTGAGGCAATCGAAGCGATGAAGAGAGCGAAATAATAACTTATTATTGCGAGTCATAATAAGAATTACAGTATTTTGGTGTGTATTTATCCGAATTTGACTTTCTAAATTTGCTATTTCGGTTGGCGTGGATGTGATTATTCTATGGTGCTATTTCGATGTTGGTAGTTTGAATAATAGATAATGTCTTCAGTTATTGGTGAACCGTGTGGTGATTTTCGTGTGCGCTGTGATGTACTTTACCTATTATTTATGTAGGCCTAATTTGGGATGTAGTAGTAACATGGGAGAAGGTGGTTGGTACATTTTATGGTACGTGCTAATCCAAAGCAAAAAAGCAAAGCAAAGTCACCTCCGTACAGGCCATGAAGGCCCTTAGAGGAGTGGAAAGTAAAGGCTTCCACCATGTTAACCTCGGCACGTGATGGGGTAGAGTGGTTAGTTCTACTCCCGGCCGCCTTTGCCCGCAGGTATTAACCTGGTACTCATTTTTGGTGTAGGCTGAGTGAACCTCAGGGCCATATGCACCTCCGGAAGTGGAAATCTCCTTTCTTAAATTTTACGACTTTCTGACGGGAATTCGAACCCACGTCCTTCCGGGCGTACAGAGTCAGTATAGATTTGTAAAGTATTGGTTATAATGTCAGGAACACCTCTTGTAGGTCGCTAAAAAATCGACTTCAATGAATATATATATGCATGTTTACATATTGCAGACCTTCATTTACGGATTAACTGCTCCTAAACGGTATGTTATATCGACAAATGGATTGCACCATAAAGCGCCTTTCTTAGCGGCCTAAATGACTGATCCTATGGTATTTTCTAGTATCGCATCTATTTAGGAGTTAGATTGAGTTAGAAACATTGAATAAGGAGAAATTTGGGTATGGCCTTCACAAACTAAATTATTTTTGGGATTCAATTGTGACAGATAGAAACATAGAATTTGGCTCACATATGGCTACTGGGAGGGTCAATGTTCGTGCCGAATTTGATGATTCTGTCTTTCCTACAAGTGTGTCAAACTAGGAATTATACGTGAAAAAATTCATTATTTACTTACAATCGACAAACACAGCCAAATCTAACGCATAAGGTATAGAGATACGACAAAAAGTCACAGGACCCAAGTTGTAGATCATTCCAAATAGAACTGAGACATTGCCATACGTTTTGTGACACGACATACCGTTTAGCCACGAAAGAAATAAAAAAAATCTGAACCCTCATTAAAATTACCTTCATATTTCGATATTTTCCGGGGATAAAAAGTGAAAAATTTAAACATCTTAGAATTTTCAGTCGTTTACAGGTTAAAACCAATAATTTTGCTAAGTTCTAATTTTCTAGCTCGTCTGGCCGCCTTTTTGACTTTGGGGAGTAGGGTAAAAGTGAAGACTTTCAGGAAACGAAAGCTGAAATATATCAAATGTTCATTATTACACCTGAAAAGGATAACTGTACGAAAATTTCGCCAAAATAGTCAATGTATAGACACACGGACGTTAAGATTTTATTTACTGTATATAGATAAGTATCATAATAAATATACTTCAAACCCTATTTCACTTCACGAAAATAAAAAATAAAAATACTTATTCCTTTATTTTTAATGAAGATTCCATTTACCAACTTTAGTCTGTAATATTTTCAGTTTTTGAGATATCAGTATCCTAATAAAAATAATTCAACCCCATTTTCAGTCCTTCTTAAGCCCCCATGAGTGAGTTTTCAGGAAACAAAAAATACATGTTTCCTTATTTTTAAAAGAGGTTAATTTTACCAATTTGCACGTCTGTAGCATGTTAAGTCTTTGAGACATACCGTAGGTATACTCATTTTAAAAATTCACCCCCCTTTTCACTTCTCCTTAAGTGGATTTTCCGAACAAAAATTATACGTGGCTCTTTATTTTTAAAGGAGATTCCAAATACCAATTCTCATGTCCATAATATGTTTAGTTTTTCAGTATATTCATAAAAGGCTTTGAAGCCGTTTTTCATCATTTTCACCCCCTTAACGGAGTTTTCGAAGACAAAAAAATACGTGTTTCTCCGTTTTTTAAGTTTATTGCAAATACAAATTTTTATGTTTTTAAACCGTTAAGTTTTTTACTCATATAAAAATTCACACCCCTTTTCATACCCTTAGGGACGGAATACCCAAAAATCCTACCTCAGTGAGCACCTACACTGCAATATAAATGTATTCCCTAAATTTCATTTCTTTACGTCGCGCAGTTTTGGCTGGGAGTTGATTACAGTCAGTCGAAGATAGCCTTTTATAGAGAGAGAGATATAGATGGCAGATAAGCATGGGTACGTTTATAAATGCAGACCTTCATTTCGAGATTTACTGTTCCTAAACAATACATCGACAAACGGATCGCACCATTAAGCACCCTTTTTATCGTTCTATATGGTTAGTCCGAATAAAGTTTCTCGTATTTGACATATTTATGGGTTATATTGAAAAGGGCGAAAATTGGGTACATTTTTGACATTTTACATTATTTTTTGCATACTTACGTGGAAGCCAAAATAGTGAAATTTGGCTGGCATATGACCATGAGTTGTGTGCATTTTCGTGCAAAACCCGATTACTCTATTCTTCCTAGAAGTGTGCGAAAGTATTACGAATTCGTACAAAAAGTACGACATTTACATAAAATCGAGAAATGCTACTTTATAACGTATAAGGGATGAAGATAAGACAAAATGTCGCAGGGCCAATTTTGTATATCCTTTCATACTGAGTTCGATTATGCCCTCCGGTTTGTGATACGACTTACCGTTTAGCAACGAAATACATGGAAACGAAGGTCTGCACCATCATTAAAATTGCATCCATATTTCCTTATTTTCTGGGGGTACAAAGTGAAAAATTTAAGCATCATTAAAGAATTTCCTGCCGGTGACAGGTTAAAACCTATAAATTTTCCACATTTCAATTTTATAGCTCGTCTGGTCGACCACGAACCTGCTACGCAGGCGTAGCAGGGGGAGAGGTGATACTCCCACGTGGCGCGTACCAGGTGGCGGATAGGGGGGTCCTAACCGGCTTGCCGGCGGACTTGAGGGAAATAAAATACCTCTCGCGGACCAAACACACACCCCCTGTGGGTGGGGGAGGCAGACGAATAATACACCCACGGTATCCCCTGCCTGTCGTGAGAGGCGACTAAAAGGGGCGACCAAGGGATGATTGGATTAGAACCATGAAACTACTTTTGATTAGTACCATCACGCGCGGAACACCATCGGTCGCTTTTACTTGCGAGTAGTACCACTCTGTAAGGTACTCCATATTTTTGTGATTCGTAGCACTCGAGGGGGGTTCAGTGTGGGTTTCCAGTACCCGTGAGTCGTGCCCGTGTGTGCAACACCACAGGTCTGGGCGTTGCCTGTGAGTTGTACCCGTGTGAGCGACACCACGCGTCTGGGCGTAGCCTGTGAGTTGTACCACTATACGAGCGACACCGTGGGTCTGCATTGCCAGTGATTAGTACCCACTATGTGAGGACCACCACGGGAATGCCGGCGCCCGTGATTAGTACAGCTAGGTGAGGAACCTCAATGGTTTGCGTTGGCTATGTGTGGCGCCATTTTGTGAGAAACACCATAGGTCTGCGTTACCTTTACGATGTACAATACTTGTGAGTAGTACCTTAATGTTTGGAACACCGTGAGTTTACGCTACCTTTGATTAGAACCGCAGCTTGAGAAATACCATGGTTCTACTTTACTCGCGACATATACCATTCTGAGGGGCCTTAGACATGGATTTTGGACCCCCTTAGACATCAAGCATCCTCGATTCAGGATTGTGCTTCATGAATGGGCCCTTGGTCAGTAATGAATTATCTAATGACCTTTTTTGAATTGTATCGACTCCTTTTTTGTTTGCTCGTTTTTGTTGTTTTTGTTTTGTTTTTGGTTCATGTCCATCCATTCCTTCTTCATGACCATTTTTTTATTTCTGTCAGTGCATGATTTTGATTTTTTTGGTTATTTCATTTCGTACCATTAGGGGCCGATGACCTCGATGTTAGGCCCCTTTAAACAACAAACATCATCATCATCGTCTGGTCGATAGTGCCGCCATCTTGATTTTGGGGAGAGGGGTAGAAATGAGCACTTTCAGGAAACTAAAGCTAAAATATATGTAAATTATCATTATTACACCTGAAACAAATAACTATACGAAAATTTCGCCAAAATAGTCAATGTACAGGCACACGAACGTTACGATTTTATTTATATAGTTAAGAATCATAATAAAAATACTTCAACACATTTTTCACTTCTTTTCAAGCCCTAAGTGGATTTTCCGAAAACAAAGTATTCGTGTTTCTTTATTTTAATGAAAATTCTAATTACCAATTTTTACGTCTGCAACATCTTCAGTTTCTGAGATATCATTATTGTAATAAAGATAATTCAAACCCATTTTCAGTCCTTTTTAACATCTCCCGATAAGTGTATTTATTTTTAAAGGAGATTCAAATACTAATTTTGCAGCCTGTAGCATCTTCAGTTCTTGTGATATGAATCTATATATCGACCCTTGAACTTACCGTTCCATCGTTGGTCGTTTTACTCGGCTGCTTTAGTAGAGCAAAATCGTACTCTGGGATCTTGGGGTCGTTGCGTGTTTTTCTTTCTCTCCCTTCATCGACCAAACGATAGGGTTCAGAGGAGAGCATAACTACTTCGAATGAAGAGTAAAAATGTGCTTACTGAAATATTTATTCAATGTAAATCACTGTCTGCCTGTTAGGTCATCAGCCCAGAGGCTGGTTGGATCATCAAATATTACCACCAAAGGTTATGCGGTTATAAGGAAACCCCAAAAACCAATGGCAGCACCAAAATGAGGCGTACTAGGCAAGACAAGGGGTGAGGTAGTTTGCCATTGCTTTCCTCAATGGGTCAGAAAAAGTTATCTCAGCACGACTGACCCTATGAGCAACACCTTTCATAACACGCAGATGCACTAGTCGTGCACTGAATGTCATTACTCAGCACCACTCATACCTCAGCAGCTTCCATATTGTCACAGGCATGGATGAGACTGGGACTTCAGTGAAAGCTGCACTTTACTCTGGCATGTGCCAAGAGATGGATACAAAAGTACTGCATCCATCAAGAAATGGCAGCAGGCAAACGTAAATAATGTATTAATTAAATAGACAAGATAAGAAACTGAAAATTTTCACAATATGTTTTAAGGCAGTCACAATGCATAACGTGAGTGGTAAAGTGTTATTGAAATTGTTCATTATTGTCTTTCAAAGAATGAAAACTTGGTGTAAAATTCGTGGACACGAAAACCAGAAAACGCGAATAAAACCTGAAAATCGGTCACCATTGATCCAAACGATAACTCAGAGTTAATAGACATGATCTGTGGAAAATCTGAACTCCAACGAATAGAATTCCAGATTTACATTTAATTGAGGTTATCCACCAGTTGACTAATAATAATAATGGCGTATGGCCTCCGGAGAGGCCTGGTACGGTGTCTTTTTCTCGTAGACGGCCTATTAGGCGACCTGCATGTCTATGAAGATGAGGGCCCTAACTAGGATAATTTCTAATGCTGAAAACGCCACACACACCCAGCCCCCGAGCACCTGGAATTAACCAATTAAGGTTAAAATCCCTGACTCGGTGGGGAATCGAACCCGGGACCCTCTGAACGGGAGGCCAGTACACTGACCATTCAGCCAACGATTCGGATACCAGTCGACTATCCTATCGGATATTGGAACACCTCCCGAATTAATCCTGAATCGAACCAAATCGACTATCAGTTGCTTTGGATAAGCTGCGAAATACAGTATTACTTGAAAGCATGGTGTTCATTACAAGTTAATGGAAATTGTCACAATCAAAAACAAAATTCCACAATATATTGTCATCTCGCGACACCCTTAAGTTACAGAGGAATCCCGATGCTGAATATGCATCACCCGAAAGAGTTGTTCAGAAGCAATCAACAACACTTGATCCGATGGGATCTTAGGTTACATTGTTCTGGAGAACAAAACTGCGAAATACAGGAAAACATTAATTTATTATGCGTTTAGAAGAAATGCCGAGCACTGACCTTAAATAAAAGTGATAAATCACTTGAAAATGTTCGTACTAAACCAACTTTCAGGTCATGAAACAATTACGTCGTTAAATTCGTTAAATACAAGTCCATAATATAAAACAAACAAAAGGAAATCTTTCCAACTCTCTATAACTACGAATAAAATTACAAATGTGTCTACCTACACTTGTCCCATTAAACTAAACTGCAAGTGATCTGTAGATCAACGTCTCACATAAATAATGTGAAAAACGAAACATGAAAATAAAATGCAATAACAGCTGACGAATCGAAACCGCATTCGTAGTGAGAATGCTACAAAAATCAACTAAGTGTCAACACATGGCGTTATCATGATAAACCGGACACCCGAACAATAAATCTTAAAGTAAAGTAAATAAACATGAACAAAAGTTCATAGAACTTGAACACGCGCGGCTAAGCAGTAAGGATCAGTCTCCATTAGCCAGGTTTCCACGTGGGACAACCCTTACATTCATGGTGCTACGGATGCTACGCTATTATGGGAGTATTATGCCGAAACATGGCCCGAATAGTACCTGTTAATATCGTTCACATTTGTGTCCACTACTGCAAACATTAACATCGTTCAGGTCGATTCGCAAAACTGCCTAACCTATGACTTGACTGTGTACAGACGACGCCCTAATCATGTGGTTGAGCCAACGTTACAGTGTCTACTCATCCTTAAGTTATAAAATACACGCGGCATCTTAAATCTATCGTTGAGCCAACGTTATGATATCTACACATCATTTATATTGCCAGGTGAAATCGAAACTTTTAAAGCAATGTCCGGATATTTAAATCTGACCCTCGTTGAAATACTTAACACATGAAGTGAAATTCGCTACGTAAATGAACTCAAACATAAAGCGTGAACTCGAAATTAAACATGTCCAAATAGTTAAACTATTCCTCAACACAATCTCAACAAATGCCGTGAAGTTCGCTAAATAAAAATAAACTCAACACTCGTTTAATATTACGTTATATCACTGAAAACTATAATCACGACCATAACGATATTCACGGCATAACTCTAGTGTAAGACTCCAACTGACATGCAATGTCACCACTCCAATTATGTATCATCGTGAGCAGTCCAGTGAAGTAACTTCCCATCGATCTACGCAAGCTAAACTCTCTTTCGAATAAAATTCATCTTTCACACCCGCAATGTTTCCAGTCAGCGATATTTTCATCTCATAGATACAGAATATAACTCAATTTACAGTAATCAAGTATTATTTTGACCGTGTGTCAGAATGCATTTTGTTCGTGAGGTCGGCTATCACAAAAATGCTCTACGCTGGTATCAAAAGGAACTGTCACTTAGACTTAACTGCCGTTACCTACGGTCTTGCATAAAATAATAACCATGGGAGAACATAAACTTGTACATAAATAGGCTTTACAACGCGCTCACTTGGATTTGACAACCTTTACATTCATCAATCATTCTGGATTGCTACAGGATATCGTTCATCTCGTACAGCCTGTCTCAGAAATATTACACTTCAACCTATACACCATGTCACAAAAATTCCTCTCCGTCGAAATTCACAGTGTCTCTTAATCTCAAAATATTTCATTTCCATTACAGTAAATGTTCTTCTTGCTTGAAACCTTTTTAAATACAAGCGATCCCATGACCAAACAACTTCATAATGATCCCACACTTAACTACTCGAAATTTTTCCGCATCTCAGGAGCAAAATAGCATACCGTGATTTTCTGTATCACAAGTTCACGGTGTCAAAAAATTTAAGTTTCCGAAAAATACCTACTTTACCATACCGCAAATCTCGTTTGACATTCCTACTGAACGCATAATTATCATCATCTCATATTTTATCCTGAGGTGAACATTATTATTTTTATCATTATTATTATATTTCAATTCACTTTTAATTTTTCTAAAAGAAATTTAAGTCTCGTGCGCTGACATAAATAACCACACTAGAATAACGACAAGGCATATCCTCGTCGTAGCAACACTTAAATTTTACACACGCCACATATAGAACGCGATGTAATGATTAATCTATATAAATAAAATTGTTTCTGTTTGTCTGTTTGTCTGTCTGTTTGTCTGTTCCACCATCACGTCGAAACGGCTGGATAGATCTCAACCAAACTTCATATTTAGAGTATACTGACCCCGGGGAAGGTTTCGATATGCATATCATTTTAAAATCTTTGAAAAGACGGGGGTTTTATAGGAAAAACGGTTTTCCTCCATTTTCTCTTATACTATTATAGGCAAAATATCGAATTTGTCGTATAAGGACGAGACAAAGCTCAATTTAATCCTCTTGACGCAAAGAACAAAACTCGGTAAGCCCTACGGGCCCGAAAACCATGTTTTAAGGCCCTAAAACCAACCGTTACGGAGATATTGGCACCACACTACCCCTGCTCTAGGAATCGGATAAAGAAATGAACTGCCGTAACCATGGCAACGTCAGCTCCAGGATTCTAGAGCAGTGAGATTATGCATGTACGTTTGGTCAACCAAAATAGGTACAAATAAGACTTAATATTTGGGAAAAAAATGTACTGTTGTGTAAGGCACTCATAGGACTCCTTTGGGCGGGGATGGAAAGGGGGTGAAGAACGAGTGTAAAAATCTATATAAATAAAATTGTTTCTGTTTGTCTGTCTGTTTGTCTGTTCCACCATCACGTCGAAACGGCTGGATAGATCTCAACCAAACTTCATATTTAGGGTATACTCATCCCGGAGAAGGTTTTGATATGCATATCATTTTAAAATCCTTGAATAGACAGGGGGTTTATAGGAAAACCAGAATGGTTTTTCCACCATCACGTCGAAACGGCTGGATAGATCTCAACCAAACTTCATATTTAGAGGATACTCATCGCGGGGAAGTTTTCCATATGCATATCATTTTAAAATATTTGAATATATGGGGGGTTTATAGGAAAATCAGAATGGTTTTTCCACCATCACGTCGAAACGGCTGGATGGATCTCAACCAAACATTGTATTTAGAGTATACTAATCCCGGGGAAGGTTTAGATATGCATATCATTTTAAAATCCTTGAATAGACGGGGGGTTTATAGGAAAACCAGAGTGGTTTTCCCACCATCACGTCGAAACGGCTGGATAGATCTCAACCAAACTTCATATTTAGAGGATACTCATCGCGGGGAAGTTTTCCATATGCATATCATTTTAAAATATTTGAATATATGGGGGGTTTATAGGAAAATCAGAATGGTTTTTCCACCATCACGTCGAAACGGCTGGATGGATCTCAACCAAACATTGTATTTAGAGTATACTAATCCCGGGGAAGGTTTAGATATGCATATCATTTTAAAATCCTTGAATAGACGGGGGGTTTATAGGAAAACCAGAGTGGTTTTCCCACCATCACGTCGAAACGGCTGGATAGATCTCAGCCAAACTTCATATTTAGAGTATACTCATCCCAGGAAAGGTTGCGATATGCATATAATTTTAAAATCTTTGAATAGACGGGGTGTTTATAGGAAAACCACAGTGGTTTTCCTCTATTTTCTCTTATACTATTGATTTTCTGTAAACTTCGTTTACCGTACGTGAAACGTCTCTTCATTATAAACAACTTTTGTTATGTTCATAATTTACCTTACTCTTCACATGACGGAGAAATTTACAATTTTCTGCTGGTATCATGCTCTGCATTTAGTGACCGACAGACCGACAACGAACCTACAGGTTACCATGGCAACGTCTCTGACTGCATGCCAGTAGGGAAGTAACGTATTGCCATTTTCCTCATCATGCTTTTAAATTCGTGGTTGTTCCTTGGGTAGATGGCAAGAGAGGCATCAATCGGCTCATCTGCGGGATATTGGCGGAATATCGTTGGAGGTTATAACCGCCCTCGAATAGATTAAGTAATAACACCATTAGTCATCTTCATATTTGTTTACCTAAGAATCACTGAACCTAAATTTCTCCTCTGTTAGCGCTTTATTATATCCATAACTCACGGCATTTATTTATTTGTCGTTATCCGGCTGTCCTCAGTTATAATCCATTTTCTATTAGTTTCAACATTCTTAACTGTATTATTTTCTTCCTTAATTACGCCGTATGTACGTGAATGCTAGAAACTACTGGATGCATTTCCACCAAGATTCGTATTTAGAATACACCTGTCCTTGATAGGTTTCAGGGCAAATATTGTTTCTAAATCCCTGAACTAACTGGGGGTTTATACGAAACCGAAACAGTGATTTTGCACTTCCAAAAGTATACACAACAAAAGTTTATGGAAGTCTACCTACCTTGGTAGAAATTAATGTCTAAACCTTTTTTTCTCATGTGCATCATTTCGATACGAGGATCAATAAGGGAGATATCATTAAAGGACCGTTTTTCTGTACAAGTCCCATCGGACTTAACTCACGAGCGGGTGCGTGTAAAGCGTATTCCTTACAACTTGAAAACTACTGAAGACATTCGAAACAAAATTTATATTTAGCATCCACCTGTCCAAAGGTAGGTTTTAAACGTAAATAACATTTCATGTTCCGGAATGGACTGGCCGGTTTATAAGGAACCGAAATGGTGATTTTACTCTTCCACAATATATACAGAACAAGACCAACCTGACTGGAAATCGACCAAACCTGATGGAATTCCACCTCTAAACCTTTTTTTTCATGTGCATTTTTTCGTCAGGAGGATTAATAAGGGAGATATCATGAATGGTCACTTTTGCAGGTTAAGTCCAGCGGACATAGCCCAAAAGGTGTTTTACATGGAGCAGATTCCTTATCTATATAAATCAAATCGTAACGACTGTGTACCACTACACTGACTATTTTGGCGAAATTTTCGTACAGCTTTCCGTTTAAGGGGTAATAATAACAATCTCCATAATTTTTGATTTCCTGAAAGTCCTAATTTTTACCCGCCTCGCCCAAAATCCACATTGTGGCATAATCTGCCAGAAGAATAAGAAGATAATTGAAATTTGACAAAATTATACGTTTTAGCCTGTAACGAATGAAAAATCCTATATCATTAAATTTTTTCATTTTTTATCCCCGAAGAATATCGAAATATGCAGGCAATTTTAATGATGGTGCAGACCTTCGGAAATTCCTATCACGTAACGGATTGCACAATCTCCGTTCAATTTGGAATGATCTACAACCTTGGTCTTATGACTTTATGCCGTATCTGTATCCCTTTTACGTTTGATTTTTCTCTATTAATCGATGTTAAGTCAATTTGGAATTTTCACATGCATTATTCATACTTTCAATTACTTATATGAAATACAGAATCATCAAACTCTTCACGAAAATTGGCCCACTCAGTAGCCATATGTGAGCCAAATGCTACGTATGTAGCTGTCACATTATTATCCGAAAAGTAATGTAATGTGAGATGATCTTACAAAACCTTTACCCTGTTCCACGTTTCTAAATCTGACCCAAGAATAGATGACATATCATTGGACCAGCCATTTAGGCCACTAAATCCGGCGTGTCTTATGGTATAATCCTTTGTCGATATGACGTACGTTTAGTAGCAGTTAATCTGTAAATGAAGGTCTTCAATATTGTAAACACGCATATACTTTCGTATGTCGATCTATATATATTCACTGATGTCGATTTAGCGATCGAGAAAGGGTCGGTCTGCTATTGTAATCAGTACTCCCCACACCGACTTTGACTGGCAGTAGGAAAGGGTTCCTTCTCCAACTCCTGTGTAACTGTCATTAGTAAGGAAGGCCTACAATTGTAATGAATAGTTCCCTTCTCGATTTGACTTGCAGAAGGTAAGTGAGCATGCAGTTTTGTTTAAAACTCCCCTACCCGATTGTGTTTGGCAGTAGGCAAGGGTGCCCGCCATTATAAAGAAATGTACTCATCTAAAATGTGACTGGCATTAGGCATAGTGGCCTGCTATTTTGATGGAAACTCACCAACTTGGTGTGACTGGCAGTCCGCTGGCTGGCAGTAGGAAAAGGGGCCTGTCATTATAATGATAACTGCACAACTCAATTTCGAGTGATAGTAGGGTAATTGCCTGCCATTATAATAAAAACTGTAATCTGTCTGGAGGTAGGAAAGGGGGGCTGCCATTTTAACGAAAACTCCCCAAATCGATTCTGTCCGCATAGTAGGCAATGGGGCCTGCAATTATAATGTAAACTTCCCAACCTGATTGTGAATGCCAGTAGGCAAGTGAGCCTGCCGTTATATCACAAATCCGTAACAAACACTTTACATTGGAAACGTACGGGGACCTCCCCATGCTCTTTCTCGGATAACGCTAAGAGACATGCAATTTTAAAACTATCTTATTTACTGCATGTACACTATTTACTTCGATATTCGAATACAATGTAGAATACCGTAGCGAAGCACGGGTACATTCGCTAGTTTGATTTAAATTTAATATGTAGGCTACTTATTGTGGACACAGGTATTTTACATCTGATTATGTATATATAATAGAGTTGCGACTTTCAGAGAACTGTAAAAAAACAAGAAGGTAGTATATAACTTTTAAGTTATGTAAATTATTATCTATATAAATAAAATTGTTTCTGTTTGTCTGTTTGTCTGTCTGTTTGTCTGTTCCACCATCACGTCGAAACGGCTGGATAGATCTCAACCAAACTTCATATTTAGAGTATACTGACCCCGGGGAAGGTTTCGATATGCATATCATTTTAAAATCTTTGAAAAGACGGGGGTTTTATAGGAAAAATGGTTTTCCTCCATTTTCTCTTATACTATTATAGGCAAAATATCGAATTTGTCGTATAAGGACGAGACAAAGCTCAATTTAATCCTCTTGACGCAAAGAACAAAACTCGGTAAGCCCTACGGGCCCGAAAACCATGTTTTAAGGCCCTAAAACCAACCGTTACGGAGATATTGGCACCACACTACCCCTGCTCTAGGAATCGGATAAAGAAATGAACTGCCGTAACCATGGCAACGTCAGCTCCAGGATTCTAGAGCAGTGAGATTATGCATGTACGTTTGGGCATAGCTGTCAACCAAAATAGGTACAAATAAGACTTAATATCTGGGAAAAAAAATACTGTTGTGTAAGGCACTCATAGGACTCCTTTGGGCGGGGATGGAAAGGGGGTGAAGAACGAGTGTAAAAATCTATATAAATAAAATTGTTTCTGTTTGTCTGTCTGTTTGTCTGTTCCACCATCACGTCGAAACGGCTGGATAGATCTCAACCAAACTTCATATTTAGGGTATACTCATCCCGGAGAAGGTTTTGATATGCATATCATTTTAAAATCCTTGAATAGACAGGGGGTTTATAGGAAAACCAGAATGGTTTTTCCACCATCACGTCGAAACGGCTGGATAGATCTCAACCAAACTTCATATTTAGAGGATAATCATCGCGGGGAAGTTTTCCATATGCATATCATTTTAAAATATTTGAATATATGGGGGGTTTATAGGAAAATCAGAATGGGTTTTCCACCATCACGTCGAAACGGCTGGATGGATCTCAACCAAACATTGTATTTAGAGTATACTAATCCCGGGCAAGGTTTAGATATGCATATCATTTTAAAATCCTTGAATAGACGGGGGGTTTATAGGAAAACCAGAGTGGTTTTCCCACCATCACGTCGAAACGGCTGGATAGATCTCAACCAAACTTCATATTTAGAGGATACTCATCGCGGGGAAGTTTTCCATATGCATATCATTTTAAAATATTTGAATATATGGGGGGTTTATAGGAAAATCAGAATGGTTTTTCCACCATCACGTCGAAACGGCTGGATGGATCTCAACCAAACATTGTATTTAGAGTATACTAATCCCGGGGAAGGTTTAGATATGCATATCATTTTAAAATCCTTGAATAGACGGGGGGTTTATAGGAAAACCAGAGTGGTTTTCCCACCATCACGTCGAAACGGCTGGATAGATCTCAGCCAAACTTCCTATTTAGAGTATACTCATCCCAGGAAAGGTTGCGATATGCATATAATTTTAAAATCTTTGAATAGACGGGGTGTTTATAGGAAAACCACAGTGGTTTTCCTCTATTTTCTCTTATACTATTGATTTTCTGTAAACTTCGTTTACCGTACGTGAAACGTCTCTTCATTATAAACAACTTTCGTTATGTTCATAATTTACCTTACTCTTCACATGACGGAGAAATTTACAATTTTCTGCTGGTATCATGCTCTGCATTTAGTGACCGACAGACCGACAACGAACCTACAGGTTACCATGGCAACGTCTCTGACTGCATGCCAGTAGGGAAGTAACGTATTGCCATTTTCCTCATCATGCTTTTAAATTCGTGGTTGTTCCTTGGGTAGATGGCAAGAGAGGCATCAATCGGCTCATCTGCGGGATATTGGCGGAATATCGTTGGAGGTTATAACCGCCCTCGAATAGATTAAGTAATAACACCATTAGTCATCTTCATATTTGTTTACCTAAGAATCACTGAACCTAAATTTCTCCTCTGTTAGCGCTTTATTATATCCATAACTCACGGCATTTATTTATTTATCGTTATCCGGCTGTCCTCAGTTATAATCCATTTTCTATTAGTTTCAACATTCTTAACTGTATTATTTTCTTCCTTAATTACGCCGTATGTACGTGAATGCTAGAAACTACTGGATGCATTTCCACCAAGATTCGTATTTAGAATACACCTGTCCTTGATAGGTTTCAGGGCAAATATTGTTTCTAAATCCCTGAACTAACTGGGGGTTTATACGAAACCGAAACAGTGATTTTGCACTTCCAAAAAATATACACAACAAAAGTTTATGGAAGTCTACCTACCTTGGTAGAAATTAATGTCTAAACCTTTTTTTCTCATGTGCATCATTTCGATACGAGGATCAATAAGGGAGATATCATTAAAGGACCGTTTTTCTGTACAAGTCCCATCGGACTTAACTCACGAGCGGGTGCGTGTAAAGCGTATTCCTTACAACTTGAAAACTACTGAAGACATTCGAAACAAAATTTATATTTAGCATCCACCTGTCCAAAGGTAGGTTTTAAACGTAAATAACATTTCATGTTCCGGAATGGACTGGCGGTTTATAAGGAACCGAAATGGTGATTTTACTCTTCCACAATATATACAGAACAAGACCAACCTGACTGGAAATCGACCAAACCTGATGGAATTCCACCTCTAAACCTTTTTTTTCATGTGCATTTTTTCGTCAGGAGGATTAATAAGGGAGATATCATGAATGGTCACTTTTGCAGGTTAAGTCCAGCGGACATAGCCCAAAAGGTGTTTTACATGGAGCAGATTCCTTATCTATATAAATCAAATCGTAACGACTGTGTACCTCTACACTGACTATTTTGGCGAAATTTTCGTACAGCTTTCCGTTTAAGGGGTAATAATAACAATCTCCATAATTTTTGATTTCCTGAAAGTCCTAATTTTTACCCGCCTCGCCCAAAATCCACATTGTGGCATAATCTGCCAGAAGAATAAGAAGATAATTGAAATTTGACAAAATTATACGTTTTAGCCTGTAACGAATGAAAAATCCTATATCATTAAATTTTTCATTTTTTATCCCCGAAGAATATCGAAATATGCAGGCAATTTTAATGATGGTGCAGACCTTCGGAAATTCCTATCACGTAACGGATTGCACAATCTCCGTTCAATTTGGAATGATCTACAACCTTGGTCTTATGACTTTATGCCGTATCTGTATCCCTTTTACGTTTGATTTTTCTCTATTAATCGATGTTAAGTCAATTTGGAATTTTCACATGCATTATTCATACTTTCAATTACTTATATGAAATACAGAATCATCAAACTCTTCACGAAAATTGGCCCACTCAGTAACCATATGTGAGCCAAATGCTACGTATGTAGCTGTCACATTATTATCCGAAAAGTAATGTAATGTGAGATGATCTTACAAAACCTTTACCCTGTTCCACGTTTCTAAATCTGACCCAAGAATAGATGACATATCATTGGACCAGCCATTTAGGCCACTAAATCCGGCGTGTCTTATGGTATAATCCTTTGTCGATATGACGTACGTTTAGTAGCAGTTAATCTGTAAATGAAGGTCTTCAATATTGTAAACACGCATATACTTTCGTATGTCGATCTATATATATTCACTGATGTCGATTTAGCGATCGAGAAAGGGTCGGTCTGCTATTGTAATCAGTACTCCCCACACCGACTTTGACTGGCAGTAGGAAAGGGTTCCTTCTCCAACTCCTGTGTAACTGTCATTAGTAAGGAAGGCCTACAATTGTAATGAATAGTTCCCTTCTCGATTTGACTTGCAGAAGGTAAGTGAGCATGCAGTTTTGTTTAAAACTCCCCTACCCGATTGTGTTTGGCAGTAGGCAAGCGTGCCCGCCATTATAAAGAAATGTACTCATCTAAAATGTGACTGGCATTAGGCATAGTGGCCTGCTATTTTGATGGAAACTCACCAACTTGGTGTGACTGGCAGTACGCTGGCTGGCAGTAGGAAAAGGGGCCTGTCATTATAATGATAACTGCACAACTCAATTTCGAGTGATAGTAGGGTAATTGCCTGCCATTATAATAAAAACTGTAATCTGTCTGGAGGTAGGAAAGGGGGGCTGCCATTTTAACGAAAACTCCCCAAATCGATTCTGTCCGCATAGTAGGCAATGGGGCCTGCAATTATAATGTAAACTTCCCAACCTGATTGTGAATGCCAGTAGGCAAGTGAGCCTGCCGTTATATCACAAATCCGTAACAAACACTTTACATTGGAAACGTACGGGGACCTCCCCATGCTCTTTCTCGGATAACGCTAAGAGACATGCAATTTTAAAACTATCTTATTTACTGCATGTACACTATTTACTTCGATATTCGAATACAATGTAGAATACCGTACCATGGCAACGTCAGCTCCAGGATTCTACAGCAGCGAAATTATCTATATAAATAAAATTGTAGGGTGTCCGCTGTCTGTAATTTCTTTTGTTTTGCCAATTTTTCAGATATTTATCCGTTTTAGGTCAACTCAAGACCGAATCGGTGGTTTTTACGTTTCGTGTCTGTTTGTTTGTTTGTCTGTTTGTCTGTTTGTCTGTTTGTCTGTTTGTCTGTTTGTCTGTTCAACCAAACTTCATATTTACAGTATACTTATCCCGGGGAAGGTTTCGATATGCATATCATTTTAAAATCTTTCAATACACGGGGTGTTTATACGAAAGCCATCACGTCGAAACGGCTAAATAGATCTCAACCAAACTTCATATTTAGAGTATGCTCATCCCGGGGAAGGTTTCTATGTGCATATCATTTTAAAATATTACAATAGATGGGGGGTTTATAGGAAAACCAGAATGGTTTTCCTCCTTTTTCTCTTATACTATTGATTTTCTGTAAACTTCGTTTACCGTACGTGAAACGTCTCTTCATTATAAACAACTTTCGTTATGTTCATAATTTACCTTACTCTTCACATGACGGAGAAATTTACAATTTTCTGCTTGTACCATGCTCTGCATTGAGTGACCGACAGACCGACAACGTCCCCCTGTGGGTGGGGGCGGTAGAATAACAAGAGAGGTGTCAATCGGCCATTCTGCGGGATAATGGCGGAATATCGTTGGAGGTTAGGCCTATAACCGTTCTCGAACAGCTTCAGTAATAACACCATTAGTCATCTTATATGTTTACCTAAGAATCCCTGCGCCTAATTTGCTCCTCTGTTACGGCTTTCTTATATCCATAACTCACACCAGCATAATTTATTGAGGGGCATAAGTAAGAGCAATACATTCACTTGGTATTTACATATTTGTCGTCATCCGGCTCTCCTCAGTTATTATAATCTATTTTCCATTAATGTCAGATTTCTTAACTATTATTTTCTTCCTTAATTAATCCGTATGTATGTTGATTGAATGATTGATTGATTGATTGATTGATTGATTGATTGATTGATTGATTGATTGATTGATTGATTGATTGATTGATTGATTGATTGATTGATTGATTGATTGATTGATTGATTGATTGATTGATTGATTGATCGATTGATTGATTGATTGAATCCCAGCAGAAAGGCGTAATTGTTCAATACAATCCTCCACATTCGGTTGCCCTCAGGAACGGCATACGATCTTAAAATTGGGCCAACTCCCGAGATCTCTCAAACATAAGAACACAAGTCGGATGAGAGAAGAGAGTGGTGATGGTGCTGATTTTTGTTTCAAGAGGAACTACAACGGGGCAACCATCCTATATTAACAGTAATCAGTGACAAAAATGGAGGAATCCGACTCTTCCGAAATTAAGTTATCCGCGAAGGGCGTGGAAATGAGGCCTCGAATGTTCTTATGCCGTCGGAGTCTGCAAAGAACAAGAATAGACCACGGAAGTTCGGATAATATAGCTAAAGTGAGGAGCGTGGCATAAGTAAGTGCACCTAAAAGGGTCCGTGGTCGCGAGCCCACCCTGCCAAGTTAAGGACCCCTGGGGCGATTTCAGTCACCTGTTACGACAGGCAGGGAATAACCTGGATGTATTCCTGCCCCCCCCCTCCCACCTTCACCACGCAACAGGCGGTTCACAGAAACGAACTACGATGCACACGCTACGCAAAATACAGTAGGTCACTATATACACCAACAGCAATATAAGGAAAGAAATTACGTACAGATGTTACATGGAAATCTTTCCTTTATAAGAGAGACAGCTATAAACAAAGAAATAAGATACACGTGCGGTTGTGTGCTACACAGTCACGGTGCTCCTGTGGGGAAAACCAACATCTACTGTCGTTCTCTATATGCGATTTTCTATTTTACGCAATAAAAATATCACACGAGAACACTTTAACGTATTCTAAAAGCAACTTTATTATCGCTACGAACTTATCCTGTCAGATAGAAGAAAACATTCAGTGCCTCTCTCGGAATACAAAAAAGAAAACAATCGCTCTCTAAAACAATCTACATAGAATTTATACATGTTTTACATCAGAGATCTAATGGTGCTGTTCCTTGACGCCATATTGGAAATCTGTGTGCCGTACGTCCGCACGTTATACGTCCATGGACACGAAACATAAATATAATAACATAATAATTTCGGCTCATCATAAACCTTCAAAATACCAGTATTGAAGGTTTTATCCTAATTAGGATACCTGTCCTACGACACTACTGCGCAACCAATCTGGGCCACCCGTGAGTCACAGGCAACAGCTACTTCGGTCAGCTTCAGCAGTCTATATCATCCATGTCGATAAGCGTAACCGAAATCAATATTGCTCTGAGCAAAAGGAACTTGACTGCTTAATGGTATTCACACTGGTGGCGCTTAGTTCTTCTCTGTATTACATTGTTACTTTCTAACTGAGATTGTTAACATATCTATGTGAGTGTTCATGTCAGTTATTGCGTTTAAAAATATCTGAAATATTGTTTCCTGTTTCAGAAGTGTTGCGACGGTACGTTAATTTATTTCCACTTTAGAAATTTTCGGATACTCTAATTTCATTGGGAACCACTGCATCTGAAATTCTTTTCTGGGCGGGGTTTGTGGTTGTTATTTGGAAGCATTTTGCGGCCTTTCCCTTTCTTTTGCCGATATCTTCATTCTTCGAAGTATCGGATCTCTTTCAATTTCGTTCTGATTAGTGATAAGGCAGGATTGTTGAGGAGTTGTCCCTCCTTTTGAAACAATCACCAATACGGCCATTTCAATTCTGTTGCTGATTGCGATTTTTAACCCCTTTGTGGACTTTATCTTCCTTTTCCGATATCTTCATTCTTCGAAGTATCGCATCTCTTCATATTTCGTTCTGATTAGTGTTAACAGAAGATTGTTGCGCATTTGTACTACCTCTCGAAACAATAATCACAACTACCTCTATTTTGTTGACTATTACCCCTTAGTACTTCCTGCCTTCCCAGTTTCTGCTCTGGGAGGGGTTTCTGTTTTTGATATTTTCGAGCTCATTGCGGCCCTTCCCTTTATTTTGCCGATAACTCCATTCTTCGAAGTATCGGATCTCTTTCAGTTTTCTTCTGATTAGTGTTAATAGAGGATAGTTGCCCCGTTCTACGTCCTGTTAAAACAATAATCACCAACACCACCGTCACCAACAGAAAATAATCACCACCACATGCACTTTGCTGCCCATTACAGAGTTACTGATTGGGTTTCGACACTTTTGTGACTGTTCCTTTGACCATGCCTGCTAGGAAGCGAATTAACATTGGACGGTCCATATCAAAAGCTAAAAATGTTAAGATATTGAGGGCTTCCGAGACTGCTTCAGACCGCGAGGCCAGACTCAATGCAGACAGACTGAGGAAGAGCACTCACCGTGATTCGGAGAGTGCTTCTGAGCGCGAGGCCAGGCTTAGCTCACAGAGAGCACGCCAGTCCACATCTAGGGCGTCTGAGACTGCTTCAGACCGCGAGGCCAGACTCAGTGCAGACAGACTGAGGAAGAGCACTCACCGTGATTCGGAGAGTGCTTCAGAGCGCGAGGCCAGACTCAATGCAGACAGACTGAGGAAGATCACTCACCGTGATTCGGAGACTGCTTCTGAGCGCGAGGCCAGGCTTAGCTCACAGAGAACACGCCAGTCCACATCTAGGGCGTCTGAGAGTGCTTCAGACCGCGAGGCCAGACTCAGTGCAGACAGACTGAGGAAGAGCACTCACCGTGATTCGGAGAGTGCTTCTGAGCGCGAGGCCAGGCTTAGCTCACAGAGAACACGCCAGTCCACATCTAGGGCGTCTGAGAGTGCTTCAGACCGCGAGGCCAGACTCAGTGCAGACAGACTGAGGAAGAGCACTCACCGTGATTCGGAGAGTGCTTCTGAGCGCGAGGCCAGGCTTAGCTCACAGAGAACACGCCAATCCACATCTAGGGCGTCTGAGACTGCTTCAGACCGCGAAGCCAGACTCAATGCAGACAGACTGAGGAAGAGCACTGACCGTGATTCGGAGACTGCTTCTGAGCGCGAGGCCAGGCTTCGCTCACAGAGAGCACGCCAGTCCACATCTAGGGCTTCTGAGACTGCTTCAGACCGCGAGGCAAGACTCAGATCGCAAAGATTTAGACAGATGCGTTTAAGAGAAACAGAATCAGAGGTTCAGCGGATGGCTCGAATGGAGCATGACAGAGAGCACCATTCCCTCACACGCGAAAACCTAGCTGCGGAGGAATATTCTCAGGCGTTAACACAACGACGAAGTACCTACGCATCGTTAAACGAAATGCAAAATGTCCAGCAGGAAGAGAAAAGACAACGTGCAGCAGAAAGACGTTCATCAGAGACCACTGATGAATATCTCAGACGGTTAGATGAAGATAGAGTGAGACATGCCAATGTTAGAGAATTACATTCAACGTCAATTGAATCTAGGTGTCCTAATATGATTCCATGGCATGAAAAGCAGCGAAGTGCATTTGCTTATAACCCTCTTATCGACTACCATCCAAGAGCCCATATAGGGTCTTTGAGTAAAGTGTGCCCTTTCTGTAGGGCTCTCAAATGGAAGCAAGAGCCAGAGGGAATGTGCTGCTCTTCCGAAAAAATTAAATTAAATCATCTAACTCCTCTACCGGAACTTCTTATTTCTCTGTTAAATGGGACGCATACTGACTCTCGCCATTTTCTTCAATTTGTGCGAGCCTACAACAGCGCATTCCAAATGACAAGCTTCGGAGCTACTAAAGTAGTGGAAGGAAATTTTATGCCAACATTCAAAATTCAAGGACAAGTATACCACTTAATAGGTTCACTTCTCCTTGCAAACAATGAAAATTCTAAATATCTTCAAATATATTTCATTGCAGACCACAAAGCACAGGTAGATCAAAGAACAGCAATAATACCAAATTTAAAAACCCATTTAGTTAATGATTTGCAGGGCATGTTACATGATGTGAACCCATATGTCAAGGAACTGAAGACAACTCTAGAGACAATGCCGGACGGTGACACCCACAAGATTGTGATCCACGCCGATCGAGTTCCTGCTGGTGAGCACAGAGGCTGTTATAATCAGCCGACAACAAACGAGATAGCTGTCATATTGGTTGGACACGAATGTGATAAGCGAGACATCGTGCTTCGGACAAGAGACCAGGGCCTGAGACGAATATCTGAAACCCACCGATCATACGACGCTCTTCAATATCCCCTGATGTTCCCTCGTGGAGATGATGGCTACCACTTCCTACTGTACCACGTAGACCCACGAACCGGAGAACTAAAGACCCCTCTCAAGAAAACATATTCTCTTCAGTTTTATTCTTATCGTATAATGATAAGACAAGGCGAGGTAAACTACTTACATTGTTACCGTCAACTGTCCAATCAGTTCTGGGTAGACATGTATGCTAAAATAGAGACTGAAAGGTTAGTCTATATCAGAACACACCAAAGGGAATTAAGGGCTGAGAGCTACATTCACCTTAAAGACGCCCTGAGGAAGGACGAGGGTAACATGGCAGATTTGGGACGGTTAGTCATTTTACCGTCCACTTTCACTGGAGGACCCCGATATATGCACGAGCGATCTCAAGATGCACTCTGTTATGTGCGAAAATACTCATGTCCAGATCTTTTTATTACAGCTACAACTAATCCAAAATGGGAAGAAATTGGTAATGCCGTATATAATGGTCAGTCAGCGAATGATCGTCACGACATTATTACACGTGTATTTCACATGAAATTAAAATCTCTCATGGACTTACTAACCAGAGAACAAATATTTGGGCCAACTCTTTGTTTTATGTACTCTGTTGAATGGCAAAAGCGTGGCTTGCCTCACGCCCACATATTATTATGGCTTGAGGACAAGATACGACCCGTCGATATTGATAAGGTTATTAGTGCTGAATTTCCAGATCCTGATAAAGATCCACAGCTTTTTAACATAGTTAAATGTCACATGGTCCATGGACCATGCGGATCTTTCAACGTAGGCTCACCATGTATGAAAGGTGGACGATGCTCAAAACGATACCCACGAGCATTCGTCAATGAAACTGTCACAGGGAACGATGGGTACCCTTCCTACAAGCGCAGGATTCCTTCTATGGGTGGCTTCACTGCACGCCTTATGATAAATGGACAGGATATGGAAGTGGATAATAGATGGATAGTGCCATACTGTCCTGTTTTGTCTAGGGTATTCAAAACACACATCAATGTTGAATACTGTAGCAGTGTTAAGTCCATCAAATACATCTGTAAGTACATCAACAAAGGAAGCGATCAGGCAGTCTTAGGTTTGCAAGACAAAAATGATGAAGTGTGCCAGTATCAGAGCGGAAGGTACATATCCAGCTCAGAAGCAGTTTGGCGAATTCTTTCATTTCCTATCCATGAAAGGTATCCTCCAGTAATGCATTTAGATGTTCATCTACAAAATTTTCAAAGAATTGTCTTTACTGCAGAAACGGCTCATGACATAGTAGAAAATCCACGTAACACCACCTTAATGGCATTCTTTAACTTATGTCAGACAGATGATTTTGCTAAGACACTGTTGTATGAAGACGTTTCCTCTTACTATACGTATAACAAACAGCAAGGTACATTTGTAAGAAGAAAGAAAGGAGTACCTGTGGTAGCATTTTCGGGCGTTAGAAAGCAGCACGTAATTAGCCGAGTGTATGCAGTCCATCCTAATAATTCCGAGTGCTTCTATTTACGCATGCTTCTGTTCACTGTCAGGGGACCAACATCCTTCACTGACCTTCGCACCGTCAATGGCATACTTCACCCTACATATCGGAGTGCATGCAAAGCCCATGGATTACTCCTGGATGACTCTCAATGGGAAGAGACACTGAAGGAGGCGATAGTTTCACAAAGCCCAGCAAAACTTCGCCGGCTTTTTGGCATATTGTTAGTCTTTTGCAGTCTCTCTGATCCGTTGGATCTGTGGAACAAATATAAGGAGAGCCTAGCAGAAGATTTCTTACGACAACTTTCCCCCTGTAACGACGGTACTGCTCATGAAATGATCGCCCATGTGGAAGACAGATGTCTTCAAGACCTCGAAGAATACGTTCTATCGATTGGCGGTCAGCCTTTGAACATTTACGGCCTTCCTTCCCCTCAGATCTTACAAACGTTAAATGCTGACTACCTCAGGGAAACAAATTACAATAAAGAAGCGTTAAGGTCTTTTGTTCTATTAAATGAACCAAAACTTACAGATGAACAGACTGTAGTATATCGGGAAATATTAAACTGTGTTAGAAATAAGGAAAGTAGAATGTTTTTCTTAGACGCTCCGGGCGGAACTGGAAAAACATTCCTGATTAACTTACTGTTGTCTAAGATCAGACAGGATAGTAAGATTGCTGTAGCAGTAGCCTCTTCGGGGATCGCAGCCACTCTTTTACCCGGTGGCAAAACTGCTCACTCGATGTTTAAAGTGCCTATAGATCTTGACTGCACAGAGTCACCAATATGTAACATCACAAAACAAAGTAACATATCCAAGGTTCTGCAAGACTGCAGTCTTATAATTTGGGATGAATGCACTATGGCTCACAGAAAGGCGATTGAAGCAGTTGACCGAACGCTGCGGGACATCCGAAACAGTGATAACTTCTTTGGAGGTGTCCCTATCCTCTTTTCTGGTGATTTTCGTCAAACGTTACCGGTTGTTCCAAGAGGGAGCAGAGCAGATGAAGTGAACGCTTCATTAAGGAGATCATCACTTTGGCCAAATATCAAAAAACTGTCTCTGACACAGAATATGAGGGTACATCTAGGTGGTGATGAAAACATACATACATTCACTGAAATATTGTTGTCGATTGGGAACGGCTCACTGGGAGACAGTAACGGGATCATTACTCTTTCTGATGAATTTTGTTTGTCGCTTTCTAACCTTGAAGCTCTCATTTCATCGGTGTACCCGGACGTAGAAAATATTAGGAGCAAACCCATCTCATGGCTCTGCTGCAGAGCGATCTTAACTCCAACTAATGAACAAGCGGCGTACATTAATTCGACTATCCTCACAATGTTCCACGGCGAGGAGACAGTTTATACGTCTGTCAATGAAGTAATCAACTCTGACGACGCAGTTCACTATCCTCCTGAGTTCCTGAATTCTATAACGGCTCCGGGGCTTCCATCGCACAAAATTACCTTAAAGATCGGCGCACCAATCATACTCATGCGCAATCTCAGCCCACCTAATTTGTGCAATGGGACAAGACTTCAGGTAAACGCCCTCCACAAACATGTGATAGAGGCAACTATCATGACTGGATGCGGTGAAGGAGAGTCAGTTCTTATCCCGCGGATACCACTAATCCCAACCAACTACCCGTTTGAGTTCAAGCGTCTGCAGTTTCCAGTCAGTCTCTGCTTTGCGATGACTATTAATAAATCCCAGGGCCAGACGTTGAGTATTGCTGGACTTGACCTCAGATCACCCTGCTTTTCCCACGGGCAACTGTACGTCGCATGTTCCCGAGTCAGCAGCAGCAAGTCCCTGTTTATATGTGCACCAGAAAATAAAACACGAAACATTGTTTATCAAGAGGTTCTTCAATGACTCTGTTCTTCCTTCGCTTCAGTACGTGTACTGGTGACAAATTAAATGAAATTGATCCCATAAACGAATAGACTCCTAATTATGGGAAGATCATCAGTGTTACTTAATTTTTCCAAGCACACTGTTGATTATCTGGAAGTAGAAATGGGGGCATGCCAACATAATGAAAACTGGCCAAATCGACACTGACTGGGAATAGGGAAGAAGACCTACGTTAAAATGGGAATTCTCCGAATTGACTGCGATTGGCCCTAGGTAAGGGGGTCTGCCCTTAAAATGAAAACTCTCGAGCTTGATTGACACTGGTGGTAGGCAAGGGGGAGTGCTATTATAATTAAAACTCCTCAACTCGATTGTGAATTGCAGTAGGTAAGGGACTTGCTATTATAAAAATCCTTCCCAATTCGACTATGACTGGAAATAGGAAAGGAGATCGGCCGTTATAATAGCAACTTCAAACTCGACTGTGACTAGCACTGGTAAACTCTACCAGCATTGATGATGAAAACTCCCCATTTTGAATGTGGCTGGTAGTAGGCAAGGGGAACTGCTACTATAATTAAAACTCCTCAACTCGATTGTGACTCGCAGTAGGCAAGCGGGACTACCATTATAACCAAACCTCGCCAATTACACTATGACTGAATATAGGAAAGAGGGCTGTGGCTATCGATAGGCAAGTGGGCCGGCCATTATAATGAAACCTGCGCAAGTCCATTGTGACAGGCAATAAGAGAAAGTATGCCTGACATCATAACTAAAGGGTGTATTCTGCCCGAAGGCAGGTCCGAACCTCCGTAGAGGTGTGCCTGAGCCGGAGTTTACGTACGGTAGGGTGGCCAGTCCCTTTCCGCTCCTCCATTCCCTTAACCCCACCCAACAGCGCGTGGCAACCCATCCAAATCTTGACCACGTCCAGTGTTGCTTAACTTCGGAGATCTCACAGGATCCGGTGCTTCAACACGGCTACGGCCGTTGGCTGTCATCATAACCAAAGCTGCTCAAATCTACTGTCTGTAGCGGTAGGGAACCTTCCACCTCGACTGTGACTGGCAATAGGCAAGAGGATCTGCCACTGTAATGAAAATACCCCACGTCGGTTGTGACTGGCAGAAGGTAAGGGGGCCTGCCAATACAATTTTAACTCCTCAACTCAATGTTTTTCGCAGTAGACAAACTGGAATAATATTACAATGAAAACTGTCCAACTTCGTTGTGACTGCCAATACGCAAGGGGGCCTGGCAATATAATCAAAACACGATAACCGGAAATAGGAAAGAAGATCTGCCGTTATCATGGGAACCCCCAAATTGACTGGGTTTGGCAGTAGCAAGGGGACCTACTTTTATAACCCACACGCCCGAACACATTTTTGATTGGTAATAGGCAAGAAGGCTTGACATTGTCATGAAAAGTCGCCAACTTGATACTAACTGGCCATAGGCAAGCGGAAATGCCATTTCAATGAAAACTTCGCAAATCAACAGTGACTGGGGATAGCAAAGACGACCTATAATGATAATGGGAACCTTGAAATTCGATTGTGACCGCCTGCCCACCAGTGGGCCTGCCATTATATTGAAGAACCCTAAATACATTTCGCTAACAGTAGACAAATGGGCCTTCTTTTCTAACCGAAACTTTCCAACTCATCTGACTGGGAATAGCAAAAATGATCTACCGTAATAACGGAAACCCTCCACCTCGACTGTGACCGGCACTAAGTAAGCAACCGAGCTCGATAGCTGCAGTCGCTTAGGTGCGGCCAGTATCCAGTAATCGGGGGATAGTGGGTTCGAGCCTCACTGTCTGCAGCCCTGAAGATGGTTTTCCGTGGTTTCCCATTTTCACACCAGGCAAAAGCCGGGGCTGTACCTTAATTAAGGCCACGGCCGCTTCCTTTCACTTCCTAGGCCTTTCCTATCCCTTCATCGCCATAAGACATATCTGTGTCGGTGCGACCTAAAGCAAATAGCAAAAAAAATAAGTAAGCAGAACTGTCATTATAATTAAAACTCCCAACTCGACTCTGACTTCTACTCGAACTCCCCAATTGGACTAATACTGTCGGTAGACAAGTCCGCTTGCCATTATAGTTAAAACTCCCCAACTGATTATCATTGGAAAAAGGAAACAAGATATCCCATTGTAATGGGAACTCTCCAACTCGACAGCGACTGGAAGTACACACGGTGGCCTGGCATTAAAACGGAAAAACTCCATCACGTTTTTGATTGCTAACACCCAAGGCCACCTGCGATTTCATGATACTTCCCCAACTACACTATGACTGGAAATAGGGAAGGTATTTTCATTATAATGGCACGTTCCCTTTACTACTGTCAGTCGCAGTCGAATTCGAGTGCTATCATGATGCCGTGTCATAAGAGGCGACTACAAGCAACCTCAGGGGCTGTTAAGTAGGGAGTATGGGTTGGCGATCGCGGGGCCTTAGCTGAGTCCTGACATTGCTTCTGTTTCCTTGTGCTAGGCTTCTCACTTTCATCTATCCTTTTCGACCTCCCTTGGTCAACTTTCGTTCTATTTCAACTCGCACGGTATTACGTGTGGAGGCCTTTCATTTTCACGCCCTTTGTGGCGAGGGGGGGAGTGATATATACAAATAATCGAAAATAGTGTCGAATCCATAGATTTCGGGATCGCTGACATGAATACTGACACTTCGGATTTTTTAAAGTTCAACTTCAGCCCCCTTTGCGGTGGGGGCGTACAAATATAACCTACTATGTGGAAAAAGTACTGTGGGAGCAAGACGCCCCTAGAACCCCTCGGTAGGGGGGTGAAATATAATATATATATTAATAAATTGAAGTCGCTTTGGAGACTCACCTAAGGGTCCGTGGTCGCGAGCCCACCCTGCCAAGTTACGGGCCTACTCACTGCCTTTACAGTAATTTACGGAGGAATCCGTATACAATGTAGAGTACCGTAGCGAAGCACGGGTACATTTGCTAGTTAATTAAATAATTTGAAGAGGCAAGCGTTTACAGTCTAACTACAATACATGATATTTAAATTAGACAGACCTGTAATTGCGTCGTTGGCATGGCGTTATCTCAGCTTCATTGTATGCCAGCCACCTGTGACATAGCCTCTCGAGACACATTCTTCGCTTAAACATTACCTTATAATACAATGATTCTGCACTCGGCTTGAAGCAACACACATTAATTTTACCATAAATTATATTCTGTATATACATAACAGTTAAACAGCCCCCTTCGTGTCGAGAACTCAACTAATACAGTTTGCGGAATCTTCAAAGTCTTTCCTCTCCAGACATTTCACAGTTGTGAATGGCCGCGAGACACAAGATTATCTCCGCCAGACTATAGCAGTCCTACCTTACCGATTACCAAAATAACATCGTCCGCAGTAATTCACAAGACATATCTATAAATCTGCTGCCTCCCTATGCAGAAGTTCAGGAATCGTACAATTAACTTAAGATTTTCTTCCCCGACGGGGATGGATATCGTGGATACAATGTTATCAATATCTAATTTGTCTCCGTTCACCATTTAGCACTTGGTAATATATTCCTTCCTCAAGCCAACTGGCTTTAGAGATTCTACAAGTCTATTCCGCCCACTTTCAGCCTTCCTCTTAATGTCGCCTGACGCACATTCACACTCTCGGACAACCTAATGATGATGACGGACGCTCTTGCCTTAGGAGGGGTATTTGCGTGTTTAGAAGGGACGCTCTGCTTGGCGTTATCTACTGTGGTGCAATCACTCCAAATGATGAACACTGGACCGATTTCTTCGAAACTCATCCCAGAGATTTCACATTACACATATTTTTCTGTTTCTTCAACGAGCGTAATGAATGCATTAATTAATTAATTAATTAATTAATTAACTTCGTGCACGAGGATTCCCGCGTATTTTGAGTGTATGTCCTTGACACGTGTTTACTACTTTCCCAGTATGGATCCCAAATTCTCTCCGAGCGTAATTGAATACATTTCAACGTTGTGGACTTTAGTTTCACCGAGCTCGATAGCTGCAGTCGCTTAAGTGCGGCCAGTATCCAGTAATCGGGAGATAGTGGGTTCGAGCCCCACTGTCGGCAGCCCTGAAGATGGTTTTCCTTGGTTTTCCATTTTCACACCAGGCAAATGCCGGGGTTGTACCTTAATTAAGGGGATACGGAGCGGTTAAAATGGTCAAAAATATTTTTTTTTATATTTTATGAATCTCTGAAGTCTGCTCTTTAAAATGATGTATAATACATTATAGTTTAACAATTAAAAGTTGCCACAATTGTAATTTAAACTTGCGCTAACAATGAGAAAATCAAATCTGTGGAAAGTTTTTACTGCAGTTTTCTCAGTTTCCAATTTTTCAAATGTATGTTCCTTTTTCTATGTGACTATTTATCACAGAGCTGTGTAATTTTCATCATTAGTTTGTCTCATATTGGTTAGCATTTTAACGGAGGGATTTCCTGATTTATATAAAACTGTTTGGGATCTGGCTGTTTTTTTTAGGAAAAATTATTCTATTTATTGACTGTTTAAAAAAATATGTATCTGAGTCCCCCTAAGTCTAATTACAAAAACGCTCCGTCAGTATGTCAAATTAGGTTTGTATAATATGTGACATAAATGTCATTTTCATAACTTATTAGATCCTGAGAAAAAGGAACATGAATTAAACAAATTTAACATTGGTAAGATAGGCGGCTCCGTATCCCCTTAAGGCCACGGCCGCTTGCTTCCAATTTCTAGGCCGTTCCCATCCCATCGTCGCCATAAGACCTATCTGTGTCGGTGCGACGTAAAGAATATAGCAACTGTAGTTTCATCAGATATTTCCCAAAATTTTAATTACTTATTTCTTTGTTAATGCCAGTGTCGAAATCTCTCGCACTGATGGTTATTATCCAGAATTTCATTATTAATTACCCGAGCTCTTCCGAAATGTTCCGATCTCATTCGATGTTTGGTGGGCCACTTTCCGCTGTGAGTTGTCACGCCAAAGAACGCGAGATGAGCTTGCAATAAAAATATGGATGCACTTCATCTTGTAGTTGAAATTTCAGCAAGGTAGAATGATGGGTTTACTATATAAAATAACATTTCCTGACTGACTGACTGACTGACTGACTGACTGACTGACTGACTGACTGACTGACTGACTGACTGACTGACTGACTGACTGAATCATTCATCATCGCCGCGCCAAACCTACTGGACATAGGGAAATAAAATTTTCGTGAAACATTTATATTGGAGTGTGCGTGCTCACTAAGGGAGGATTTTTGGATATTTCGTCGCTAAGGGGGTGAAAAGGAGGTGAAATTGTTATATGAGTGTTTGTATATCAAAAACTTAAAAGTTTACAGACGTGAAGATTGGTAAGTTATTTATAATCTACTTTGAAAATAGATAAACACATATTTTTTGTCGGAAAATAGTATTAAGGGGGGAATAAGGTGAAAAGTGCTTGAATAACTTTTATGAGAATAGTTATATCTAAAAAAATGAATACGTTACAGACATGAAAATTGGTATTTGGTATCTCCTTTAAGAGTAAAGAAATGAGCACCTTTTTGTTTCTGGAAAATCCAATTAATGGGGGATGAATAGGATTGACAAAGGGGATATACACTACAGCATATCTCAGAAACGTTACATGTTACAGATGTGAAAATTGGTATTTGGAATCTCCCGTAAAAGTAAAGAAATATATATATATATATATATATATATTGTTTTCTGAAAATCCACCAAAGGGGAACTGAAAAATTGGGTTAATTTTCAAAATGAGCATATCTTATCGTATATCTCAAAAACTTAACACGTTAAAGACGAGAAAATAGTAATTTTTAATCTTTAAAAAATAAAGAAACATGTAACTTCATGTTTTCGGAAAAAGCACTTAATGGAATAAAAAGGACTGAAAATGGGGTTAAATTATTTTTATTAGGATACTGATATCTCTGAAACTGACGATGTTACAGACGTGAAAATTGGTACTTGGAGTCTCCTTTAAATAAAGGAATATGTATTTTTGTTTGTTTTCGAAAATCCACTTGCGAGGAGAGGGACTGGAATGAAGTGAATAAGAATTTGAATTATTTTTATGATGGTACTTATAATTCGAAAAATGAAGAAGTTATAGACGCGAAAACTGGTATTTGGAATCTCCTTTAAAAATAAAGAAACACGTACTTTTTTGTTTTTGGAAAATCCACTTAAGGAGCTGAAAAGATGGGAAAAAGCGGGTGAATTTTCAAAATTAATACCGGTATATCTACAGTTTGACATATACTGTAGATATACATGTTATAGACAAGAAACTTGGTATTTTGGAAATTTCTTTAAAAGTACAGAGCATGTATTTTTGTTTTTTGAAATAGCCACTTAAGGGGGTGAAAAAAGGAGTTGAATTAATTTTCTTGAGGACACTTATATCTCAAAAAGAGATGTTACAGACGTGAAAATTGGTATTTGAAATTTCCTTTAACAATAAAGGAACATATTTTTTCGTAAAATCCACTTAGGTGAGGGTGGAGACGGGGGAGGAGTGATAAACGGGTTTAATTATTTTTATGTGGATACTTATATCTCAAAAACTGAACATGTTACAGACGTAGAAATAGGTATGTTTAATCTTCTTTGAAAATAAAGAAACATGTTATTTTTCGACTTGAGAGAAGACTGTTTTTCACATGTATAGTTCTATGTCGCATGGTCATCTTAGCCCCAAAAGTCTATGCCACAAACGTGGTTTGCAAAATGTTTCTGAGGTAAATGAAACTCAACCTTAGGCGAGTTTTTATACTTTAGGGATTCTCATACAATGTCTTAGTACAGTACCGAGAAACTATTACTTTTATCAAATTAATAAATCCAATGAGCGAAGAAGGTGATAACTGCTAGTATCCTCATAAAAAGTATTCAATCCGTGTTTTATCATTTTTCACCCCCCCTCCCCCAAGGGAATTTCCAGAAAAATAAGATACATGTTATTTTGTTTTAAAAGTAGATTTGAAATACCAATTTTTACGTCTGTAAACTGTTAAGTGTTTGATATATAGATGTACTCATTTAAATAAATCACCCCGCTTTTCAACCCCTAAACGACGGTATATCAAAAATTCCTCCCTTTGTGAGCACTGCATTGTAATATTAATTTCATTTCTTTATGTCGCGTAGTTTTGGCTGGGCTTTGGTTACAGTCAGTCTTAGAGATTATTTACTCTAACTTCGATTTTTGGTGATTTTAGAATATAGAGCAAGAGAGCTACGACTGTAAGGGCTTTATTTTAATAGAATTACAGCCCAGTATTTGCCTCGTGTGAAAATGAAGTAACCACGGACGTCTACTTTCTGGGCTGCCATAGTAGGGTTCGAACCCACTGTCGAACGGAAGCTTACCGCTACACGATCTGAATCACGTAGCCAACTCTGTCAGTCCCCTAACTTTCTACCTTTCAAGGTTATCAAACTCTTGACATCTACATCACCAAGGATCAATAATCAGATAAATATCCGTTATCATTATGTATATGTTCTTCTCTCACTCAAGAGCTTTTTCACCGTTCTCCAAAAAAATTCACTGTGCTAGCCGCTATGATGTAGTGAACCTGTTCGAGAAATATTTTACTTCAATGGAGGGAGGAGATCCTGTGATAGAAACGACCCCCACTTCCACAAAAACGATCTTAATCTCTACCTTCTTTCAATAGCCTAAAGATTAATAGTTGATTTTTGAGTTACTGTTCTGCTTGAGGTGAATATTCATTTGATAACCTTGAGAACGGACCAGAAAGATTTTGTAACAATCTATATGAAAGCAAATGTTAAAGATCGTCGCCATAAGACCTATCTGTGTCGGTGCGACGTAAAGCCCCTAGCAAAAAAAAAAAAAAAAAAATGTTAAAGAAATCAAAAGTAAGTGTGCTAAGCACACATCGCATCCTGTACTTCATACGTGATACCAATCTCGATCAGTAATAAGTGGCAAAAATGATATAGGAATTATTTTTGATTACACGTTCTAGGTTTACTATGAGTAAAGTATGGCATGTACGGTTCATAGCTACGATGAGTGCCTTCTACCATTCCTTTGGAAATAATTTAACAGTCGTGACTATGACTTAACAATTACACGAATATAGAAGTACATGAGCCATTTATTAATGTAGAAATATTATACAAGGTTTCCGCAATTGAGACGCCATATTCCGTGTTGACAAACAGCAAGGGACGTGCTACATTTCACTGCGAACAAGGTGTAGGTGTCAGCGAGGGAACTATAAACGCTTCCTTGTCAAAACATTTTCTCATGAAAGGAAAAGAAAACACATGTGAGATTCTCAACTCTGGTTTAGTAAGAGTGTGAAGTTAGAGATATGTGGCTGGTATTTTGTACCATTAAGAATGATTTAAAGCTGAAGAGAACATTTAACGCCTGTGACTTGAAGCCAGCACTAAGCCTTTCCAGAAGACACATGCTGGATTAGAAGAAGGTCTGGTTAGCATTTCGCACCTGATTTGAATAGTAGTTTTATAAAATATAGACCAGAAAATACCTTGAACCACACAGGTAATAAATAAAGGCTACTCTTGTAAAATATACCAACGTTATGCATTTGATTACTGTTTGAATTAAGACCTGGTTATAGAGAGAAAATATTGTGGGATATAAGATACACGTTTCTTTTATTTTGTTTCACGATGGCTATTCCTGCAACAACCACAAAGAGAGATTTCATATAGTGTTTCAAACGACTTGTTAGACCATTTGATGTAGTTTCATTTAATCCAGTCTCTTCTGAGGATTAATGTTCCTGATAATCGCACTGAACTGATGTCTTTTGAAAGTATCCATATAAATATTATTCTTGATTTACTGAAGATAATTTCATTACTTTCATTAGATTCGACATTTTTTCTGCTAACGTGAATGCTACCTAACGTAAATGGTATTAAGTCTTATCACACCTTGCACTAGAGATTTTAAACTTTACAAATATATTTTGCGTATGATAAGAAATGTCCGGCATTCGATTAATATGTTCACTTCATCAAACATCCATAAAATGGTAGAACTTGTATTAACATATGCTGTGGTTATTAATCAGGAACATCAGGCATAACATAATAATAATAATAATAATAATAATAATAATAATAATAATAATAATAATAATAGAGCCTGAAGAATGACTATACGTATCAGAAAACTTGATCTTTGGAGACAGATCACAAACTAAAAATTTAGAAAAAGGAAAAAGAAAAACCTTAGAAAAATCTTTGGCCCAATATCCGTAGAAGGAGCGTAGATGAAAAGGAGGTTTCCTGACATATGCCAGCATTTTGAGAAAATATCAGACACTATTAGAAAAAAAAAAGGCGATTGAGACTTTATGGCCATATTCAAGAAATTGACAATGAAGGACTTAGGTACTGCAAAGATATTTAATTACGTTTCCTCACTAGAAGTCAAGAAAAATTGGTTAATCGAAATATAAAAAAAAATCCTTCAAGAAATCAGCATAACAGGTGAAATTATACGGAACAGGCCTAGTTTCAGAACGTTAGTGAACAAATATAGTTTTCCTGAAAGACCCCAAGATGAGAACCACCATGCATGGACGGAAGAATGAAAGAAAAACTACAGCGAGAGGATGAAGAGATTCTAAGAAGAGAAGAAAGCAAATTCATCTGCTAATTCATGTACTGAATTTACAAATCTACCCTGAACATCAAAATACGTCATTATAACATGCAAGGTAACAACGCCAACACGTATCAAACTGCGTCGGTACAGCATTTCTTGAAATGTGCACCCTCATATATGTTCATTGTTCATAAAGGTACTGTAGATTCTCGAATATGTTTGTAAACACACGAACGGACGTGTTAGCCGTGCGGTTAGGGCCGCGCAGCTGTGAGCTTGCATCCAGAAGATAATGGGCTCGAACCCCACTGTTGGCAGCCCTGAAGATGGCTTTCCGTGCTTTCCCATCTTCACACCAGGCAAATGCTGGGGCTGTACCTTAATTAAGGCCACGGCCGCTTCCTTCCCACTCCTAGGCCTTTCCTATCCTATCGTTGCCATAAACATTTGTGACAGACTAAATTTCACTGTCTTGCAGCACTTCTTTACTGCGAGAACCCATGTCGATGGGACTAAGAACTGACAGCATCTACTGATACACACTCCTGAAATATAATTTAAATTCTTTGATACGGCTTGATAAACCTGCTATCTAACAATATTTAACCGCAACAAACACTTCAAGGAATACGATACAGCAAACTGAATGCGAAGGTGATCGGTATTAATTTGTTGCCCAATCTAATTGTGCTCTATGTTTGTAGTTAATTATTATTAATTAGCTTATTAATAAATAAATAAATAAATAAATAGATAAATAAATAAATAAGAAACTCTATGCGAGGAATATCTAAAGATATTTAAAATCTAAATATCTGAAAATTCAAAGAAAAGCAGCTCGATATTTTCTAGGTGATTTCCAACAAAAGAGTAGCAATACAAGAATTTTGCAAATTTGGGCCGGGAAGACTTGGGAGAAAGGAGACGGGCTGCTCGACTAAGCGGAATGTTCCGAGCTGTCAGTGGAGAGATGGCGTGGAATGACATTAGTAAACGAATAATTTGAGCGGCGTCTTTAAAAGTACAAGAGATCACAATATGAAAATGAAGTTGGAATTCAAGAGGACAAACTGGGGCAAATATTCTTTTATAGGAAGGGGAGTTAGGGATTGGAATAACTTACCAAGGGAGATGTTCGATAAATTTCGAATTTCTTTGCAATCATATAAGAAAAGTCTAGGAAAAAACAGATAGCGAATCCACCACCTGGGCGACTGCCCTAAATGCAGTTCAGTAGTGATTGATTGATTGATTGATTGATTGATTGATTGATTGATTGATTGATTGATTGATTGATTGATTGATTGATTGATTGATTGATTGATTGATTGATTGATTGATTGATTGATTGATTGATTGATTGATTGATTGATTGATTGATTGATTGATTGATTGATTGATTGATTGATTGATTGATTGATTGATTGATTGATTGATTGATAAATAAGCCTCTAAAGTATTCTTAACTTAGAAGATTTTTAGAGTAACTGCGGCAACCACGTCAGAGAAAAATAAAATTCAATCAATAATCAGTCATCTGTATTTAGAGTTGTCTACCGCGTGGTAGGTTCCGTATGAATAGCTTACCTAGCTATTTCTTAAAAGTTTTCAAAGAAATTTGAAATTTATCGAACATTTCCCAAATTCAATTAGTATTAAGAAATGCTTTAATAAAGAGACACCGCACGCTGATGATATGCCGTGTATTTGCTACTGTGTAATAACTCACGATAATTATATGTAGTGAAAAATTACTGCTGTAGTATTCGGGAACGTCATTGTTAATAAGAGACTTATCTCAGTGATGAAAAGCAGTAAACTAGTGGCAAATGAAGTCATCGGTATATACGAGGGCGAATCAAAAAGTAAGCTACACTTTCAAGTTATGGCCATTTATGAAACCATTTATGAAACAACACGGCTATGAAAACAAAGAATGTAAGTTCACTTTCCCACAAAGTCCCCAAGAGACTGTAAGCATTTCACGGAACTGTCAAATAACTCTTCGATTCCGGATGCGCAGGAATTATCTCCAGCGCAGACAGCTGCTTGCACCTCCTCATCGTTTAGAAATTGTTATCCAGCGAGATCCTTTTTCAGTTTACGGAAAACATGAAAATCGTGTGGCGCTAAGTCTGGATTGTTTGGACGATGTTGCCATACCTCCCACTTGAATCGCTGCAGTTCTTCGGACGTTTGGTGGGCCGAGTGAGGTGGTGCGTTATCGTGCAACAAAATCACACCACTGATCAATTTTTTGAAACGATGAGGAAGCGAAAGCAGCTGTCTCCAGGTGGTTACATAGCGCTGAAGGTGATTTCTACGCATCCGAAATCGAAATTTGGTTGACCGTTCCGAGAAATGTGTACAGTCTCTTGGGGACTCTGTGGAAAAGTAAACTTACTTTGTATGTTTTCATAGCCATATTGTAGGTGTAGGTGGTTTCATAAATGTCCATAACTTTGGAAGTGTAACTTACTTTTTGATTCTCCCTCGTACAAAAAAGCTACTTGGTTAGTAAAGGATATTAGGATAAACACAATGGCGAGTTAGTGTTTGAAGACAGAAGAAATGCTTGCAGTTATATGTGAATGTTTATATCGTGATCATTACTCTGGGCCTAAAATTTATGTAGAATTCGAGCTGTGGAATTATGACTCTGATTTCAAAAATCCCGCGATTCGAAACGTAGTAAATGTTGGAAGAGGAAGTAAAAAAAAAAAAAAGAAGATATTAGGGCAAACATGCATAAGCGCAAGAGGGCAAGGACAACCTCCGTATCTTCACACTCAGTGGTATTCATACAGCTGGGCTCTTTCCACATCAATTTTTGTTCTACATGTTCCTTTTCTCGTTAGAACCAATGAGTTCGTTCTTGCTTCCCAGCTTCATTTGGACGGTGACTACCAACACTCATTGATGATATCACCATATCTTCTGTGTGGATGTACAGAATAAAAATATATTTGGATAATCGAAATAATGTAGAAAGTGCAGGATTAAAATAATAGCCAGACAAACACTACGTGTTTTTTAAAAAAAACTACTGTGCAGCGACATCTGTTACTTTCGACTTACTGGGCGAGTTGGTCGTGCGGTTAAGGGCGCGCAGCTGTGAGCTTGCATCCGGGAGATAGTGGGTTCGAATCCCACTATCGGCAGCCCTTTATGTGGTTTTCCATGGTTTCCCATTTTCACATCAGGCAATTTAGTCCTTCCAACTCCTAGTCCTTTCCTATCCCATCGTCGCCATAAGACCTATCTGTGTCGGTGCAACGTAAAGCCATTAGCAAGCAAAAAAACATTCGACGTTAAATAAAGACAGCCATTTCAACATCCAGTTTGATGTGTGTTTTGAAAGTCCTAGCAGAATTGTTAACACACCCGTCCCGAAGGCGGGAGACTCCGGTTAGAGTTCCAACAGCTCTCGTTTTTCAGCTGTGATCGATTTATGTTGAAAATAAGTCACACTTTTTGGTGTCGGGCCATCCTGGCTTGTACAGTGATCGCTTATGGGTAACCTTCGGCAACAATGTACGTCACGGCTTCAAATACACTGATGGGTCTCGAATAACTGCCTCAGACCTCAGAACAGTCTATGTAGGATTCTCTCATTCGTTACGCATATTAATAATTCGGAATTTTTGAATAAGTAATACAGGTCAGCACCTTCAACCACCATTTTTCAAGCAGAACTCTTTGCTATAAAACAGGCAGCAAGGTGGCGCTTACAAAATAATTATAGTGCTCAAATATCCAGTGATGCTCAATCTCCCATCACCGCCATAAGAGATAAATATATTATACACCGATTAGCCTCAAACTTCAAGAATTTAATCTTATACAGCAACTTGCATATCTGTTTTAGTTGGGCGAAAGGTCACGCTGGAATTACAAGTAGAACAAAATACTGCAAATGAGAGGGTGGGCACTTTAGCAAGATCCTCAGCTCGATGGGATGCAGATTCAGCTTCTCCATGTGTCCCGTATCGCATGTAAAAAAGGCATTAAGAAGTGAAATGGAAGAGAGTTGGAGTTCTGTATGGAGAAATAGAATGAAAGGACGTGTCACGCTGGAGTTTTCCTTTCCAATCGTTCATCAGCGTGAAACTTCAAAATTCTTTGAATCCACTTTTATACTTACATAGTTTTTTTTTTTTTTTTTTTTTTTTTTTTTGCTAGGGGCTTTACGTCGCACCGACACAGATAGGTCTTATGGCGACGATGGGATAGGAAAGGCCTAGGAGTTGGAAGGAAGCGGCCGTGGCCTTAATTAAGGTACAGCCCCAGAATTTGCCTGGTGTGAAAATGGGAAACCACGGAAAACCATCTTCAGGGCTGCCGATAGTGGGATTCGAACCTACTATCTCCCGGATGCAAGCTCACAGCCGCGCGACTCAACGCGCACGGCCAACTCGCCCGGTGCTTACATAGTTTATTACTGGACATAGTAAATTTAGATGTTATTTTCTCCGGTTTAAAATACAATCACTAGAGGGATACCTTTGTAAGTCCCATTCAGAACAAACAGAAGCTCATTTAATTTTCTATTGTCCACTACATGCTATCAAAAGTAACAATTTGTTAGGACACCTCATTTACTGCAATATAAAATGTTCCCGTCAGTTTATGTTATATTTGTGAAAAGGTGTTGAACTTCACCTTTATCTGTTTCTTAGATAAGGTTTGTAACTCATGGTAAAATCCTTTGCAGTAATTTGTTCTATTAGGTAATACATTAATAACATTTATGACTGCATTCTTATAAGTCATAGCCGTAACATACGTTTAGGTAAAATAGGGTTACCTTTCTTGGATAATAAAAAATAATACTAATAATAATAATAATTGAAGTCAAGACCATTAATAAGTTGTCCTTTAAAAAGTGTTACTTTCATATGTCCTTTAATAGAACTGAATACTCCCTTCCCCTCTTTTTGGATCACCTGAAACTTATGGAGTATTACTTTATTGAACCCTAAATTTCTTATACATGCCCTACATGAGAACTAAATTGCTACCATTCGTGCCAATTACTACATTATACAGGTAATGTAGATTTTACTTCCATTTTGTCCATCATAATAATTATTTAGTCCTAGGCATTACACAGTGTTACAAAGTGATTTCCCAAAAATACGGGATGTAATCGGAGCATGAATAGTAAACCTCCTAACAACGGAGAACGTCTCCCTGAATATACGTCCTATGGTGGATCCATTACGAGCTATGCCTGTTTACGTTATCATCTGGAAGGGAGGCGATATTTCATATTAATTTTGGAGTGAGATATTCTGTCTTTACGACTCGAAAATTTAATTGAACATCTGAACATTACGAGTTCAATGATTTCTATTCTTCTCCCATGGCGAAATAATGCGAGATTCTGTAATTGATAATACGAGACACGATTCCCAAAAACACTCGAAAATACTGTACGCCGGAAAGCGATCAAGCTTGTGGCATAGTTTGGGCACTTTTTGTACACAAACATGACTGGAGCTACTCGATGTGGAAAGTACCAGGCAGGGCATATTCCAATAAATCCAGTATAACTTTTAAATAGTTGCAACTCGTAAACGATCGACCATAGGACATACTTATGTTCACAGGGACGTTTTGTGCCATATTTTTGCGAACATCGTGTATATTCTAAGAAAAACATACTATATTCTTCATTATTTAAATTAGTGATTTTTCTCTGTGGTTTTCTGTCACACGTCAGAAGATACAAGGTTGGTTTACATGGGTAGAACAATGAGGCGATTACTTTGTACAGAAGTGCAAATACTTAGGTGTGAGATTTGAAAGTAATTTGCACTGGAAGGGTCATGTTGATGACGTTGTTGGGAAAGCATACAGATCGTTACATGTCATAATGAGGCTACTTAAAGGATGCAACAAAGAATTAAAAGAAAAAAGTTACTTAAGTATGGTTCGTCCATTATTGGAATATGCAAACAGTGTTTGGGATCCTCACCAAGAATACCTAATAAAAGAACTAGATGGTGTGCAGAGGAAAGCAGCAAGGTTTGTAACAGGGGATTTCAGGAGAAAGAGTAGTGTATCAGAAATGTTAAAGGAACTTGGGTGGGAAACTTTAAGTAAGAGAAGGGAGAAAAGTAGACTTATAGGATTATATAGAGCCTATACAGGAGAAGAAGCATGGGGAGATATCCGTGAGAGGCTTCGGTTGGAAAATAATTATATTGGTAGAACTGACCACAAGTACAAAATTAGAAGGAATTTTAGCAGAAGCGATTGGGGTAAATTTTCTTTCATTGGGAAGGGCGTGAAGGAGTGGAACAGTTTACCAGGGGTAGTGTTTGATCCTTTTCCAAAATCTGTGCAGATATTCAAGAAGAGAATAAACAACAACAGAGATAATAAATTAAATGTTAGAGGGCATTCGACCAGTGCAGGATATTGTAAATAATAAATGTGTGTGATTAAATTAATTCCATCCCCTGGTCTAAGGTGTTTGGACAGCCCAAGTAGGGGACTGCCTGTAGGGGTGAAGTACAGTGGGGACTTCGAGGGCCCTGGGACCGCTACGGTAGCTGTGAAGGCCCTTCAGGAACTCTGAAAAGTGGTGGCAAAAGGGGGCTCTGGTTGAGACGCAGCAGGTCGTTATGCTACTTAGGTTCCAAAATGAGTAAAATATAAATATGTAAATAAATGAAATGTTAATTTTAATCTTATACCAGTTGTATAGTATTATTAGAAGTAATTTCACATACCGTACTGTATATGAGTTGACTATGTTTGTAAGATATTATAAGTAGAATTTTGTAAACAATATAAATTTATTAAGGATGATGTGTGTGTTTAATAGAAAAAAATATTAGCGTAAATTGTATAATATTGTATTCTAGGAAAATTTTCTTCGTCTCCTGTTAATTTAAAATTTAGTGCTTGACAATAATGTATTTTAGTGTACCATTTGCCACCGAGGTAGACACCTCATTTGCAAATAAAGAGATTTTGATTTGAAGAATAACTCTGCAGTTGCGAGTCGAGTGGGTAGTAGCTAGTAGAGCAGAGTCACTAGTGGCATGTGATAAAATAACTCTACTATCCCTAACACCTTGGAAATTTCTACTTGCCGCCACACTCTACCCGTGTAAACGCACTCAGTGCAGAAAAGTGGAGTAGCTTGATTGGTCAGAGCGTTGGAGTCGCGTTGTTACATTTTTGTTTTAAGTGTGATTACGAAAGTCATGGAAGATGGAACTTTACAAATTGCATAGCTGTGCTGCAAATGTGGGTGTACGTAGGATTTAGGTAGTGCGAACTACCGAAATACGGACATTAGACAAGCCATGGGAGCGGAATGTATGGAAAGTTGGCAATGAATGGCTTTGAAGTGAACTAGTCAAAGCCAAAAAGATAATAGTGTTGTATGTTCCTCGCATTAAATATTATATCAGATTTAATTTTATTTATTATCAAAGTAGAATTCACCTCCCTCGTAGACACAAAACCCTGTGGATACCCACTGCAAACATTATATCTATAGATACATTTTTTATGATAAACGTTTACTTGCGAAGAACTTGTGCTCATTCTTTGTTGAGTGGTACACATAATCAAGAATGTTTAAATACAGAAGTAAAACTGTGACTATCGACTCTCATTGATGATCCCGTCTTGACGCATCTTCTGTGTAGATGTACAGAATAAAAAGAGATTTGGATAATCAAAATAATTCATCTGATTTATTTGTTCCCAGTGTGAAATACACTAATAACAGCCGATTTTCCTTTTTCTTACTGAATTCATTTTCACTAAACACCACAAAATACTCTACTGTGCGTAAAAGATTCGTGAACTGACACGCTAGAGTGAACTGCCCTTGCTACTGTACCTGAAATTATCCTTCTGTAAACACCTAACGCTGTCCTGAAAGCTTCATTTCTCATCAACTCAACTGACAAAAAGCCAGTTCAAAAGCTGGAGAAATTAATGTACACTAGAGTACATTACAAACATAGGTTGCAGAAATAATCTAAACGGCAAATAACCTTCATACAATTAGTCAGGAATTTACTATAAACTGAGAATTTCGTACCTTTCTCTTACAGCTTTTAATATGACATAGAATTTCAAAGTTAGTCCAGCAGCAAATCTACGTACGGGATGCTATGTTTTACAACTGAGCACATTCGTCATTCAATTGATGAAGGTAGGAGTTTCTTATCGTGGAGTTGTAACGAAGTTGCAATCAATATGTTGATAAAACTGAATGCTACTTATTTTGAGTGTACATTAATCACTACATTTTGATATCTGCCAAGACATATGAAGTGTGTTCTTGATTGGCTGTTATTGCAATAGCTGAGATATCTGTGACAATGGAAGATTAATGGCGAGATAGGGGCCACACGGCAGCTGAAGGACCAAGACTGACAGAGAGATAATGAGGGGCTAGGGTTTGCGTCCAGGAGCAGTGCTTGATTGTGATTGACGGCTCGATAATAGATCTTACATCTGCAGCTCCCAGCTTGCATCAACGGTTATCTCACGTCTTTTCAATCTTTGCAATCCTGGAGAAAATTCAGCGCACACTTGCTGACATTTGCATTGAAGCCCAGTTGGACTACTTCTCGGAAATTTGAGATGACTTTAATATTATCAACTATTTTGGCATTTCTTACTGTTATACAATTATCTTATGGCTATGGAGGCACTCGTTAGAATGTATGATAGGAAAGTTAGATGTAAATCATCCGTTGCTCTATAAACCATAAAACGATGGGGCATGCGATGTGATGTAGCATTTTTAATTTAGTTTTTAGTTTAGTTTAGTTTTGCCTTGAGCAGTAATGTATCGCTGGACTTTATACACTTGGAGGCTCCTTGTGGGAGTATCACAAACTCAATCTGCGTTTCCGTTGAACGGGTACTCATTAAAAAAAGAAACATTTAAACCAAAATGTAAGGATTATTCTGTGGCATGCACATAAATATACAGACATGGAGGTTTATAACACATGACAATATCTTTTCTTTTTCTAGTGGCTTTACGTCGCACCGACACAGATAGGTCTTATGGCGGCCGACGGGGTAGGAAAGGCCTAGGAGTTGGAAGGAAATGGCCGTGGCCTTATTTAAGGTACAGCCCCAGCATTTGCCTGGTGTGAAAATGAGAAACCACGGAAAACCATCTTTAGGGCTGTCGACAATGGGATTCGTACATGACAAGATCTGAGTGTGTTCCGAACATAGATGTGAAATTATCTTACTTAGTTTCCAGACCATCAAGAATTGCCTGGGCGAGTTGGCCGTGCGGGTGGGAGCACCTAGCTGTGAGCTTACATTCAGGAGATAGTGGGTTCGACACCTAGAAGAAGATTTTCTGTGGTTCCCATTCTCACACCACGCAAATGCTGGGGCTGTACCTTAGTTGAGGTCACGGACGCTTCCTTCGCACTCCTAGTCTTTTCGTACCCCATCGTTGACATATCTGTGTAAATTAAAATATTAAAAATTAATAGCCTGGTCGAGGAGGTAAAGGTGTGCTCGATTCAGCCGGAAAGACGTGGGTTCATTTTGACATCAGGACGTCGAAATATTTAGGACCGAGTGTTTCCGTGGTTTGAACTCGCCCTGTATCACATTACTAAAGTCGTCGTTGAGATGTTAGGTTTGCACATGGACTAAGATAATTCTCCTGAATCGTTTTCAAGTTACAGAATATTTGAAAATTGTTTACGGACTCTATGTAGCGTCGTGAATAAATTATCGGAGATATCTTATTTGAAATGTAACCACTAGTAAACTGGCATTGATGGTGATCATTTTAGTTTTCGTCACATTGCAAGGAATTCCTGCTATAAGGCACGAAACTTTTGATCAGAAAGTTGTTATAATCTGACTCCAATCCCATCCCATCCCATCCCATCCCATCCCATCCCATCCCATCCCATCCCATCCCATCCCACGAGACCCCTGAAACTACAGGCTCGTCAGCCAATGTGGCAAGAATGCCCCGCTGAGTATCAGTTACGGAGCGAGTTGGCAGCGTGGTTAGGGTCGCGCAGCTGTGAGCTTACATTCGGGAGATAGTTTCAAATCCTACCGTAGACAAACCTGAAGATAGTTTCCCATTGTTTCCCGATTTCACACCAGGCAAATGGTGGGACTCTTCCTTAATTAAGGCCACGACCACTATCTTTGCAACCCTAGCCCTTTTCCATCCTTAAGTCGCCGAAAACCAATGCGTTAGTGTGATATTAAACCACTACACAGGAACAATATCTATCAGTTGAAGATTGATATTAGACCGCCTTACTTTGTGTGAAACCAATGAAATGCCTGGATATCAGCTGCCGTGTACAACGCCAAGAAAATGGTTGAAAAGTTGAAATGTTTGATGACCTCACTCAATATGAAGTGATGTGATTCATAAAGTAGTAACAAAGTGACACTGTGCCTAACCTATTATATTCCACATTATTCGGCAAATACTGTATACTATACGTAACAATGGTGATAAATGTATCAAAACCTAATTTGATAGATCACTGGTCAGTTTTAGTTAGCAGAAGTAGTGATCCAGCTGAACAACTATTGCCAGCATAAGATTTGAACTTGCTCTGTTCATTAAGTAAACATTATACTGTAAAGAAACAAGCAAACAAGCAAGCAAGCCACGAACCTACTACGCTGGCGTAACAGGGGGAGAGGTGATACTCCCACGTGGTGCGTCCCATGTGGCGGATAGGGGGGTCCTAACCTCCTTGTCGGCGGACTTGAGCTAAATAAAATAGCTCTCGCGGACCAAACACACAACCTCCTGTGGGTGGGGGTCGCGGACGAAGATTACACCCACAGTATCCCCTGCTGTCGTAATAGGCGACTAAAAGAGGCGAACAAGGGATGAACGAATTAGAACCATGAGACTATTTGTAATTAGTACCATCACGCGGGAACAAAATGGGTCGCCTTTACTTGCAAGTAGTACCACTATGTTAGGAACATAATAGGTTTGCGATTAGTAGCAACAGAGTGTGAATCAGGATGGGTTTTACAGTACCCGTGATTAGTACCACTACATGCGGAACACCGCGGATCTGGGCGTTGCCTGTACCACTACAGTATATGAGCGACACCGTGGGTCTGCGTTGCCCATGATTTGTACCCACTATGTGAGCAACACCACGTGTTGGTACGAGACCCTGTGATTGGCACGCTTATGTGAGGAACACCATAGGTTTGCGTTGCTTGTACGTGGCGCCATAGGTCTGGGTTACATGTTTGTATTACATTACCTGTGAGTAGTACCATAATGTGTGGAATACCGCGATTCTACGCTACTTTTGACTAGTATCTCAACATAACAAATACTATGGTTCTACTTTCCTAGCGATAAGTACCATTATGAGAGGGCGATTACCTGGATTTTGGCCCCCTTTAGACAATAAGTATCATCGATTCAGGATAGTGCTTTAGAAGCAGTCCCTTGTTCAGTAATACTATTGTTTGATGCTAGTTTCTGGGAATGTGTGGTATTGCTAGCCGGATCCACTGATTGTTTCAAATTCATATTCACCCATTCATTCTTCGTCATCACGTTTTGAATTCTGGTCAGTGGAGGATTTCGGACTTTTAAATTGTCATTATATTTCGTCTCGTTTCGTACCATTAGGGGCCGATGAGCTAGAAGTTATGGCCCTTTAAATAACGAGCACCATCATCATCATCATCATCAAGCAAGCCAGCAACCTTAAAGTCTAAGTTAATTTTTTGGTACGATCATAGTCTTGCCCTCGAGACCAACTTAGAAGCTGTATGATACGACAGGCAGCGGGCCTGGTAATGAAACCCTAGAACTGGAGCACCGTTGATTTATTCGTTACGCTGACCACGCCGCTCCAGTAGAAATACAATATCTGCAAGCTATCTGGATAGGCTGGAGCCAAGGCTCTAAAGTGCTCTTGAACCATATTATTTTTGTTTTACCTGTACCATATGGAACAGCTATTCATTTCAAAAATTCCACGGACAAGTCACACAAACCCAACTGGACTGAGATGATTGCATTACATGGGACTCTGATGTGAGCTCGACCAATCTCCATCAGTCCATTGGAATAGTAGTAAACCATTTTGTTTCTTCCTACAGTAGATGTAAGGCCTCTTTAAACAACAAACATCATCATCATCAACAACAACAAAGACCAATAAATCTGTTAACGCTGGGCTAAGTCTTGAAAAATTGTCCTTAGTCAATACGGTGTAATGAATGAATAACTAACTAACTAAATAAATAAACACTCATCTGAATTAGATGACAGATTCCCTATCACTTGTTTAGTTATTTTCTTAAACGATTTTAAAGAAGTTTGAAATTTATCGAAAATTTCCTTTGGTAAATTATTCCAATCCATGATATCCCTCCGTTTAAACGAGTATTTGCCCAAACTCGTCCTCTGAATTACAACTTTACGTTCATATTATGATCTTTCCCGCTGTTTAAAAATTTGATTCAATCTTACACGTCTAAATATATTTTTGCGCCATCTCTTCAGTGACAGCTCGAAACATACCGCTTAGTAGAGCAAACTCGTCTCTTTACTTCCAAGTCTTCCCAGCCCAAATTTTGCAACATGTTCACAAGATCATAACACTACTGTACCATTACGTTACGATTGACGTCAGTTTACATGAATATACATCGGAAGAAAAATGGCGCAGATCAGCTTCAAGCGTTAAGAATGCACGGAATAACTTTTTGTGACAAGTTGACCGTAATTAGGAGGCAGTGCCTGGCGAGATGGAAAGGAAACTCTATGAGAAATGAACCATTATACGTAAAAAAAATTGAAAAACGGTCTATTATTATCTACTTTGGCAAGAAGAGTTTTCGTCGTAAACGGACTGTGAATTGCGATTACTTGACCAGAAGATTAGCTGACATAATCAATATAACCATAATAGGAGCCATACGAAGGAAGAATCCAGAAATAGACTACTGGAAAATACATAAAAACGGCAGAGAAACACGCATAATAGATTTCAAATACTGTACGGAAGAAGAGGTGTTGGGATACGGCATTCATAAATAAGGCCTACACTGACTTAATAAACGGCCAAATTTTCATCAAATTATACGTATTGCCCATTGATAAGATTTAAAGAACATTATTCAGACAACATAAAAAAAGACCAAGGAAGAGCCAGTTTATGAAAATAAAATTGAATCTGAGCAGTATCTTTAGAGGAAAAGAACTATATATACAGTTAGAGAATGTACTTGGAAAAGCTTTATATACTGAAAATTAAGATGTATTCTATCAATTTAATATTGTCTTTTCGTTGCATGGAAATTGGACACGAAATGGAGCTAGCCTAAAGCGATGGAGGGAGGCTGACCGGATCATCGTAAGCTCAAGCCTGAAGACCTAGAGATCCAGCATGACGTGATCCAGTGCAAGGCTAAGCATTCCGAGATGCCGTGACGAGGAAGAAGAAAGCAGAGTCGGACATAACATGGCCAGAGATAAGTAACGTTCTAGTAAATTTAACTATAAAGTATTTCATTTGGTGTAGTATAATTGTAGGAATGCTGAAATGCCAAAGATATGACCTGTTTGTGCCATTGTGTGAATTCTAAGGCATATGCCGAAGAAAATAACCTCAGTTACGTATTATTTATGTGTAGTAATATACTGCCGTGCTCATAAGTTTGACATGAGGTTAATGTGAGCAGTATCGGGAAGAGAATTGATGTTTTTGAACCTATATGCTTACGAGAACGTCATATATTAAACTAGGCAAGGCTAAGATAGTGAAGTGCAATATAATAATAATAAACCTAGGCTACCCAATGACCAGATTGAATAACTAGGCCAATATCGTCTACATTTACGATGAGTTGAAATAAACAGTAGCAGCTTGCGGTGTTTTGAGTAGATATTTAAGTAAAAGGAATGTTTTACTGCGACGTGGTAGACATTACGTGGAATCTGAGTAGAGATATTGTTGTATGCGGAGGAATCGCAGTAATTAAATGCATAAATGATAATATGTTGTTGGAGATTTGAGATGTTGAATAGGTATTGTGTAAGTAAATGATTGATGGAAATAGGTGCGAATTTATTCTTAGCTACAGTTATGTTGCGATTGAAAATGAGGCAAGCAGTGAAATTAAGGCCTAGATACGTGAATATATTAAGTGAAGCAGTGAGATTAATTGGTCTATTGGTCGAACTTATATGGAATATGGAGATAGATGGATCGTAATTTACATGTATTTGAAGTGCATATAGAAAAGAGATATAGCCGCCTAGTAATATATTCGTCTCATATAATGAATATATAGCAGTGGAGCACGCGTTAACCTGAAAATGGTAAAATTAGTAGGCAGTAGAAGGAGTAATTTTAATTGAAAATACACATAATAATTAATCGGTCGGTACGATTCTGACAGGTCATGACGGTTGAAGAACGATGGCATTCGTAAATGAAGATATTTAATTTTATTTTTGGCACACATTTTTAAATATATATAGGATGTTGGAATTTATATTTATGGTTAGGATTAATTTCTTTTAGATACTTAAAATGGCATTTTGAAGCCATCATTGGAAAGAGTTACTTATCTCATGCCATAAACAAGTCAATACGCAAATTCCCAAACCAATTCCAAAGAGTAGTGCAAATAGACCTAAAGGAAAGAAAGACCATTCCCTCCTTTAATAAAGAGTAAATCCTAGTTGTCCCCATATTGAAATAAAGTGATGAAGTGTGGTCACGCAACAAAATAATAATTGCCCAGATGAATTAAAGATACCTGCCCAATTTTAATTATGTCAATTCGTCAATTTTAGTTGTCAAGAAAAATAATATGTGATTTTTTTGATTTACTTTCCTCTATTACCAAAGATGATCATTATTTTGTTAATTATAATATTGGCATGCTAATAAATTAGTTTTAAGTTTATTCTAGCGTTTATTTTCAAAGGTAGAGATAGGAAGATTAGTTGTAAGGATACATTTAGGCTGATATTTCGGAGTCATGATATTTAAAGGCTTATATTAATTCTACGGTAGGATTTCGGAGTAAATGAGTAACACATTGAACTATACACCCTCTTCAACGGAACTTGCGAAGGTAAATAGTATTGTTGAATATATATAGATGTTTTTACCCTGAGATATTGACTTAATATGGACATGCAACCACCGCGTTTGATTGGTATATCCATCCCCGATTTCGCATAGTTAATTAGCAACATGTAAGTGGAAATATTGCACGGGCAACATCATATTAAATTAGTACTACAACTTGAGGTGAAGTATGAGGAAGTACAGCGCGATGGTGATACCTATATTTTTATCAGTCCAACCTGGACCTTGGTAAGAATTAGGACTACGAGGCCACCAATAGGTTGCATTAAATTTGTTGCCCATACATGGGGCAAAGTGAAGAGAAAAACACTGTTGCCGCAGGTTGCACTACCATTAGTCGGAAATCACCAAGAGGACTTCAATTTAATCAATACTGTACCGGGCGGTACACCTCCACACCGTTTATTTAAAAGTTGCGCCAGTTGAAACTCCTCTTCTGGAGGAAGTCTGAACTTTATCTACGGTCTTAATTTCTAAATTTCTCAGAAGATGTCACTACCTGGAAAATTTTGAGTTTGTGAACTGTGTCATTTTCGACGTACTTTTGTCTTGCTTGTATTAAGAAGTGTGAACTTTCTCTTCTAGAGGACACTACTGAAGATCAACAATAGTGCACCCTAGTGTGGAGTCAAAGAACTATTTTGTTGGAGAAAATTTAATTTCAGGAGTTTGTTCTTTGTTAAATTTCTTTCTGTCATTGTTTAAGTTGGCAATATTTACCCCTTTCTTCCCCTTGTTTTGAATGTATCCAATCACGAATTTTTTCAATTAATTTCTGACCAATCTGGTGTATCTTTCCCCAACTTGAATCTGGTGCGGGGTCCTACCCAATAAAATCTTTGTGGGAGGGTGTTTTCTTTCCCCTAACGCCTAGAACTTTCTGCGAGAGTATTTAAACTGCTGATTTTAGGGTCTCCGGGCCACTTCTGTTCCATCTTTCAGTGTATTAAGTACATAGCTGGAGGCGGGAAGCGCCTCTTTCCTCGGCAGCGGTCAACAATAAGGTAATGGCCGATTAATAAATTTTTTCTTTGCCAGCTCAGCAGTTTAACTTTCGGGGCAGGTTCTAAGCGTTCCCCTATGTAACCTTTTCCTAAAATGTAACTTCTCTTTTCTTCTATTCTCTTGTAAAGCGACATACTGGGATAGAGAGTGTTAACCCTCTCGAGCTCCCACTCACATTGTTCGAGGTGAACTTATTTTTCGCAACCTATTCTTCAGTAATGTAAGTTAGTAGTTTCTTAAGTCACCTCGGTAGTATGGGATTAGCCCTTGCATCAGTGGCCTTAGAGCCAAAATAGGTCTTAAAGACAAAGTGTATTAGGAGTGCAAGTTCGCCTCCTCTCAAATTGTGATTTTAGAGGTCATGTATTAACTTTCTTGTCATTTAACAGACCTCAGTAGATTGGGTATTTTGCTCCTGTGTATATGTCCTTTGAGGACGGCTTAAAGGTGGAGTTCGGAGTGGCCTATGATAGGCTTGTATTTTAAGGGGAAGTTGCCCTTTTTGAAAATTGTGTTTCTGCCTCAAGGAGGCTTTTGGATGTAATTGGAAGCCGGTGTTTCTGGCATGTTTGGGGGTTTTCGGCCCCTTTGTTGTATGGTGTTCATTGTAAGGTTGGGCTCATGGCTCAAGAATTATGTTTCTGACTCTTTGAAGCCCCAAATGGGGTACCTATGTAAATGTAATTGTCAATCGTGTTTCGGCTACTAAGTACCTGTTCTATTTGTTGTTACCTAATTTTGAAAAGAAAATATAACCTTGCTAAATTTTAAAATTAATTTCACTTTAGTAGCTTGAGACCCCTTCACCACCCAGCACCTTCTTTCATGCATAACTACACCAAAACACGGTAACAAGTGGTAGCAGAGCGTGGTTGAATGGGTCTCAATTTAGCCCCTTTTGACGGCTAAGCTCTGTTTTGATCCGAACTCTAACCATTTTCTCAGTTGCTGGAAATTTTTTATTGAGGTTTTTCAAAATTTGTCTGTTATCATGCCCGGCCCTCGCGATGTTCTCCTCCTTAACTACTTGCGCAAAGAGGAGTTGTTCTACGAATTAACTATTAGAAACGTGCAATCTGGAGGCACGGTTGCTATCGACACTAACAAGCTTAGAGACTCCCTTGATTTGCCCATTTCCATCCCCAATTTGGGAGAGAAAGAAATTGATGACTCTCTTTCCACGATCGTCGAGAACATTACTGGGCTAGCATCGGTCGTTAGTTTTTTTGATGAAAATGATCCGTCTCCTAATCAAATTAAGCGTGTGCAAGGCAGGCTATATCATTTTTCTAATAGAGTTAATGATCTGTTGTCTCTAAAGGTGAATGACGTTCAGAGGAAGGAAGCTAATACGCTCCTTGAAACTATTTCTGAATTGTCTAGTAAAGTCACTCAATTGTTAACTGGGGAAATTCCTCCCAAATCTGATCAACCCACCATAGTGAATGTAGGTAGTGAGGAAGAGTCTCCTAAGGGAGAAGTAAATAGGAAAACCCCCACTGCTCAAACTATTTCTGCCCCATTGGACAACGAGTCTGAACGCCGTGCATCGTTGAGTAACATCCGTGCTGAATTAACTTCTTTGCCCCTGAAACCTCTACCTACTATGTCACCCGGGTTTAGCAGCTTGCCTCATCCATTGGCAATGTTGCTAAGAGGTATCTCTAAGTTTTCTGTCAACACCACCAGTGAAGTTATTTCATTTTTAAGATTTTTAGTTGAATTTCAGGATCACGCCCTTGTGTTTTCTCTTTCCCCTTGTCAAATTTTACAAATAATCTATCCTTATGCTATTGGTGTTCTCTCAGATAAAATAGTAAGAGCTATTGCTGAACAGTCATCTATTGAAGATTTTCACGCACACTTGCTTGCAAATTTCATTCCTGCCCGCGCGAGGTCATCTCTGATTCAGAAATACTATTATCGGGTACAGCGCTTGGATGAAAACTTGGCTGATTTCATACAGGACATTAAGTTTTATACTAGGGTGTTTGCCCTTCATTTTCCTGAAGATCAGATTGTGCAGGCTATTGTAGAGGGAATTTCACCTCCCTATAGGTCATATTTGTGTTTCGCGGCGTGCCCGCAAACCTTCTCGGAACTTGAAGCGTTGGCCGTCTCGGCGGAAGGAGTTAGATACGCCGATTCTTTGCGTGTCGCGAAAGAACCCCCGCCTTCCTTTAGTAACACTCGGCCTCCACCTCGCCGACCAGTCAATCCCCGTAAATGTTATGCGTGCGGGGCGCCTGACCACCTGCGCAATAAGTGTCCTCTGATCAAGTCTAGTAGGGCAAATAATGGAGCTGGTTCATCACAAGGCTGTTTTAAATGTGGGGCTTTCTCACATATCGCCAAGAATTGTCCCAATTCGAATAGCACCCCCTCCTGCTCAACTTCTGGGGTAACTTCCAACAACAATCAAAAGTGACTAGTGGCTTCGGCTGAGTCAACTAATTCATCTTCCCGAGGCTCAGCCCCTGGTAAGCAGATCGAAAATCCTGGGAACGTTAAATCTGCTAATCTGTCCTTTGAATGCCCCAAAGAGTGTCTTAAGATTGCGGCGGATACCCCCGCACCTGTTCCTTTCCTTAAGATTGAGGTAAATAACGAACCTATAACAGCTCTATTAGATTCAGGCAGTGTTTGTTCCATTATTTCGGCTGAATGGTACTCGAAATTGAAGTCTGTTTGTAACCTACCTGTCTATGACTCTTCTCCTGTGAAATGTGTTTCTGCTAATACATCTCCATTAGAAATTCTAGGTTCCTTACTGGTCAAAATTCGTATTTTTAAATTTACATGGAAAATTAAATTGTTTGTGGCCAAGCAATTGTCTTGCCCCATTATATTGGGAGCTGACTTTATTTCTCACACTGGTCTTGTGCTCGATCTCCAGTCTAGGTCGTGCACATTCAAATTTGCTTCTAGTTGTAAAATTCCACTATTAAAGTGTAATTCTGTGTCATGTTCTTCTATTTCGCCTACCCGGGATGAGATGTTGTTAGACCTTAGACATCTACCTGAGGAGCAGGCTGATAGTATTCGCAAACTGTGTCAGTCGTTTCCCGAGGTATTCTCTGATACTCTTGGCGTTACTGACCTGATCGAATACAAAATTGAGGTCACGGATTCGATTCCTGTCCGTTTTCCACCGTATAGGCTATCTCCACCTAAAATGAAGGCTCTGAAAGAAATCATCGATCAGATGTTGAAGGATGGTATTATTAGGCCCTCTAAGTCAGCGTATTCTTCGCCTATTTTTCTAGTCCCGAAACCCCAAGGGGGCTTCAGGCCTGTAATTGACTACAGGGCTCTCAATCGGAAGGTGGTGTTACAATCTGTGCCCCTTCCCGACCTTCATTCTTGCTTTTCATGGTTTCGTAAGGCCAAGTTCTTTACTATCTTGGACTTGAATCAGGCCTATAATCAAATTCCCCTTGCTGAAGAGTCTAAACACCTTACAGCGTTTGCCACGGACTGGAATTTATACGAATACAACCGCGTGCCTTTCGGGCTCCCCACGGGGGCAGCTGTGCTCACTAGGCTACTAGATAGGGTCTTCTCCGACATCAAATCCGAGTACTTATATCACTACTTGGATGATGTCGTCGTGTTTTCGGAGACCTTCGAAGAACATCTAGATCATCTGCGAGAAGTTCTGAATCGCCTTCGTAAGGCTGGGTTAACAGTCAAGTTGTCCAAGGTCGCTTTTGCTAAGCCCTCTATGTCATTCCTAGGGCATATTGTGTCACCTGATGGTGTAGCAGTCGATCATTCTAGAACACAGGCCATCCGTGATTTTAAACCTCCCAAGGACATTAAAGGTATCGCCAGGTTCATTGGTATGGTGAATTTCTTCAGAAAGTTCATTCCTAACTTTGCTAATAGAGCGGCGCCATTGAACCTTCTTCGTAGGAAAGGCATCAAATTCGAGTGGGGACCTTCTCAACAAGCCGCTTTTGAAGATCTGAAATTAGCTCTCTGTAATGCCCCTGTCCTTGCCATGCCTGATTTCTCAAAGAAATTCATCGTCCAAACGGACGCGTCGTCGTCGGCGGTAGCGGCAGTCCTTCTTCAAGAGACTGAACTAGGGAGGCGACCCATCGCCTATGCATCTAGGACTCTATCGGCTCAAGAAGCCAAGTATTCCATCTATGAGCTCGAAGGGTTGGCAGTCTTATTTGCCTTAGAAAAGTTCCGTCTCTATCTGGAACATGTCAAATTCGACCTGGAGACAGATAATCAAGCATTAAGCTGGGTCTTAGGTAGGCCGCGTCGTACTGGTCGTATAGCCCGTTGGGCCATCCGTATTTCTGCCTTCCAATTCAATGTCAGGCATATCCGAGGTACCGAAAATGTTGTCGCTGATGGACTCAGCCGTATGTTTTCAGACGACGTTGAGAAGCATGAACAGGTCGACAGTCCATCACCTCCCGAGTCCATGCTATCTGGGGTTAATGCCATCCTAACAGATGTTCCCATGCTGTTTAGGGATATCGAGAAATACCAACGTGAAGATCCGACGCTGGCTCCGATAATGGAAACCCTTTCTTCTGGGGAACATGTTGTCCCTTATGTTCTGAGGAATGGAGTTCTATGTTGCCCTGCGAGGCATGATAAGATGATGAAAGTTGTTGTTCCAGCGGTTCTTGTACCTATGATCTTCAAGTATTATCATGAGACCCCATTAGGAGGGCATCTTGGTATCTTTAAAACTCGTGAAAAGATTCGTGATATGTTCATCTGGAAAGGTATGGACGGTGAAATCCGTGAATTAGTAAAGGCATGTAAATCCTGTTTGCTTAGTAAACCGACCATGTCCACTAAGGTAGGTCTTTTGTCTTCTCATCAAGCGTCGCGCCCCATGGAGCGCCTGTATATTGATTATGTGGGACCCTTCCCCCAGTCAAAGGGGAATGCCAACAAGTTCATCTTTGTATGTGTAGATGGTTTTACTAGATTTTCCTGGTTATTTCCGACTAAGCTGGCTACCGCTCAGTCCACCATTTCTTGTCTTAATACTATCTTTGCTTCTTTTGGTCCTTGTCAATACATAGTTTCCGATAATGCTAAGGCTTTTACATCTAATTTATTTCGTAAATTCTGTTTTGACTTATCCATCTCTCATGTAACTACTTCTGCTTATTACCCTCAACCATCTCTGGCTGAACGGGTTAACCGTAATCTCAGGTCCGCACTCATTGCCTATCATCATGAAGATCCTTCCAGGTGGGACACGTCCCTGCATTGGATAGCTTTTGCTTTGAATTCGGCGGTTCATGAATCTCACAAGTTTACTCCAGCTTCTTTAATGTTCAAGTTTGTTCCCAACTCGCCGCTCTCTAACCTCTGGTCTCTGAATGACATTCTACCCGAGATAATAGATCCGGACAACATTAAAGATCTTTGGAAGAAGGCTAAAGCCAATCTTAAAGTGTCTCATGAAAAGGTTAGGGAAAGGTATGATCGTGGACGGAGACCAACCCCTTTGAAGGTAGGTGACCAGGTTATGGTCAAAAATTTTGTTCCCGCGGGCAAGCTTGCCCCCAGATTTCATGGGCCTTGTATCATTCTCGATTTTCTTACGCCGGTTACCTTATTGTTAAGTAATCCAGCCACCGAGAGGATATTTAGGGTTCACCTGTCCCAGGTGAAACCGGTGTAATTTTGTGTTAACTTGCTTCATATTATTTTGAAAGGATATGAAGGTTATATTTTTTTTTTGAGTTTCACTTTTATGGCATTCTGCCCCTTCTATAATATTTTGGTTTTAGATGTAAGCCTTTTGTAAAACCCGCCCCGATCCGTTAAACTGCCATCCTGTTCTTGCCACGGCCATTACCACGCTCCCGTCTCCTGCTCCTCCTTACACTGTGGCTTCATTAGATTAAATGCCACGGATATCTACACGCCGCTGGCCCCTCAACCTCTCCATAATGCCTGTGCCTTCAAAAAGACGATGGTCCAACACAATTCTGCCGCCTAGCCTTAATGTTTCAGTGCCCCCGCAGCCGCGCAGCGCCGTGCAGCAACTGGGGAGGGGGATGGGCCCCCTCCTCTCCAGCGAGGACGACATGTGCACGGCGAGCCGGAGCTCTCCTCCCGGCCAAGGCTGATGTGCGGCGCACGACCTGCTTCTGGCCCGCAGCCTGTATATGTTCACCGCGGGCGCGGCGTGTTTCAACACTCTGCTCCCCTCATAGTGCGGGCGAGCGGTATCTCAGGGTACTTAAGGGGTCCGAGCGGCCTCCTTTTGGACGCAAGCTGCAACGGCCGGTCCGGCCATCCAACTTCATCAACATCAACTACATGGACAGTTACTATAAGAGATAACTACATTTGGGAATTCAACAGCAATAGCTGATGGACATTGCAAATTTTTCCTTCACTTTTAAGTAGTAAAAGCTTATCTTCAGAAATTCAACTTCTATAAACCTAAAGACTTCACTTCACCTCCAACAACAAAATTTTGGAACCGAATTAAGAAATTTCTCAAATACTTCTGCAAGTTATCTTAATAGCAACATCAAAACTTGGAACTTATTTTCAAACAAAAGTTTATGTTCTTCTGTGTTACCCCGTGGAGGAACTTTTGGGGGGGGGGGGAGGTCTGTACCGGGCGGTACACCTCCACACCGTTTATTTAAAAGTTGCGCCAGTTGAAACTCCTCTTCTGGAGGAAGTCTGAACTTTATCTACGGTCTTAATTTCTAAATTTCTCAGAAGATGTCACTACCTGGAAAATTTTGAGTTTGTGAACTGTGTCATTTTCGACGTACTTTTGTCTTGCTTGTATTAAGAAGTGTGAACTTTCTCTTCTAGAGGACACTACTGAAGATCAACAATAGTGCACCCTAGTGTGGAGTCAAAGAACTATTTTGTTGGAGAAAATTTAATTTCAGGAGTTTGTTCTTTGTTAAATTTCTTTCTGTCATTGTTTAAGTTGGCAATATTTACCCCTTTCTTCCCCTTGTTTTGAAGCCCCAAATGGGGTACCTATGTAAATGTAATTGTCAATCGTGTTTCGGCTACTAAGTACCTGTTCTATTTGTTGTTACCTAATTTTGAAAAGAAAATATAACCTTGCTAAATTTTAAAATTAATTTCACTTTAGTAGCTTGAGACCCCTTCACCACCCAGCACCTTCTTTCATGCATAACTACCACCAAAACACGGTAAGAAATACAATGGATGAAGATGGTGGTACCATTCGTAGCGACAGCGTTGCCGCCTTTGCTGTTAAAACGAGGAAGGTAAGCAATGGATTGCAAATTAGGATATCGTTTTAAAATCTAAAATCAGTTGGGCATCTGTCCTTGAAAGTGGAATTCAAATTATTCTTAAAGAAATACGTTGTCGAGGTCGACTCTAATCCTAATTGCTCAGAACAGAGCAGAACATGGTACTGTGTAAGTTTGTCGCAGGTCCATTTTTCTCCGAGACATTTGAAACTGTAGATGAAATATCAGCATTTTTTAGCAACTGTACATTTGAGCGGCAAAAGGAAGTAGGATCAAGGATCCCAGTCTGAATATAATCAGTAAGTTATTCAGTCTAGACAATGTAAAGTAGAAGTTTTGAAGACACGTACAGGAAGCAATTTTCGGCATACTGCTGAGCAGTGAGTAATAGCGTTAATTTCAAGCGTGGTAATCTTCAAAACTGTACCGTTTACTGTAATAGTCCTTGTCAAACACTGTGAACGTAACTATATGATAAGCAGCCGTGTACTTGCAATACTCATCCGACGACGTCAAATAAATGCAAAACTTATTTTTGAAAGTTGAAACCATTTCTTAGCACGAAGAACGTAAAATTAAGCAATTTCCTCAATTGTGCCGAAAGCTGAAGGCCTAAAGGGCCTCGAAATGTTTCAAATTTTGAGTCTCGGATAGCTCTATCAAACTAAATATTTTCGATAATCACTTCCGGACTAAATGCAGTTCACAAAAAACTGTCTAAATTGTTTCTTTACCCGTTCTACTTTTTATTCAAATCCTAGCCAAATTAACTTATTTACATAATTATTTATGAAATGTATTCGTTGGTTCAATACCCTCAGGCGTTTCTTGATATTTTGAAGTGTCCACTTCCAATGAAGTTATAACGGTTTAAGTGCTCGTACTGCTGCTTAAGTGAAACAATACATTGACTCACATTAGCGCTCGTACTGCTGCTTAAGTGAAACAATACATTGACTCACATTAGCGCTCGTACTGCTGCTTAAGTGAAACAATACATTGACTCGCAATAGCGCTCGTAGTGGTGAAAAAGGCAACTGCTAATTTAATCGTCCGGATAACGATGATTAAGGAAAGGATTTTTAATTTTCATGAATAAATAAATAATACATTGTCATACTTTATTATGTTCACCTAAAATTCGTAGCTCATATCCCTAGGATGTTTTCAACCCTGAGTTGTTTGCTTGAAGGGTTAGTACTGTGAATTTTTTAACTTTGCTTTACGTCGCACCGACATAGATATGTCTAACGGTAACGGTGGGTTAGAGATGAGCTCGGACAGGGAAGGAAGCCGTGGCCTTAACTGAGGTACAGCCTCTGCATTTACCTGGTACAGAAATAGGAAACCTCGGAAAACCATCTTCACAGCTGCCGACAATGCGGTGTGAAACCCACTATTCCCCGAATACAAGCTGATAGCTTTGTGGCCAAAACCGCGCAGGCACTTAATCGGTACAAACTTTCTAAACACACCTTAAAACACTAGGTAAATGCATATATTGAACTGCATCAATGTTTCAGAAGATTGAGTGTTCGAATAATTTCTTCGAGGTAATTCATATATGTACCAAGTTTGATTGAGAGGTGTGCTAGAACATAATTATACACATACGTCCGTAAACTCGGTAACTTTCGACATTTTCTTTTCTTCACATCGTTCTCACCTCCTCTGAGCTTTGTCTTAAACGGCATCCAGAGTGTCACAATCCATATCCACGACACCGAGAACTATGCATTCGAATAAAATATCGGTAGTTTTCGATTATATTTACATTTCACCCCTACAGTAGGGGGCTAGGGGTCTCTTACCCCCACAGCATTTTTTTCAGATAGTAAGTCATACTTGTATCAATATTGACAGGGAGCTATTCTGGAACGTACACACATATGTTCATTATCGTGGTCATTTTGGAAATATTCTTTTTCACCTTTACTCACCTAGGATGCCAAAGAGGGTTAAACTTGGACTTTAAAACATCCGGAGTATCACTATCATCTCAGCGTGCCCGAAAACTGTACATTCGACACTATTTTCGATTACTATTTTTCCTCAACCATCACTTCCAACCAGTAAGGTTGCCAGCGGTGTCCTACCCCACGTGGTTAGCCTTCTGATGTCCGTCTGTTAGGTCATCAGCCCAGAGGCTGGTTCGATCCTCAAATAGCACTACCAAAGGCTATGCAGTTATAGGGAAACCGCAAAAACCAATGGCAGAGCCTAAATGAGGCATATTAGGCAGGACGAAGAGTGAGGTAGTTTGCCATTGCTTTCCTCACTGGACCAGAAGGTGCCACAGCAGTACGACTGATCCTATGAGCAACACCTTTCATAACACTTAGACACACTGGTTATACTCCAAATGTCATTACTCAGCACCACCCAAACCCCAGCAGCTTCCATGGATGAGACTGGGGCTTCGGTGGAAGCTACACTTTGCTCTGGCCTGTGCCTAGAGACGGATACAAAAATACTGTATCCATCAAGAAATGGCAATAGGCGGGAGTCTCCTGATAGTAAGTCATATGTGTAGCAAGATTAGTTTAAATCGGTCAGTAGTCCTCAAACCTATGGACACGAAATTAATATCGGTCGTTCTTAGCTCTATTTATATTTCACATCCTCCCTTGGAGGTTCCCGGGATGTATTGCCCCAACAACATTTTTCACAGATAGTAAGATTTATTTGTACCAAATTCAGATGACAGCTTTGCTGGAAAATACATACATACATCCATAATCTCCAACATTTGATTTATTTTATTTTTTCACTCTTTCTCTCCCCTTATGCCAAAGGGGCCTGAACTTTTATATCTCACTCCCCCTAGCCACCATCCTCAAAAGGGGGCTGAACTTCGACTTTAAGAAATTCGGATTGTTACTATTCATCTTAGCGACCCAGAAACGGTGGATTCGACACTATTTTCGATTATTTTTATATCTCACTTCCCTCTTCACCCCCCCCCCCTGCCACCCACCGCGAAGGGGGCTGAACTTTGACTTATAAAAATCGAAGTATCACTATTCACCTCCGCGACCCAGAAAACTATGGATTCGACACTTTTTATTACTTTTTTACCTGACCCCCATAACCCGCCACCCCTGAGGGAGCTAGAGATGGCTTAGGCCCACAGTGCTCGTCATATCATTTAAGGTTGCAGCAAAGGAGGCCACTGAAACGAATGAAGGTAATAGTGATTTACCTATTGCATTTGAAGGGACATGGCAAAAACGAGGCCACACCTATAAAAACTCAGCTGCCATAATTATAAGCATAGACACAGGCAAAGTATTTGATTTTGAGTCACTTGCAAAACACTGCTATAGGTTCTGTAGAAACAGTAAACATGAAAACTGTCAGAAAAACTATGAAGGAACTAGTGGAGGAAACGGAAGCTGATGCTGCAGTGAAAATATTTAGCCGCTCGCTCCAAGAAAGGGGTGTTCGTTATATACACTTTCGAGAGGATGGTGATTTTAAAGCCTCTAAGTGTGTAATTGAATCAAAACCATATGGAGATATTGAGATAAAGAAAGTGGAGTGTGTTGGACATGTTCAGAAGAGGATGAGCACACAGCTTAGAAAATTGAAGCGAACTCTGCGCATCACTGATTTGTCAAATAGGAAGCTACTGAGGGGTCGAATGACTGATAAAACAATAAATGAACTTCAGCAGTATTATGGCATGGCAATCACAAATAACGTAAACAATTTATAAAATATGAAGAAAGCAGTCTGGGCCACATACTTCCACAAACTCTCAAGTGAAAGTTAGGCAATGCATTTACTTTGCCCACCTGGAGTTGAAACATAGTGTAAGTTCTGGAAGGCTGAAGTTTCAGGAGATTATTCTGAGCACAATAATTCTATACTTGAAGCAGTTATGGAAGCTATCAAGCCAATCTATAGAGACCTAGCTCATCCAGACCTTCTCATAAAGTGTCTACATGGGCACACTCAGAATCCCAACGAGTCTTTCAACAATATTATCTGGACTCGAGTGCCCAAAAATGTATTTGTGGGGTTAAGAACTTTTAAATGGGGAGTCAGTAATGCTGTATTAACGTTAATGATGGAAACATGGGAATGGTAAGAGTGTTATTGCATCTCAACATCAACCCTGGCCGTCATACTATGAAAGGACAGCAACATTTAGACAAATTAAGAATTGCCAAGACACAGCGTGCAGCACAGTTCAACACCAAAGCAGTAAGGTCATCCCGAATGAAAAGGTTTTTCAGAGAAGGAGGAGTACCATGAAGAGGATCCTGACTATGCTGAGGGGTGTTTTTGAGCCTTAATTTAAAAATCTGAATGACTTCTTATAATTTCAAGTTTTAAATCCGATTTGCTCAAAATGATTTATTTTACAATTACTGTTTCTGTATCTGAAAAACTACTTCTGATACATACATGAAACATTGTTAGATGCTTTATTATATCTTACTGTCCTTACTGAAGCAGATAAATAGCACAGGTTTCCATAGACATGAAGTAAGGGCTGTCCATGTACAAATATATTGTGGAAAAATGGCATCTTTAAAAAATTAATATATCTCGTTCTTTTGGTTTCTATATCATAATTCTGATTCAGTCCACATAAATAATATAGAAATGTCAGCTGTAAAAATTTCTGAACCGTATCTTCATTGGTTCCAAAAATATAGGAACATAATTTTCGCTTATTTAACATTGGCAGGATACAGATAATATAGAAATGCCAGCTGTAAAAATTTCAGAACCATATCTTCATTGGTTCCAAAAATATAGGAACATAATTTTAGCTTATTTAACATTGGCAGGATAGGCATTTCAAACTCCCCTAAAGCTAGTAGCAAGGTCAACCTATAGTATTGTAAGCCGTAGTGTTGAGCACTGGAAATACGTAAGTTGTGTGTGAATTTGTATATGATGAAGCTGGATTTAGAATGTTAAACTAGCAATAATTCTTGTAATATTTTCTTTCCATGGATTTGCTTGTTGGTTGGTTGGTTGGTTGGTTGGTTGGTTGGTTGGTTGGTTGGTTGGTTGGTTGGTTGGTTGGTTGGTTGGTTGGTTGGTTGGTTGGTTGGTTGGTTGGTTGGTTGGTTGGTTGGTTGGTTGGTTGGTTGGTTGGTTGGTTGGTTGGTTGGTTGGTTGGTTGGTTGGTTGGTTGGTTGGTTGGTTGGTTGGTTGGTTGGTTGGTTGGTTGGTTGGTTGGTTGGTTGGTTGGTTGGTTGGTTGGTTGGTTGGTTGGTTGGTTGGTTGGTTGGTTGGTTGGTTGGTTGGTTGGTTGGTTGGTTGGTTGGTTGGTTGGTTGGTTGGTTGGTTGGTTGGTTGGTTGGTTGGTTGGTTGGTTGGTTGGTTGGTTGGTTGGTTGGTTGGTTGGTTGGTTGGTTGGTTGGTTGGTTGGTTGGTTGGTTGGTTGGTTGGTTGGTTGGTTGGTTGGTTGGTTGGTTGGTTGGTTGGTTGGTTGGTTCTGTTAATTTTACTTTATCATTACATTACTGTAAGTGACCATTGTCACCGGGATATTTCCCAATGCAATGTATTTGAAATCCACCTCTGTGGTGTAGTGGTGGCTCTGCCACGAAATTTGAAAAGTGGTACGAGGGCTGGAACGGGATCCACTCAGCCTCGGGAGGTCAACTGAGTAGAGGTGGGTTCGATTCCCACCTCAGCCATCCTAGAAGTGGTTTTCCGTGGTTTTCCACTTCTCCTCCAGGCAAATGCCGGGATGTTACCTAACTTAAGGCCACGGCCGCTTCCTTCCCTCTTCTTTGTCTATCCCTTCCCATCTTCCCTTCCCCCCCGCAAGGCCCCTGTTCAGCATAGCAGGTGAGGCCACCTGGGCGAGGTACCTGTCATCCTCCCCAGGTGTGTCATCCGACCAAGAGGCTGAAATTCTAGGACACTGCCCTTGAGGCGGTTAAGGTGGGATTCATCTTTGATTCCGAGGGAAAAGCCAACCCTGGAGGGTAAGCAGCTTAAGAAAGAAAGAAATAATAATAATAATAATAATAATAATAATAATAATAATAATAATTAGTATTATTATTAGTTTGAGTACCTCCCTCGAACAACATTGTGTTCATGAGTGAAGAATGTTTTAACTGACGTACGCCTTCGATTGTGCATTCTCATTTGTGAGAAATTCTGCTCGGATCAAAGAAATTCGTCAAAAATTCTCATCCAGTGAAGTACTTAATTGCCAACCAAGTACTGTGGTCATAATACGACCAACGTAAAATATTGAAGCCCTCTCCACAAATGTGTGGAAAGCAAACACGTGTCTATCAATTGACTTATATAAAATTATTATTATTATTATTATTATTATTATTATTATTATTATTATTATTATTATTATTATTATTATTATTATTATTATTATTATCCCACTTCTAGCACTTTTCTATCCCATCGTTGCCGTAAGGCCTACCTTTTTCGGTGCGACGTAAAGCAGATTTTATATATGCCTTTGTATAAGTTTGCCGGCCCCGTGGTGTAGGGGTAGCGTGCCTGCCTCTTACCCGGAGGCCCCGGGTTCGATTACCGGCCAGGCCAGGAATTTTTACCTGGACCTGTGAGCTGGTTCGATGTCCACTCAGCCTACGTGATTAGAAGTGCGGAGCTATCTGACGGTGAGATAGCGGCCCCGGTCTAGAAAGTCAAGAATAACGGCCGAGAGGATCCGTCGTGCTGACCACACGACACCCCGTAATCTCCAGGCCTTCGTGCTGAGCAGCGGTCGCTTGGTAGGCCAAGGCCCTTCAAGGGCTCTAGTGCCATGGGGGTGTTATACAGGTGTACTGCAATATGTTTGTTTCCGATTCATTAAAGTGTCATTCGAGATTCGGATTGATATATGGATCTTGATAGGTGACGGCTTTCGCTTCAGGTGTGTTTGGCATTATGTTGGAGCTATAATTAGCATTTAGAATCACTAATATTTTGAAAAAGAACAAGTGCATCATCCTGGAGGTAAAAGAAAGTGTTTCTTATAGGAAATGTTCTTCCTATGTAGGAAAATTTATGTAATTTCCTCACAACCTCATTTCGTATTCGTAAAATACCTACGTGGGAAATGCCAGTGATATACGTTGTGTCAAAATATAAAATGATTTAATTTGGAAAATTATTAAAATTCCACTGTGAGGGATTTGAAATTTAAAATGTCTGAGATAATAACGAAACAGTTGGGAAAATGTTTTATAAAATGCAAGTGAAAGTGGAAGGAAGTGAAGTTCGTTGTTAAATACGAGAGGTATTTAGGTTACTTTCCCATCACTTCCCACATCTACTCAATAAGCATTACATCAGCTGACCTGTCACATCACGCAGTACGAATGAAGTCACTTCTTGGAGATATGATAAAGAAATCTTAGTTAGAAAGTCATACTCATGGCTCAGGTGCGTCTTGCTCTAAGCATGTCGAGTATTCTGCAACCTCTTCGTGAACAGCAAAGGGGCGGCTCTAGAGGAACAACAGTCAGAGAGAAATGAATACCTCCCTCGAACAACATTGTGTTCATGAGTGCAGAATGTTTTAACTGACGTCCACCTTCGATTGTGCTTTCTCATTTGTGAGAAATTCTGCTGGATCAAAGAAATTCGTTAAAAATTATCATCCAATGAAGTAGTTAATTGCCAGCCAAGTACTCTGGTCTTAACCTTATAATAATACGACCAACGTAAAATAATGAAGCCCTCTCCACAAATTTGTAAAAGCAAACATTTATCTATCAATAGGGCCTAGGTTAGAAATAGATCCGTGTGAAAATTTGATTTAGCGCTAATTGTTATCTTAGCAAACTGTCCCCTTCAAGATTTTTAAACATGTTGTTGTTTGAGTCATCAGTCCATAGACTGATTTGATGCAGCCCTCCATGCCACCCTATCCTGGGCTAACCTTTTCAAACTATTGCATCCTATATCTGTTCTAATCTGCTTGGCATATTCATACCTTGGTTTACCGCTACCGTTCTTACCACCTACACTTCCTTCAAAAACCAATTGACCGAGCTCGATAGCTGCAGTTGTTTAAGTGCGGCCAGTATCCAGTATTCGGGAGATAGTGGCTTCGAACCCACTGTCGGCAGCCCTGAAGATGGATCCCGTAGTTTCTCATTTTCACACCAGGCAAATACTGGGGCTGTACCTTAATTAAGGCCAATGCCGCTTCCTTCCTACTCCTAGGCCTCTCCTATCCCATCGTCGCCATAAGACTTATCTGTGTCGGTGCAACGTAAAACAAATAGTAAAAAAACAAAAAGAAACAAATTGAACAAGTCCTGGGTATCTCAAGATGTGTTCTATCATTCTATCTCTTCTTCTTGTCAAATTTAACCTAATTGATCTCCTCTCACCAATTCGATTCAGTATCTCTCCATTCGTGATTCGATATACTCATCTCGCCTTCAGCATACTTCTGTAACACCACTTTTCAAAAGCTTCTATTCTCTTTCTTTCTGAGCTAGTTATCGTCCATGTTTCGCTTCCACATAATGCCACGCTCCACACGAAAGTCTTCAGAAACTTCTTTCTAATTCCTATAACAATGTTTGAAGTGAGCAAATTTCTTTTCTTAAGAAAGCTCTTCCTTGCTTGTGCTAGTGTGCATTTTATGTCGTCCTTACTTCTGCCATCGTTAGTTATTTTACTACCCAAGTAACAATATTCATCTACTTCCTTTAAGACTTCATTTCCTAATCTACCGGGCGAGTTGGCCGTGCGCGTAGAGGCGCGCGGCTGTGAGCTTGCATCCGGGAGATAGTAGGTTCGAATCCCACTATCGGCAGCCCTGAAAATGGTTTTCCGTGGTTTCCCATTTTCACACCAGGCAAATGCTGGGGCTGTACCTTAATTAAGGCCACGGCCGCTTCCTTCCAACTCCTAGGCCTTTCCTATCCCATCGCCGCCATAAGACCTATCTGTGTCGGTGCGACGTAAAGCCCCTAGCAAAAAAAAAAAAATCCTAATCTAATATTTCCTGCATCACCTGCCTTCGTATATTCCACGAGTGTACCACTCATTTGACCAAAATTTAATCTGTGAGTAGCTAGAACCGTCCTGTGCCCATCACTCAGATTGTTGTTGACGATGATGTTAATATAATGTTGGGAAAAACTCTTCAGCAGTAAAGCTTTCTTTTGTCGCATGTTAAGAATAATATTTTCATGTAATGTGGCTTCCCTAGCGTTAGTAAAGTGGTACGAAAACCTTATAATTCTCATTAATAGTGATTTTAAAATTCTTTGCCATATCACTTTTCTCTTTTATGTTGTTCATTCCTTACGAATTAGTGAGAATATTTCTTGATAACTGACATTCTAATGAGTAGATATCCACTCAAAGGGATTTTGTATGACTTATAATACTCAAGTCAATAAAAGCACCTCGAAGTATAACAAGAAAAACGTTGTTTAAAACACTGCTTTATTGTAAGGTTTACAACGGTAATACCCCTTCATCTACGTAACTCTACTGAAATGAACCTTATTGATCATAACATATTTTTATATGCATACGTATTGGCTGATTCGTGGACACATTTTTCTAAATGTGTTATTCAGTTTACACAGAAACATTATTTCTAAAAAACAAAATAATGTACTGATCATCAATTGAGATTATTCTTGCCTACGAAGATAAACCACAATCCACGACAAAGGAAAGAAAATATTTTCCAGAAAGGAAAGTTACGATACTGTACCTTAGGTCATCAGTCTGGAGGCCGGTTCGATCCCAAATAGTAGCACCTTATACGTAGAGAGAACCTATACAAGCCAATGGCGGTGCTGAAATGAGGCAATCTGGACAATGTGAGGTGTGAGGGGTTTGCTGTAGCCTTCATCACAGGGTCAGGTCACAGGGCTACAAGTCAAAGGTAGCTACATTTCAGGACATAAGTTTGGAGCTTTATGAACAGAGACAGTATTAATTGTAGAGGAACTGATATGAATAGGCCTGCACAAACATGTACCAGAAAATTGTATTTTCAATTGCTAATAATCGTTTTCTTCTGCTAACTGCTGAAAATTAAATCAGTGACTAGTACTACGAGCACCCGATATAGTATGACTTACACTCGCTGTCAGTAAGGATATACACCAGTCGATTAAGATCACACCGTAAGAATACACGTACATGTCCCAATGCTGGTAAACAAGATAAGGGTAGGGATATGCGAGATTGATCAAAACGTCAAGTCCGTGGGACATCCAGAATATTATATGCAACACATAAAAACAGGCTCCTTAATAAGGAGCCTCTAACGGCCCCACCTGTCGCATAATGCTGAATGTCTCTCTGGGATACGGTGTCGCATGCTCGCTGTACTTGCTAGCGTAGCTGGGCGATGAAATGAAATGGCGTACGGCTTTTAGTGCCGGGAGTGTCCGAGGACAAGTGATGCAGGTCTTTTGATTTGACACCCGTAGGCGACCTGCGCGTCGTGATAAGGATGAAATGGTGATGAAGACGATTCATACACACAGTCCCTGTGCCAGCGAAATTAACCAATTAAGGATAAAATTCCCGACCCTGCCGGGAAACGCACCCGGGACCCCTGTGACCAAATGCCAGCACGCTAACCATTTAGCCATGGAGCCGGACAGCTGGGCGATGATCGTTGCCGGGGCTGGGCTGGTCGTTGGGCGTCGTCCCATCATGTCCTACAAATGCTCGATGCGGCTGAGGTCTGGAGATCTAGCTGGCCAGGGTAAAATGTATACGCCGTGTAGAACAGGTATCGAGATATGGTCGGAGGACAGGATTGGCAACCGATTCACTCGTCATGTACCCCTGTATGCATACCAGAGATGATCGGGATGTGTAGCTAATGGCCTCTATACAGAAAACCCGGGTGAGGGATCCTAAATGATGATTTTCTCCGAACACGCACACGGCCATCACGTAGTCCGAGACAGAAACGACTCTCATCACTGAACACCACTGCTCTCCACTCACCTCTACATCACAATATCTACCGACACCATTGCAGAGGTTCACGACGATGAGCAGGAGTCAGAGGTAAATATGCTAGAGGAACACAAGAGGGTGTACACATCCTTAAAAATAAAAAATAAAAAGTACGTCGCACCGACACAGATAGGTCTTACGGTTACGATGAGATAGTAAAGGGCTTGGAAACTATTGTGGCCTTAATTAAGGAATAATCCAAGCATTTGCCGGGTGTAAAAATGGGGAAATTGTGGGAAACCATCTTCAGGGCTGCCGACTGTGTGGATCGAACCCACTACCAACCGAATGCAAGCTTATAGCAACGTCCCCCCAAACCACGCAGTCACTCTGTCGGTAGAACATGTACCTTATTCCAACAACGGTTATTTATGGTTCATGCAGACATAAGGGGCCATAGCAGCACGTGCGGCTACTGCTCTGTGAGGGTTAACTGAATGAACCTTCTGTCCAGACACTCAGCAGTGCTAGTTGTACTGGTGTGACTAGGCGGCTCTGAGAACCCTGTCTCTCATCACCTTCACCACCGATGGACCATTCATATTTACGTCCCAAGTGAGTGACAGTTCTGCGGGACGTCCAGCCGCTGTCTTCGAGTCCTACTTCACGGCCACACTCGAAGTCACGTATTTCTAGAATTGGTGTTCGCCATCATCTTCCAGACATTGCAGAAACACTCTGGTACACAACTAACAGATTATTACGGCGAACTGCACGTGTTGTACGTGTTCTATGAAAGCTGCATTTAGCTCTGGTCTGTGCCGAATCAAGAAATAGATGTACAGTAAAAAGGCCAAGAAATGTTAGCAAGTTATCACTCTCAAGTTTGTAATTCCTTTCACATCCTTCGGTAGAAATTATATTACAGATTGTTGTTGAGATATTTGGCAAGTTTAAAATGCAACTTGCTGTTGTACCACTCACTGCGGGTTATATGTTGTACAATTGCAGATAACTTATTTTCGTAATACCTCAACAATATCGAACGAGTTGATTACGTGAGTATTGTTTAGACCGTACAGCTGCTCTCTTTCATTAGGGAGCTGTGGGTTCGAACCCCAATGTCGGCAGCCATGTATGTGGTTTTCCGTGCTTTCACATTCTAACTCAGATAAATTCTGGTGCTGAACCATAATTCACAGTCGCTTCCTTCCCAGTCCTAGCCTTGGTCTGTTCCATCGTCATTATCAGACCTGTCTGGGTCGATGCGATGTAAAGTCAATAGCAAACATTCAACAATAGTGGCGGATATCTTCGATTTTCGACCACTTTTAACTTCAGTTAATTATAGTCGATCACCCCCAACATGCATTAAGTAGTATGGGAAAGTGGCAGCGTCGATCTGCAAGGGAACCTGTCATTCAAGACAGAAAATATGTATTAAAAAATAAACGTTAATTTGTTCATTCGTTCTGATACCCCAAGAGGAATCAAGAAAGTGCACTGAAATGGTTTTTAAACATAAACAGACTTTTCACAAAAAATATTTTGCTGTTACACAACAACAATAGTATATCAGGAAAATTGAAATAATTATTGTGGTATTCTCGTAAACCTCTAGCCTATGAAAAACTCCTCTTGAATAGCTTGATTTTAAATATGAAGTTCGGTTTAATATATTCAGCCATTTCTCGGGGATGGTGGAATAAAGAAGTATGATTGCTGAAGCCCTGAGAGAAAAGCATTATACATTCTACGAGGAGGTACATGGACTGTCTCAGACAGGGTCAAGCTGGCGAATTGACATGGTTGCTATACCACTCGGCTCAAGTAAAGAATTCATGACAGAGCCCAGAATTAGAACCGAAGCATCATCCACTCAACCACATGATGTACACAAGGAGAAATGTAATATATATGAACCTACAATCCCATACTATGCCGAGAAATATCATCTGGACTCCATAGATGTGTTAGGATTGATGATAGGAGCACGAGGCACCATTACTCACACATTTCGCAACTTTCATAAGAAATTTAATTTGCATAACCAATTTATTAAGGACATTGGGTTAGCAGCTCTGAAAGGATCGTTAGCAATAGTCAAAAAACACCTATACTCTTTGCTACATCTTTGTGCTATGAGGAATCTCTCATGGATTTCAAAATTATTGACGGATACGCATTTTTAATGAATGTATTAAGTAGGCTTTAATATAGTATACTTATCATTTATGGACATATTATAAACGACCCTTGTATTTATTAGTTACATTTTCATGTAAGCTTTGTCTTTTTGGAAACCTCCAAATGGAGGAAGCAGAAATAAATACATTCCCCTCTCTCTCTCTCTCTCTCTCTCTCCTCTCCCTCTTTCTGTCTCTCTCTCCCTCTCCCTCTTGATAAATATAGATAAATATTTTAAAGAACTGCAAAAGGAATAAATGGACAGACCGCAGACCCGTTATGGTTTACTTCTAAAACATCTTAAGTCTGGATTTTGCTGACAATAAGGTTATGCCTTCTTTGTTTTCATTTTATATGTGTGCTTCGAGAAAATAAAACACTTACCGGGCGAGTTGGCCGTGCGCGTAGAGGCGCGCGGCTGTGAGCTTGCATCCGGTAGATAGTAGGTTCGAATTCCACTATCGGCAGCCCTGAAGATGGTTTTCCGTGGTTTTCCATTTTCACACCAGGCAAATGCTGGGGCTGTACCTGTACTACGTAAAGCCCCTAGCAAAAATAAATAAAACACTTAAGTCTGGCGGTTTTTAATTCCTAGAAAATAGAAGAAAACTTTCATATATCCCCGGTCCAGAAATCCTCAACTAAGAACTCGCAAGTCTGTATTGATGCTCTCTGGTGGACACTGCGAAAACTCATCTAGTCATATGATTTGTTGTTGAAACAAATACCGCCTGCGACGTTTGGAAAACCTTCAACAAAGTCTCATAATCATTTCGGAGATATTTTTTTTATAGACGAACGCTGGAAAATATATGGCGGTCATCAAAATAAGCCGGATATAAAACTTGCCCCTTTCAGACCTAGTAGATCGAGTCCAAGGCAGCTTTAACAAGTGAAAACTAAAGATAAATCAGTGGATGTGCGAATGGTGAGGCCAGAAGATGAGTGATGGGGGCGCTAAGTCTACGGAATGAAGAACTCAGCGTAATGAGTGATAACACGTGGTCTGTGACGTCACAGCTACCTGGGCCGCTGGAAGACATGAGTAATGGACTGTCAGCAACCGACATGGTGATGGATGTGTGGAGCGAGATAGGATTAGCGGAGCTCAGCATGGGACGGCAGTCACACGCTCCGAGGTGTAGTGACAAGGCTGAATCAACCCACAGCGCGGCGTCGTGTCGGCCTTCTTGAAGCACACAGTGGCGCTTTAAACCAATATCCTACAATAACGGGTAGAATCGTCTACAATTTTGCTTTACACCCATGTGAGTGGGGTCGCAGAGTAAACACACCTACCGTATCCCCTGCCCGCCATAAGAGGCGACTAAATGGGGCCCAAGAAGCTCTAAACTCGGGGAGCGTGGGTTGGCGACCATGTGGCCCTTAGCTGAGTCCTATCATTGCTTTCACTAACTTGTGCCAGGCTCTTCATTTTCATCCATCCTGTCCGACCTCCTCCCTTGGCCAACTCTTGTTCTTTTCCGACCCAGGCGGTATTAGAACATTCGAGGCCTAGGGAGTCTTTCATTTTCACGCCTTTCGTGGCTCTCGTCTTTCATTATCCGGTACTGCATTCTTTGAAAAGTCGAATCCTTTTTTTACCCCTGTGGGTGGGGGACGCAAATGAAGAACTCGCCCACGGTATCCCCTGCCTGTCGTAAGAGGCGAATAAGGGGGGCGATGAGGGATGATACTTTTACAACCATGAAGAAAATCTATGATTGGCACCATTACGCGATGAACACCATGGGTCGACTTTACTTGCGATTAGTACTACTACACTACAGCAATAATCAGTACTGCCCGAGGGGAGGAATACTATAGGAGTAGAACCATTATATGAAGACCACCATGGATCTTTGTTACTTGTGCGTGGTGCTATAATGTGTTATACACCGTGGGTCTACATTGCCTGTGATTAGTACCACTATGCGAGGAACACAATGATTCTTCGTTACCTGTGATTAGTACTCCTATAGGAGAAACATCATGGTTCGGCTTTACCAGTGATTAGCACTATTATGAGGGGCTGGTAACCTCGATTTTGGACCCCATTGGACACCAAGCATCATCCCAGAAGATAAGGCATTGTGAATCGGATCCAATGACTGTTTTGAATTCATGGTCATCCTTTCAACGTCATTCATTTTAGATCATAATCAGTAGATACATTTTGAAGATTTAATTAGCGTTTCATTTCGTTGCATCTCTTATCATTAGGGGCCGATGACCTAGCTCTTAGGCCCCTTTAAACAAGTGAATTAACGCACAGATCCGGCATTTGCCTTGTATGAACATGGGAAATTGCGGAAATTCACTTTAGGGTTGCCGACAGTGGGGTTCCTACCCACTACTCCCCGAATGCAAGCTCACAGTCGCGCACCTCTAACCGCACATCCAACTCGCTCCTTGGGTAGGACCGTCATCGTGTATTCAAGTAAATATACTTCTGTGACTAATATATTGCTTCGTTTCGATTGTTATTTTCTATATCAGAGGTCCTTAACCTCTTTCTTATGTCACGGCCCCCCTGAAAATCTGTTGACGCTTATTCCCTGTACAAATTAACCTAAGCATAAACACAACTTCGCAGGCAACGAATATATTTTTGAAGACTGATTCCCTCTTATAGCGTACGACTTACACTAAGTATGAATAAATAAATTTTTTAAAAACCGGGCGAGATGGCCGTGCGGTCAGGGGCGCGCAGCTGTGAGCTCAAATCCCCGAGGTAGTGGGTTAGAACCCCACTGTCGGCAGCTATGGAGATGGTGTTCCGTGGTTTCCCATTTTCGCACCAGGCAAATGCTGGGGCTGTACCTAAATTAAGGCCAAGGCCGCTTCCTTCCCATTCCTAGGCCTTTCCTGTCCCATCATCGCCATAAGACCTATCTTGTCGGTGCGACGTAAAGCAAATAGCAACAAAAAAATTAAAAATTATGTTTTCCAACCTTTATCATGAAAAAACTAACCACCACTACATACAAATATTGAAAAAAAATTGCAAATTTAATTAAAGTAAACTAAACAAAAGAAGTGTGACGGCCCCGTGGTGTAGGGGCAGCATGCCTGCCTGTTACTCGGAATCCCCGGGTTCGATTCCCGGGCAGGACAGAGATTTTTACCTGGATCAGAGTGATGATTCGAGGTCCACTTAGCCTACGTGATTGCAATTGAGGAACTATCTGACGATGAGATATCGGTACCGGTCAAGAAAACCAAGAATAATGGCCGAGGGGACTCGTGCCGACCTCACGACACCTCGTAATCTGCAGGTCTTTGGGATGAACTGCGGTCACTTGGTAGGCGCTGGCCCTTCGCGGGTGTTACGCCGTGGGAGAGAGAAACAAATAAATAAACTATAGCCCTCAGCAGTTCTCAAACATGGATAAGAACGCTTATCACTCTTAACATTACAACTGCAGCCTCCAAACGCTTTCGGCAGAATGGCGTGCTCATTATTCGCTGGCCTGTTAACAAACGAACAAGAACTTTACTCAAATGATGACGAACATGGCTTCACATGACCCCTGCTTACACGCGAAATGAGTAGCCAAAAACACTAGAAAACTTATTTTTTCGAAAATCGTTAGTTTTTTTTAAGGAACTGCATATGACGTTTCTTGACGGAAATGTAATTTCAAGGCCACAACGGCGCACTTTATTTCTCCATTGGACGAACCACTTTCCCGTTATTGACATAAATATGTCTTATGGCAGGGTTCATCTGATAATATCCGTTACGAAGTTAGCGGTAAAAAAGTGTGACGCGATGTTACTTAGCAACCATGCAGGCGGTGATGTGAAGTATTGGTGGATGGCCATGACCTATGCCTCATCTCATAATATAATAGAGAACTGATTATTTCGTTCGTGATAGTTTCGCAGGCCCTGATTCAGTTTCCCTTTTCGATGCAGTGAATCCTACACTTGTCGACTTAAAATTCTATACACATGTTTGTTGAAAACAACTAGTTAGATGCAGATATATTCATCGTTATCAAGTTGAGTTTCATTTATGGAAAGTTGATCAGTTGATTTTCCAAATAGAAATTTGACACCATTTTTTTTAGTTCATGTGGGGCAAAAATTTTCCAAATTTGGGAATAAAAATATAAAATATAAAATATAAAATCCCCCACTAGTTCAAAATAGTAAAATATTTGAAAATCGAAAATAAACCTTACGTGACTATGGATTTCAAGCTATATCCTTACCAAATTTCAACTCAATCGGTCCAGCAGTGCTTGAGCCTATCCGCAACAATCGAACAAACAAGTAAACAGATGCTATCTCTTCTTCATCTTCTTCTTCTTGCGTCAGGGCCTACTATGGACCACGTTCTAATTTCAATTCTTCATCCTTTGTTGTTGTTCCTTCCTTTTCTTCCAGCATTCCTTCATTGTTTCACTATGTTTCTTTTTTCTTTCTTCAGACCACTTTGTGCCGCTTTCATTTGCCTCCCTCCCTTGGAATCCTTCCATCTCTAAAACTTTCTTCCTGAAAAGTTCTCTTTCCATTACTTCTTCTTCTCTGGTGTTGTTTCTTTCCAAGTCTTTTTTGATCTCTTGAGTCCAGGTGGTTGTTGACTTCTTTCTCCAAAGATACGTGAAGATCTTTTTGGTTAGTCTATTGTCGTCCATTCTGTAAATATGTCCTAAAAATAGCAGCCTCCTCTTTTGTACTGTTTAAGGTATGTTTCCTATGTTCTCATAAATTTCGTTATTACTTCTTAATTTCCAAAATTCTGTAGTTCTTAGAGGGTCTAATATTTTTCTTATAATTCTTCTTTCTAGTACTTCCAATCTTTCAAGTTTATAATTGAGTACAAAGCATTCACTGGCATATAAGCATTCTGGCTTCACAACTGTGTTGTAGTGCTTTATTTTAAGATGTTTAGATAAACTTTTTTGGTTGTATGTATTTTTTGTTATACCAGATGCTCTTTCCATTTTGTGTATCCTTACCTTTATATAGCAGATTTTTCCAAACCATTTTCTTGGATTGCTTCCCCCAAATATTTGAATTGCTTTACCCTTTCGATTGAACAAACAACTGTTCGTAGCAATTTTGGAGCATTGTTTATATTCGTCGTGAATTTTGTTTTCTCCCTTGAAATTCTTAAGCCTGCCATGTTCGCTGAGATGATATCTCGCTATTAATAGTATAGATGGTACGGTGATAGGCATAAGAAGCAGTCGTCTTTTTCTTCTTTTCCTCCGAAGCCTTCCCCGCACTGAACGCTTTCGATAATCATGGTGTAATTATTCCTATTTTGCGCATCCCGTATCAGGACTGCAGTAAGGAGGTTGTCGGAAGTTAATCACCTTCACCTACATCCACGTTTCTCTTGTATCTTGTCCTCTGAGAGTAGTTATATTTGTCATTTTCTCTCATGTAAACGAAATAGGCTGTGTTCCTGCGTTTTGAAGTACATCGCGATGCATCTCATCGATGTTGACTGGTCTACCCATGAGATCTTGAACATTTTGCGATATATCCACATTTTACAAGCCTACAGATTGTATATTGACGGACCCCTTAGTGTCCATCCTTTGACACTCTAAGGTAGCATAATAATTAGAGTTGCAAAGTATTTGAGTATACGTAATGGAATTACTTGTGCCGAATACTGCTTTAATACTTTTTATTTGTAATAGTTGTTGCTTAAAATGTATATTTACTGGTAACTTATTTCTTGAAATAAAACAGAACTGTAATCGTTATATTATAGTAATCGAGGATGGTTTTCCATGGTTTCCCATTTTCACACCAGGCAAATGTTGGGACTGTATCTTAATTAAGGCCACGTCCACTGTAACTGTTCCCTCTCTTCAAAACACTTGAGGAGATGAAAGTTATTATCTTGGGACACATGAATATTAAATAAACTATTTGTGGCTTGCCCGCAAATTGCCACGCAAATAGAAACAATAAACATTCCATGGTTCCCCATTTCTCTATGTAATGTTTGGGCGCCATGGTTACAGTTTTACCAAAATTTATATTTACTAGCATAGAGACTTATACTTAAATCACAGGGGTAGGATTTTAAGTAATTAACCATTACGTATCGCTTAAGAAAGAAAATCGACGCAATATAAAATACAAATGAATTTATTATACAAAAAAAAATCAGATGAATCGGAAAAGTTTCCTTAAAGCGTGGAGGGATTAAGAATTTACTGAATTTACTAATTGCTTGCTTTATCTAATTGAAGCTCACCAATTGCAGCTTCCGTTGACGTCATCTGGTTTCCGTGGTTACTCGTTCTCTTCTTCTTGATGTAGACTTTACTCCATGGACATCCTTCCTTCTTTCTCTGATATGCTACGGGCTATCTGGACTAACACTCCCTACATGCCTAGTCTTTAAATTAGACATTGGCCCTATACTTGTAAAAACTAATCAGCTTTGATCGTAAGAGGAGAAAATTCAGAGATACGAATTTTTCCATATTAGTAGAAATCTCAATCCAACTGAGCTATACTATTTATACGGTACAGACTTGTACCAAAATTCCATGGACTGGAACTAAACATAGTTCTTCGTCCACAATATTTACTGAATATCACACAAGCCATAAGCTTGTTTCGTTTCTCGTAGATCCGACAACATAACCGAAGCTAAGTACTGTATCGAAACGATAACACATTGTACAAAATTAACTATGTCGCGGAGCGACCACACACTGTTTCAAAAATCACATCACGTCGTTCAAAGTAGATGTTCACAGTAGAAGTACTAGTGATGGAGTATCTCGTAGTTAGGTTGTAAGGTCGTACGGTTGTTAGGTTCTAAGGTCCCGTTCTCGTGTTGAGAATCAGTATATATCCGGGCTCACCCCCACTCTTGGTAACAGTTCAATCTCAAAAGTCACATACAACGAAGTATCTGATTCGATAGATCGAAGCATCAACTCCCCTTTTCTTATTCTTCGACAAGTCCAAAAGGCGTGGCGATGATATAGCTGACCAGCTTGCAAGCCTCGCGCACGGGTCGCTGTTTACTAGCCTTGGTCATAAAATAAACCCATGACTCACGCAAAATCCCAAGCTTCAAGAATAACCCTCCGTATATACAAACATGAGATGAAATGAAAACAACTATGTCTCAACATATTGACCGTATTTACAACATAATGAATTCTTATCCTACATAATATAATAATTTAAATAATAAAACGATGTTATCATATATACAATATGATTCCAAAAAGCCTTGATTACAAATGATTGACGTTGAATAAAAATGTTATTACAAATAATTGCCGATGGCGGATAAACTTGATATCAAATGATATCGCGTAAAATGATATTATATTAAATTAGTAAGGCTGGAGAAGCCTGGACGGTTACATACGCCCTACTGTTATTTACAGATATAACATATATGAAAATAACACACTACACCAAAACGGTTGATATATACATCATTACATCTTACAAACACTTAATAAAAATCATACATAATCAAATCTTCTATCTCACTGTAGAGTGTCTGTTTCAACGATACCAGATAACATTAGTAATAAATCCTGCCAATTTTCTTGCGAACGTTTGTCAGCGACACTCATAATATTTACAACAACAGGTAAATAACTCTATCTTTGCACTTCACCATCAAAGTGTTCGGCAGTTCCAGGTTGTCATAATATATACACCACACACACACGTAATCACACGTGGCTTACCTCTCATAGATGGCCGCAAGCAATTTCTTGTTTTCATTGCAAAAAAATATACTTAAAAATTATTGCATTAATTTCCTTCTGCAGTTTCTAAAGAAAATCCCAAGTTACTCATGGCTTCTACAATGGTGTCAGGTCTAGATTCACAACCTATACATGAATTCACGTTTTCAAGCTCAAGTACATTGAATGTTGTCAAAACAACATCGGGGAGACATTACACTTAATTCGCAGAAATATATCGTCTCAGAGAGCGAATATTATAAGTGCCCAACATGATACGATTACCATCTTTCAATCTGTATGCACAAGGACCAACCCGACAATGAATCTGGAATGGACCCTGATACAACAAAAAGAATTTCTTCGTCACTTTCTCTTCACTGGACGAGAGCATGGGAACACGTAACAGAACAGAATCTCCTACCTGAAATTCGTCTAACACCTGACGTTTCTGCTGTCTGCTACGCTTCTCAGCCGCTTTAATCAAATTCTCTCTCGCTAATCTGACATATATCTGAGAGTCCCACTGAGGTTCCTGTGTAATACCTAGTACTTTTGTCAGCTCATTCCTTGGATTGCTGCCAAAATGAACCTCTAATGGGGTGAATTTCGTACTATCATGCTTAACCATGTTAATCCATTTCTCAATCAACGCTAAAGAACCAACCCACGCAGTGTGCTTGTCATGAACTAAAGATCGAAACATCCTACCTAATTCCTTCATCGTGCGTTCACACATATTCCCTTGCGGATTCCTAATTGAGGAAAAAACATGTGTGATACCTAACTCTGTCATCACAGCCTTCCACTTCTTCGATGTAAATTGAGATCCGCTATCAGATAATAACCTACTAGGCGTAACTAATTCCTGAACATACTTGTCACTAATAATCTTACTGCAACTAAGACCTGTCGCTTTTCTCATCGGATACAATCTGACTATCTTGGAAAAAACGTCAATCACCACAAAAACGTATTGATAGCCATATTTACCACGAACTACGGGTTCAAATAAGTCAATACAAACAAGATCACCAGTTTTCTCAGTAATGACCGCTTGCCTAGGTCCTTCGAGATACCTATTGGGAGCTTTACTCCGTTGACATAAATCACAAGAGGAAATAGTTTTCCTAATTTCCCTTCCCATCTTATCCCATACAAAACTTCTCTGAATCTCATACAACACTTTACTTGCACCAAAATGTCCCAACTCCTTATGAATGAACCAAATTAATTCCGTTCTCAAAGACTTAGGTACACATATACGCCAACGATCGTCACCACAATTCCTCGTTAAAAATTGATCAACCATTCTATAGGTGTGTCTACCTTTCTTCACACTTTCCTGATCTCCGTTCTCAAGTTCTCTTATCACATATTTACACTCATTATCCTGAGATTGTTCAAAACACATCTTCTTTAATTTATTCAAGGCTTCCTTATTGTCTTTATGAATACATGCACAGATTAAAATGCCTTCCTGGGTCTTAATAACACTACCTTCATTACACAAATCTCGGTCTCTGAATAGCAAATCTTGCCTTTAATGTGTACCACTTTAAAATCATACTCTTGTATAGCTAAAATCCATCTACTGACCCTGGTAGATGACAATTTGCAAGTAGAAATAAAACATAGCGCATGATGGTCAGTCCAGATCTCAAATTTTGTACCCAACACGTACATCCTGAACTTACTTAGAGAATAAATAATCGCTAAGAACTCTAATTCAGTAATCGTATAGCGTTTCTCAGCTGCACTAAGCCCTCTCGAAGCCAACGAAAGAATCCCTAAGTTGTTCTCATCATCCTCCTGACATAGAACTCCAGCAATGCCACAATGTGATGCATCAGTCAACATAACATACTTCTTATCTGCTCTAGGATATTTCAAAATCACAGCTTTCCTAAAACCATGTTTTAGCTCTTCAAATGCCTTCTCATGGTATTCTGACCACTTCCACTTATTGCCAGCTTTCAGCAAATCTCTAAACGGCTCTAATAAGTAGGAAAATCTTAATACAAAAAAAAAAAGTTACATACTCCAATGTAGGATCTCAATTCTTTTATATTCCTGGGCCTTTTTGCATTCAATATTTTCTCTATTCTCGTGATTTCTGGAGTCACACCTACTGCAGATACACGGTGTCCTAAAAAGATGACTTCGGGCTGACAAAAAATGCATTTCTCCAGTTTAAGAGTGAAACCTGCCTGTTCTAACTTGGTAAATACCCTGTCGAGATGTTCTAAATGCTCTTCAAGACTGCAAGACGAAATTACTAAATCATCAATATAAATAGTGGCATAGTGGTCGGCTTCGTTCCCCAGAGCAATATTCAAAGCACGAATTAAAGCAGAAGAACTAGTACGAGTACCATATGGGACACGACAGAATTGATACAGATTACTCTTGTGACTGAAAGCTGTTAAAGGTCTATCTTCCTCCCTTAACGGAATCTGCCAGAAACTACTACGTAAATCAACAGTAGAAAACCAAACTTTCCCTTGAAAATCCTGTATCAGCTCCTCTACATTTAACGATTTTAATTGATCAGCAGATATACGTCTGTTCATCTCTCTCCCATCAATACACAAACGGACAGAACCGTCGTTCTTAGGCACAACCAATAAAGGATTGACACACTGACTACTCGAAACTTCAATAATACCATCCTCTAACATAGCTTCAATTTGACTGTCTACTGCTTTAGCATATTTATGTGGTATCGGATATCTCGGTCCAGCGAATATACTTTTATCCAGCACTGAAAATGAGTGTTCATACACATGTGTTTTGCCAGGTTTCGATGAAAATCATCGTGGTTCTCCTCTAACCACACTTCACACAACTTAAAATCCGCTCTCTCTTCTTCATCCTTTGAAACCTCATTAACACACCACATGTTACAAACCTCCACTTTCGTCTGAACTTCGGCATCCCACGTGACTTTAACATCCTCATTATCCCACCTTAAATATACTATCGCCTCATTGTAATCTAGCCGAGCTGAGTATAATCTTAGCCAGTCAGATCCCAAGATAACATCAAATATAAGATTCGGAATAACAAGACAGATCTGAATTTTCGACTTCCCGTTAATACAAATAGGTATGGCAACTTGTTTACATATTTGCTTGGATCTTTTACCTACAGCAGTGACGATATATGTGGACTTCACAGGCATTTCCTCAATCTCAATATTCTCCTTATTTCCGTCCTCATACCACTTCGAACTTACACATGATCTTTGACTGCCTGAATCCAATAAAGCCTGATACTGCGCACTCCATATAACGATCGTAACAACGGGGTTCTCACTTTTACTACCAACTTCGACATGATTCACTTCAACCTCCCGTAATAACTCATCTCTAACATCGAGATCATAATCCATGTGCGTCATTACACAATTTCTCGCAACATGTTCTGAAGACTGATAATCTGATCTCTCATTACCGTCTACTATCAGTTTAAATTACTTTGTCTCCTTGTATCCTGATTTCGGCTTGTACCTTCCTCTACATTGCGTTCCCTCTGAACACTCCTATTTTGCTGGTGTGACTGATTACCTACAGGTTGTTGTCCCGGTTGAAACTGAACACGGTGATTGTGTTCTTGTCTTCTGGGTGGTGTCTGATAGTTTGTGTGCTCTCGTGTACTACTATATCCTAACGCAGGGCCTCTCAGGGTGCATGCGCGTGGTGCATGCACTGTGCACGGTGCAAAAGACGACTTCGCTTGGTTGACCAGAGTGCAGACCCCCACTCCTCGATTTGGAGCAATAGCGCTTACTCTCTTTTTCCTCACGCCTGTCTCGCTCGCTCCGCCTGTCTCCCTCTGCCCCACTTGCGCCGTAGCGCTCCAAATCCGGGCTGACTTGAGCCGAGTATAGGCGAGTTGAGCCGAGCTTAGCCGAGTAGCCCAGATACGAAGCGTTGATCCGAGCCATGCCGAGCGGCAGCGATACACAGTGCACGGAGCTCTTGCGCCTCTATCTGCACGCGTGAGATTTTGGGCGTTTGAGAGGCCCTGTCCTAACGCATCGAAACTTGCTAGCAATCTTTCCATTTCCTGAATAGACTCTATCTGTTGCATACAGCTAGCTTCGCGGATTTTGTTCGGAAAATGTCTGAGTAATAACTTTACAATATCTCTTTCCGCTGACATCCCATCTACGTTTTTACAAATCATAACGTGGGCTAAAAAATATTCGGTCATAAAAACTCCCTCGTGTGGCCTAAATTTCCCAAAGACAATGCGTTCTCTTTCCCTGCTTTGTATAGCTTCACTCCAAAATTTCTCCGTGAAATATTTCTGGAATTCCACCATACTGGTCATGCTGCTCTTATACACCGCAAACCAAGATTTCGTTTCCCCAATAAAAGCTTTAGCAATTATTTCTAACGCTTCTTCCCATTCAATGATTCCTTCTTCTATTCGCTTTTCTTAACAGTGTTTGAAAAATCTAAAGGGTTTGTCTGCCTCCCATTGAATTTAGGTAAATCAGTTTCATATATGAAATTTGTACCATGGCACTGACTTCCTATATTACCTTGCTTTTCTCTGATTTCTTTACGTATTACTGCCTCCGACCTCTCAATACGTTCATTCATTCTTTTCTCTGTAGTTTCTACGTCATTTGCAATGTGTTCCTGTCTTTCCTTGGTGGCTTTAATTTCAATAGCATATTCCTCTGCTTTCTTAAACTTTTCATTACATATTTTGGCATTACTCTCTACCGTACCACACAGATCATCGTATTGTTGTTGTATTCTTTCTCTAACTTTACTATTTTCTTTCTCTACCAACTCTATGACTTCGGTTTTATGTTCAGTTAACTTTCTTTCTACCACTTTCTCATGTTGGCTGCGTCTCATCTCCTGTTCCGCTAACTGATTCTCAAAAAGTTTTTGCTGCTCTAGTGCTTCATCTAATCTATGATCTAAAGCATCCATCCTAGCATTCACTTCTCTGCTAATTTCTGTTTTCGTCTGTTCTATCTATCTGCTAATTTCGGTTTTCATCTGTTCTATCTCCTTTCTATTTTCTTTAATCTCTGTCTGTGTTTTCTCTACTTCTTTCTTTATTTCATTCGTTTGTTCAAATTACCCTTGCATCAACACAAACAGTTTTTCCATATTCTTATCACTATTCGTATTACCTTTCTCGCCCTTCATCCTAGCTACATCAGATTCTGTACTATTTTCCAATGTTCCCACCACTCTCTACCGTTTTATCTACTTCAATGCTTTCATCTACAACATTCCCAGAATTCAGCGTCTCGCCTCCCTTTACTAAGTTTCCACTACGTAATTTTATGTCCTTCTCACCTTGTGCAGTCATGATTCCCCCAAAATCACACATACAAATTATATGGATACCCACTTAACCCCCACAAACACAGACTCTACTTTACTGCTTTCCTTCCACGAATACTTAATGGTTTTCGAGCTCCACGTTGGTGCGACAAATGTAACTGTTCCACCTCGTCCAAACACTTGGGGAGATGAAAGTTATTATCTTGGGACACATGGATATTAAATAAACTATTTGTGGCTTGCCCGCAAATTGCCACGCAAATAGAAACAATAAACATTCCATGGTTCCCCATTTCTCTATGTAATGTTTGGGCGCCATGGTTACAGTTTTAAATAAAACTGTAAACCAAATTTATATTTACTAGCATAGAGACTTATACTTAAATCACAGGGGTAGGATTTTAAATAATTAACCATTAAGTATCGCTTAAGAAAGAAAATTGACGCAATATAAAATACAAACGAATTTATTATACAAAAAATGAGATGAATCGGAAAAGTTTCCTTAAAGCGTGGAGGGATTTAGAATTTACTGAATTTACTAATTGCTTGCTTTATCTAATTGAAGCTCACCAATTGCAGCTTCCGTTGACGTCATCTGGTTTCCGTGGTTACTCGTTCTCTTCTTCTCGATGTAGACTTTGCTCCATGGACATTCTTCCTTCCTTCTCTGATATGCTACGGGCTATCTGGACTAACACTCTCTACATGCCTAGTCTTTAAATTAGACATTGGCCCTATACTTGTAAAAACTGATCAGCTTTGATTGTAAGGGGAGAAAATTCAGAGATATGAATTTTTCCATATTAGTAGAAATCTCAATCCAACTGAGCTATACTATTTATACGGTACAGACTTGTACCAAAATTCCATGGACTTGAACTAAACATAGTTCTTCGTCCACAATATTTACTGAATATCACACAAGCCATAAGCTTGTTTCGTTTCTCGTAGATCCGATAACATAACCGAAGCTAAGTACTGTATCGAAACGATAACACATTGTACAAAATTAACTATGTCGCGGAGCAACCACACACTGTTTCAAAAATCACATCACGTCGTTCAAAGTAGATGTTCACAGTAGAAGTACTAGTGATGGAGTATCTCGTAGTTAGGTTGTAAGGTCGTACGGTTGTTAGGTTCTAAGGTCCCGTTCTCGTGTTGAGAATCAGTATATATCCGGGCTTAACCCCACTCTTGGTAACAGTTCAATCTCAAAACTCACATACAACGAAGTATCTGATTCGATAGATCGAAGCATCAACTCCCCTTTTCTTATCCCTCGACAAGTCCAGAAGGCGTGGCGATGATATAGCTGACCAGCTTGCAAGCCTCGCGCACGGGTCGCTGTTTACTAGCCTTGGTCATAAAATAAACCCATGACTCACGCAAAATCCCAAGCTTCAAGAATAACCCTCCGAATACACAAACATGAGATGAAATGAAAACAACTATGTCTCAACATATTGACCGTATTTACAACATAATGAATTCTTATCCTACATAATATAATAATTTAAATAATAAAACGATGTTATCATAATACAATATGATTCCAAAAAGCCTTGATTACAAATGATTGACGTTGAATAAAAATGTTATTACAAATAATTGCCGATGGCGGATAAACTTGATATCAAATGATATCGCGTAAAATGATATATTAAATTAGTAAGGCTGGAGAAGCCTGGACGGTTACACCACTACCTTCCCACTCCTAGCCCTTTTTCTATCCCGTCGTCGCCATACGACCTATCTGTGTTCGTGCAACGTAAAGCAAATCATTGCATGGAAATGACATGGCGCATTGCTTTTAGTGCCCGGAGTGTCAAAGGACATGTTCGGCTCGACAGGTGCAGGTCTTTGGATTTGACTCCCGTAGGTGAACTGCGTGTCGTGATGAGGGTGAAATGATGATGAAGACGACACATACACACAGCCCCTGTGCCAGCGGAATTAACCACTGATAGTTAAAATTTCCGGCCCTGCCGGGAATGAAACGCACGAGCCCTGTAACCAGAAGCCAACATGCTAACCATTTAGCCATGCGGCCGAACATCGCGTGGAAGCATATACGGAAAAGATTTAAGTGATGATGAGGATAATGTTTTCAGTTCTACTACAGGAGAATCAGCAGATTCACCAGAGCTGCATAATATACGTTCTTACCTATCCAGTCGTCCGCCTCTGTGGTGTAGTGGTTAGTGTGATTAGCTACCACCCCCGGAGGCCCGCGTTCGATTCCCGGCTCTGTTACGAAATTTGAAAAGTGGTACGAGTACTGGAACGGGGTACGCTCAGACTCGGGAGGTCAACTGAGTAGAGGTGGGTTCGATTCCCACCTCCCCGAGCTCGATAGCTTCAGTCGCTTAAGTGCGGCCAGTATCCAGTATTCGGGAGATAGTAGGTTCGAATCCCACTGTCGGCAGCCCTGAAGATGGTTATCCGTGGTTTCCCATTTTCACACAAGGCAAATGCTGGGGCTGTACCTTAATTAAGGCCACAGTCGCTTCCTTCCCAGTCCTAGCCTTTTCCTGTCCCATCGTCGCCATAAGACCTACCTGTGTCGGTGCGACGTAAAGCCAATAGCAACACGAATGGTGTTCTCGTAGGAGCCGAAGTCTCTCTATGTAATATACTTGACTACATATACGCTGAACAAAACATGTAGGCAAGGATTTCTTTAGTTTTATACCTTATATAGAATCAACGTAAAAATATATTGAAGACACACCGAACAAGTTGGCCGTGCGGATAGGGTTGCACACTGGCAAATACAATGATGGTACCTAACTTAAGGCCACGGCCGCTTCCTTCCTCCTTCCTTGTCTATCCCTTCCAATCTCCCCATTCCCACGAAAGGCCGCTTTTCAGCATAGCAGGTGAGGCCGCCTGGGCGAGGTACTGGTCGTCCTCCCCAGTTGTATCCCCTGGTCCAGAGTCTGAAGCTCCAAGACACTGCCCTTGAGGCGGTAGAGGTGGGATCCCTCGTTGAGTCCGAGGGAGAAACCGACCCTGGAGGGTAAAGAGATTAAGGAGAAGAAGAAAAAGAAATGGGAAATTGTGTCCGACTCTGTAGTGTGGTGGTTAGTGTGATTATCTGCCACCCCCGAGGCCCGGGTTCGATTCCCATCTCTGCCATTAAATTTGAAAATTGGTACGAGGGCTGGAACGAGGTCCACTCAGCCTCGGGAGATCAAATGAGTAGAGGTGGGTTCGTTTTGCACCTTAGGCATACTGGAAGTGGTTTTCCGTGGTTTCCCACTTCTCCAGACAAATGTCAGGATGGTACCTAACCTAAGGCCACGGCCGCTTCCTTCCCTCTTCCTTGTCCCTTCCTTCCAATCTTCCCATTCCCCCCCCCTCCCCACAAGGCCCCTGTTCAGCATAGCAGGTGGGGCCGCCTGGAAAAAGGAATGGTCATTCTCCCCAGTTGTATCCCACGACCCAATGTCTCACGTTCCATGACACTGCCCTTGAGGCGGTTGAGGTAGGATCCCTCGCTGAGTCCGAGGGAAAATCCAACCCTGGAGGGTAAGCAGATTAAGAAAGAAAGAAAGAATGAAATGGGAACTTGTTTAAAATTCTGAAAATCACTAACCGAAATAAAAATTCTGGGACAGAAATCATTTTGAAAGTTCCAATGTATCATGCTTTGTCTCACTTAGTGATGATAGCCACTTGATGTCTCTATGATTTAAAAAACAACACAACACAAAATGAAGTGAAATCTTTTTCTTTGTGAACTTTGGCATCATCCCAGCTACATGTGAAAAAGAAACGTCAGTGATTTCCTTAAGACTGGTGAATTATATGTATTTTCAATTGTAATTTTACTAAATACTTAGTGAAAAAGGTAATTTGTAATTGTAATTGAGTGAAACATTTCTCAGATAACTGTCAGGTCAGTCAGTACGATTTTTCTTTTACCTCCTTATACTTTTGCGTAACAATTCACGACACACCAATGCGTTTGGTCATTGTTTCACAAAATGTGTTTCCATTTTGGAAACATACTTCCTGCAATGGAAATTTTGTTGTTGATTTCTTCATCCATTTTCCATTATTTTGTTATACAGCATCGTAGGTACTTGAAATATTACACCCTGCCAATGATGTTTCGGTTCAGGGAGATAAGAGCGTTGATGATGTTCTAACAGATGAACACAATGAATTTCTTTTTCTGAATGTTATCTAAATTCCAAACTCCTTGCTTAGTTCATTGTTCCTATTCAGAAATGTTAAAGGTCTTTATGATAGATGGATATAATTACTCTTTATCCTCGTGTTAAATGTTACACTAACATTTAGGTCTACATGTTTTCGATGACACTGCTGTAGGAAGGGACTAAGACTTGGAAGACTGCGACCGTGTTCTTAATTGAAGTACTTTCCACCTCATTTTATTTGTGTCGAATTGGAAACCATAAAATATCATTTAGAGGACAGGCGACGTTGAGGAACAATCTGCCACCTGGGCGACTGCCCTAAATGCAGATCAGTATTGATTGATTGATTGATTGATTGATTGATTGATTTATTGATTGATTGATTGATTGATTGATTGATTGATTGATTGATTGATTGATTGATTGATTGATTGATTGATTGATTGATTGATTGATTGATTGATGCGATTGATTGAACAAATCCAACATCTCCCGAACGCACGCTTACAGTTAAGACAAAATATATATACCTTAGCCAGTTCCCGCGGTTAATATGTTTCGATGTGGTCATATGACATATTTTGAACAGGTAAGTTAAGTACAGGAATGGTTCATTTACGAACATGAAATTATAATGTTTGTTAAATTTTCATGAAGAGATCGCCGCCTGTGTCACGTTATGTAGAAGAGATCTGAAATTGAACTCTGGCGCAAATGTTCCCCAGAAGTGTTCTTGTTTTTGTACTTGCACTTGTATCAGACTAATCAATGGACTTGCCTTTGTTCCTCCTTCAACACCGTACATTAACGTTTCATCTGCCGCCACATTCCTTCTGCAGTGTTCGCTGCTCCATTACTTTCAACTGCTACAAATCTTTAGCTGATTCATTGAACGTTGAACAGACCCGATTGTGTTCCGAAGAAAATCGCTTTTTAATTGATAGATGTTTGATCCATTACATTTGATAATTGGGCCTCAATTACTCTGCTGTTCGTGGTTTGAGTTCGATGAGTTTCTTTCGCGTGGCCAGTTATAGCAGAGCCCTCCGGTGATAAATCGGTGTCACTAAACACTGAAGACGTTCATACGTCACTACTCCAGACAGTTGTTAATTTTTGCAGTTTCAAATGGGATTGTTGTATAAATCTTTATATTCTTTTTAAGGTTGAAACTGGCTTGTTGTGCGGCTGACACACTGTTTTTTTTTTGTTCTCTTTGATATTTACTTTCTCTAGCGTTCTGACAAACAAGGGACTGAGTGTTCTTTACTTTCGTTTTGTAATCTTGATTCCAGAATACAAGGTCATATACTAGCAGTCATAGTCTTACGACCTTGGGAACAGCTGAAAATTGTATTATATATCGTGAAAGAGATGGTGAAACAACATTTGATGTTACCACTATCATATACATCCACAAACGAATGTGAAAACTTAAGTATATGTTGGGCCAGTGATGTTCATATGTTAGGAGTCATTCTCGCTTCACACCTACATTACTAGGCCAACAGATTATTCTTCATCTGTCCCCATGGTAGCGGGTTCGATTTTGGCTGAGGTTGTTGTCCTTTGAGGGTACTTTAAATGCGACAAGACATTTGCTTCCAAGACAAGAGAATACTTTGTAACAAAATTTATCGAACTCGGTGTTCCTTCAAAATAAGTAGTAGTTGCAGAGAGATTGCGTAAAATAGTATTATTTTCATTTTGGCTTCGCCTGGACATTACGTACGGTAATCACTGGAAACCGTTACTACATAGGATATCAGGGAATGATACCTTACCCTAGTCTCTTCTCAACTGCGGGGCCGAGTAGCTCTGACGATAAAGGGTTGGTATTCTGAGCCCAATTTGGTGGGTTCGTACCTGGCACAACACGGTGGTACTTAGTTGCTTAAAATTAGCACGTACATGGATTCCTATGGCACAAAATTCCGGCCTCTCGATATCTGTAGAAACCTTAAAAGTAGTTAGTGGGACATACATTTATTATTATTATTATTATTATTATTATTATTATTATTATTATTATTATTATTATTATTATTATTATTATTATTATTATTGCAACAATTTAGGAAGGCTGGGCTTGTGCCGGTAACATAATGGACTGACTTGGCCTAAACAAGGAGCCCCCCTCGTGATTATGAAACTATATAAATATCTACATATATTTATAAAGGAAATAACGTCAATGTATATATATATATATATATATCCAAAAATGTGCACAAATGATGCCCTTAAACATTTTTTACTTCTACCCTTTTTGTGAACCTGTCCTTCAGTAACATGAAGCTGGCGCCTGGATCTACATGCACTTTAGTAAAATATATTCTCTTCGATGGCAGATGAGAATAAGATTAGAACTTCGCTGTCAGCGTCGATAATATTATGGATTACTATTGGTGGGATGCATCGGTGCATCCTGAACTTGTACACGCCATATAAATGTTTATACTGCATGTTGACAAATATTATTTTGTGTAAAAATATTTTTAAGCAACTTTAACAAATATAAGTTTCCGACGATATGAGATATGCACATTTTTTACATTCCCACTTCCTCCAGCAGAAATTTATACGTATCTTTCTACTACTGAATGCATTTTTGATAGCATACCAACAGTGCAGGTGCAGGATGCGCGTGAGATCTCAGTGCGTTCCAACTTGTCACCAATCGGTGTCATAGAACAAACAATTCGACAGTTCTCGTTCATAGTCTATCGTTTCGAGTTTATTACAATGTAAGTAAAGTTATTGTTGTACGGGTATGTATTGCCACCTATTTCCCGGTCAGCTCAGCGAGCATACGAGTGATCCCAAGGTGGATCGTTCGTTTGCAAGCTGTCCTAATTTTGGAGGCATTTAAAGGACAAGGGTTGACGACAATACACGAAAAAAAATAGAAATAGGCTTGACATTTATTATGAGATATGCACAATAAAAATGAATTTAACAAACAAAACACCTCTTGCTTGACGTTACTTTCGAAACTCACGAAGTTACAATAACCGGGCGAGTTAGCCGTGCGGTTAGGAGCACGCAGCTATGAGTGCGCATCCGGGAGATAGTGGGTTTGAACCCCGCTGTCGGTGGCCCTGAAGATGGTTGTCCGTGGTTTCCCATTTTCACACCAGGCAAATGCTGGGCTGTACCTGAATTAAGACCTCGGCCGCTTTCTTCCCATTCCTGGGCCTTTCCTGTCCCATCGTAGCCATAAGTCCTATCTGTGTCGGTGCGACGTAAAGCAAATAGTAAAAAAAAAAAAAAAAAAAAAAAATGTTAAAATGGCTGAATAAATGCACTTAAATCAATTCTCATTTCTGGAATATCGCTGACATACTGGACTGTTCTGTAAAGAATAAAGAACAACAATTACCCTTCTCTCGGCTACGTAAATTAAAAATTTAGTGGATGAACTCCATCCTAAAAACATCCTGAAATATCTGTGACATCCTAAAGTTTGATATTAGTTGTTATCAGTTTAAACAAGAACAACAATGTTAAGCGTCCACTTAATCTGAGTGATGGATGACCATGGTATCCTTTTTAGCTTAATCTGTACAATATTTACAAAAATATACTCTATTCTCTCTCAATTAACGATAGTTTCTCGGATAGTGCAAGATGTGATTATTAATTCAATTATTTGAATTATCGAGACTCTTGAAAAATCATTTAATTATCTAAAGTTGATCATTCCGTTATATGAACTTAGTAAACGCTAATTTACATTTAGTGTAACAATTCTTTCATTTATTTTACTTTCTTGGCTTATACTTTCTCTTTCAGAAAATGTATCGATCTTATTCACATTTCACAACATCGTGTTATCTTCTTTCTCTCTTTGTATGTTTACCCTCCAGGGTAGGTTTTTCTCTTGGAATCATCGAGGGATCCCACCTCTACCGCCTCAAGGTCAGCGTCCTGGAACTTCAGACAATGGGTCGGGGGATACAACTGGGGAGGATGACCAGTACCTCGCCCAGGCGGCCTCACGTGTTATGCTGAACAGGGGCCTTGTGGGAGGATGGGAAGATTAGAAGGGATAGACAAGGAAGAGAGAAGGGTGCAGCCGTGGCCTGAATTTGGTACCTTCCCGGCATTTGCCTGGAGGAGAAATGGGAAACCACGGAAAACCACTTCCAGGATGGCTGAGGGGGGAATCGAACCCACCTCTACTCAGTTGACCTCCCGAGGCTGAGTGGACCCTGTTCCAGCTCTCGTACCATTTTTCACTTTTCATGGCAGAATCGGGTATCGAACCCGGGCCTCCGGGGATGGCCCCTAATCACACTAACCACTAAACCACAGAGGTGGACAAAATCGTTTTATCATGGAATTAAATCTGTCACTAATATTTGCATGAAATTATTAAATAGGAATCTCAAATAAATGAACAAAACAGACAACGCTGGAACAATCTGTTGCACCGTGCTGAACACGTGGTCAGTTTAAGAACCACATTTCAAGAAATAGCACTGCAAAATATCACTAACTACATAACACTCACACCATGCACACACAGGATACTCGAATTTTATGTGTAAATGTAAACTCGGGTCCTAGACTTTGTTTTTATTCATGATTATTATTATTATTATTATTATTATTATTATTATTATTATTATTATTATTATTATTATTATTATTATGGGAAAGAAGGTTGAATGGTATAGACTGATGACCTTCATTTAAATTCAACATGGTTATCAACTGACGTGACTCGTGATAGAACTAGAATGATCACTTGATTGAATATAATTCTGACATTACAACGGTGATATCTTCAAAAATAATATATAATTCAAAAGACTGTGTAGAAACAATATCCATACACATCGCCTGGGTTAGCACTGACCATAATCTGACACGTGGTCTTCGAGTGTCGATATATTATTATTATTCCTTAAATATTGAAATACATCTCAACACGTGCTCCACTTTTACCGGAATGCATTGTAACCCATAACACATGCTTCCAAAATTCAATAATTTTGCCCGCAGGCCTACCATTTTTCATGTAAAATAATAATATAGTTGAGAACACTTCACTTATTCCACATGAACATTTCTAACATTATTTATCACTAATGACCTTTATAATTTCTTTTAGCCCGATCTTAAATTATTATTATTATCAATGATTTTTAAGTCTACCATCGACATCTGAATTAAATATTATTGAATATGACACAATCTGCATTATCGCGTGGCAATGCAATGAATGAAACACAACCTAAAACTTGTCCCACAATGTTTCATAAAAATTTGATATGATCATTTTACACTCTTATTTATCGGAGAGGACTGATTATTAAAGCATGATTTTCAATAATTGCACTGAAGTAGAAACATTCTTAGATGACAAACTACTGTACATCTAATCTAAATAGAACCCAGTACACACATGTTCATAGGATGCGTGAAACGTTGTCCTTCGGTAGGGGCCTTTTCTGAATGCACCAGTGATATCTAATGATAACAAAGAAACTGTGCATAATTGAAATGAGAACAACCACCACACTTGTTCATGAGCCATAGCATATGGCATAGACTTCAGTGAGGCTCTGTACCATGCATATTACATCGCAATAAATTGTTCACGTCAAGTGTGATATATGATCATACAGGTCTTAATTATTGCAGCTCATATAGGATTGAAATAAATATATAAGAAGTAGGTACTTACCGTGCCTGGTTAGTTTGTGCGGGGGGGTTTGGCTCTGAATTGAGTTGTGGCTAAATGTAACCCCGCATAATGCACTGGGGTGGGAGATCTCAACCCCGACACGGCGCGTTCAGATGGCTGACAGTTCCTGTAGATATGTAGGACAGGTGTGAATAAGGCAATGCCAAATAAGCATCCGCGGATCAACTGAGGTGAAGAGAAAAACGGTGAACGGTCTCAAAGGCGGAAGAAGAATCTCATTTCTCAACGGTTGAGAGGGTGGAAGAACCTAGTGGAGTCAACCACGAAAACCAATAATTTCAGACTAACAATCTGATCTTACTTTGGTATGTTATTCCTACCCTTGAAACATACAATTTCAATTTGTAGAATGGAAAAGCCGCTGCAAGAAAGCACTACCCCAGTTGGTAGCTCGGAAGAGAAATCCACCATTATGCAATGCATCGGGACCTAGGGTTCTGGGGAGTCCCAACCTCTGAAATAAGGATGAGTCGGAGCATCCTTGGAATCCGTCCAGACTTAAGTTTAAACAGAAGCCTTTTGCAGGCACTTTGAATGTAAATTCTTTGTTGAAGGTTGGTAAACAGAAGGAATTATATCTACTTCTAGATAGAAAAGAAATTCAAATCTTAGCAGTACAAGAGACGAGATATCTGGATGAGAATGTGACAGAAACAAAAGATTATCGAATCCTTAAAGGCAAACCTGCGATTAAAATTATGAAAGGAATGCCACTCTTGGGAACAGCCTTTTATGTCCATACAAGAATATTAGACAATGTAACCGAATTCAAATTCCGCTCAGAACGGATATCTCTTTAAACAATGAACTGAAAAAATAAAAATAAAATCCTTTTATTAACTGTCATGTACCGATAAAAGAAGACAACAAAAAGAACCCAAATAAAGTAGAGGAATTCTGGACACTCGTGGATGATGAATTATCTAAAATTCCAAAGTGTGGTGATATTACTTGACGATTTCAATGCCCAAGTAGGAAGCAAGATAATTTATAGACCAATAGTGGGAGAATATGCCGCACACCAAAGAACAAACGTCAATTGAATGAGATGAATTAACATCTGTAAAAATGTTCAGCTGATGTTAATGTCAACTTCCTTCAAGAAATTGCCAAGGAAAGCTAAAAACATATATTTCTCCAAATCCATTAGTAGGTGAAGTTCAACTGGATCATGTAGCTATATCCATAAGAAACATGAAATAAATTATGGATGTCATGCTGGTAAGAAGCAGAGAATTTGATTCCGATCACTACTTGTCTAAAATCAAACTAAAGTTCTTACCCAATAAAAATCACAGAAGTAGGGAAAGAGTAAACAAATATAACACAAATAGATTTCAAATTATACAAGAAACATTGAAAACATTTCAGAAAGAAATAGAAGTATCCCATCATGGGAAGTAACAAGATTATCTAAAGAAATAACCAATGAAGCCCAGAAAACATTTGGGCTAGTTCAACTTAGAAAGAAACCTGGGTGGAATCAAATATGTGAAGATGCATTAAAAGAGAGAATAAAACAATGGAAAAAGTTTAAATCCTCTGGAAAGACTGAGCACTATGACCAATTCAATCAGCATAGGAAAGACACTGTTAGAATAATAAGGGGAGTTAAAAGAACTTTCGAAAAATCACAATTTATTGACCTGCAAGAAGACAGTCTTGTTTAAAGTTACTCTCGAAACTTCTGCCAGACTTTTAAGAGTCAGTTAAAAGCGTATCAAGCTCCTAGCATATGCTTCAAAGATGAAAATGGTAGACCTGGCCTAAGCAATGCTGAGAATTGTGAAATACTTGGGAAGCACTTTGATCAACTTTTAAACTACCCTGAACCCGACCATAAGTTAGAATTCTCTCAAACAACTGAAAATCTGGAAGAAGATGAAATTAAAGAAGTAATTAACAATTGTTGTATGCTTGTCCCTTTTTCTGACCGTATATCTGTTTATCTGATTTCGTGTTAAGCATCACGAGGACAAGAACAGGTGGATTTTCATCAAACCTGATATTTAATTTTAAGATAAAGGCAATTACTACCTTAGCAATATGCTGTCCATAGAAAATCAGCAAGAGGAGGTTTTCGGAGCGAGCATAAAATATAAAAATTCATGTATCTCTCTTATGGTTAGTTTAACAGGTAAATTTCTCACGTTTTTCAAATTTGGATTTTTATTTAACAAAGGTTTTCTTCTATAACATTTACGCCAGATTGTAGAAGAAGGTAAATATCATTGCGAGTTGTGTTGAGCTTCAAGAGCCGACAGGTAAATCCATGGAAAGTTGCCATAGGGATAATGTTCAAAAGCTGTGTACTCCTTGAATATTAACCTGACACTTGGTTTTTGTGATAATTACATTCTTAGTAGCTGTCCCGACCACAACGAGTGCAATAACAAGTTCTATAATATACCTGACTTCATTAGTCCACCAATAAGGTTGCATTTGACTTCGGTTGTAAAACAAAAACATAGAGAGTGCTTCTGTATTTCACTGTTGCTGATACCGTAATAAATAACTTTCGGTGCGGTCAAATTTTATTACTAAATAGACGTAAATAAACTGTTGATTTTCAACAGATATTTTGTTAATTACAGTAATAATACATGCATACATCTTCATTATGTGCTGTTATGCCTGTCAGCGTTCAATTTGCAAGACTCTTGAATTTACTAAACGCCGCCACAACCCTCTATTTGTAACTATCTCTATGGCCTCGTTTAGTTTTGTTCCTCTTACCGTTAAATCATTAGAGACTGAGTCTAACCATCGTCTTGGTCTCCCTATGATTCTCTTATACTCCATGACCGACTCCATTATGCTTCTAGACAACCGAAGCCAGTATATACGTACAGCTTCATCAATCGAATATTCATTCTTAACATCTTTTATCTCCTCATTCCGAGAACCCTCCTGTTATTGTTCCTACCCGCTTGTATAAGAGATCATTCTTACTACTTTCATGTCTCTTACTTCTCACGTATGAATAAGAAATCCTTAGTCTACCCAGCTTTCACTCCGTAAAGAAAAGTTGTTCTGAAATCAGACCGGTGTAAAGGTAGTTTCGTCTAGGAACTGACTTCCTTCTTTAAGATTACCGTTGTTCTCAAATGCAAACTCACTGTATTCGCTTTTATGCACATTGATTCGATTCCACTTACTATACTAACATCCTGGGAAAATACGCATCCTAGATACATGAAATTATCCACCTGTTCCAGCTTTGTATTCCTAACTTGACATACAATTCTCTTAGGTTTTTTACCTTCTGACATCACTTAATCTCAGAAAAGCTAATTTCCATATCATACTCATTGCGCCTATTTCTAGGTTTCAAAATATTACACTGCAGGCTTTCAGAACAATCTGCCATTAGGAACAAGTCTTCGGCATAAGCCAAACTGCTTACATGTCCACCAAACTGAATCCCTTCCTGCCACTTTATACCTTTCGAGAGATGGTGTATGCAAACTATGAGCAACACAAGTGAAAGATTACAGCGTTGTTTAACCCTTGTAAATAACATGACATTCTAACAACAATTCTCACCATAGCCCAAGCGTCAATATAAATAAATGCCTTTGATTGTTTTTTTATAATTTATTCTTTATCCGAAAGACCCCAGTCCGGCGAAAATTCTTTCACTTCGTACCGTAATATATCTTCTCTAGATCTTTCTTTCTTAATCTGCTTACCCTCCAGGGTTGGTTTTTCCCTCGGACTCAGCGAGAGATCCCATCTCTACCGCCTCAGGGGCAGTGTCCTGGAGACATTGGAGACATTGGGTCGAGGGATTCAACTGGGGAGTATGACCAGTACCTCGCCCAGGCGGCCTCATCTGCTATGCTGAACAGGGGCCTTGGTGGGTGATGGGAAGATTAGAAAGGATAGACAAGGAAGAGGGAAGAAAGCGTTGGTGGCCATAAGTTAGGTACAGTACCATCCCGGCATTTGCATGGAGGAGAAGTGGGAAAACCACAGAAAACCACTTCCAGGATGTCTGAGACTGGAATCGAACCCACCTCTACTCAGTTGACCTACCGAGGATGAGTGGACCCCGTTCCAGCCCTCGTACCACTTTTCAAATTTCCTGGCAGAGCCAGGAATCGAACCCGGGCCTCCAGGGGTGGCAGCTAATCACACTAACCACTACACCACAGAGGCAGACTTCTCTAGATCTACGAATCACAAATATTACTGCCCATTCCACTCGTAGCTTTTTCCAATGATTTGACCCATACTGAAAATCTGATCCTGACAGCCGCTCTGTGGTCTGAAACCACACTATTTTCATCCAACTTACTCTTAACCACTGCCTGGTATACTGATCAATGAAACTTCGATAATTGTTGCAATTCTTCCTGTTAACTTGTTTACAGATAGGTGCAATTACTGCTTTAGTCCAATCATAACGTACCTTACTAATATTCCATGCTAATCTTATTACTGCAGGAAGACATTTCATCATTACCTTCCCGATGTACGAGTATTTCACCATTTGAGGTCAAATTTCATCTACTCCTGCTGCTTTATAATAATAAGAATTTTTAAAACCTGCTGTAACAATGTGCTCCATTTCACACGACCAGTCTTGTCGAGTGTATCAATCTGTCAACGGTCCACAAACGCTTTACCTTTGTGTTCGCATTTTTTTCCAATAATAAGGTAAACTACGCCTAGAGCTGTACGTAAACTTCACCTTTGTGGTCACAAGCCACGGACATCCACTTATATGTGAAATCAGACACAGGATGTGCCATTTCCTTTCGTAATTCCGACTTGCACCGGCCGAGAATTAAATCCCAATTGCCCCTGTGCGTGGGGGACGTAGATGACGAATACACTCACGGTATACCCTGCCTGTCGTAAGAGGTGACTAAAAGGGGCCCAGGGGCTCTCAACTTGGGAGCGTGGGTTGGCGACTACGGGTCCTGGCATTGCTTCCATGTACTTGTGCAAGGCTCCTCACTTTCATCTATCCTGTCCGATCTCCCTTAGTCAACTCTTGTTCTTTTCTGACCCCGATGGTATAACAGCATTCGAAACCTAGGGATTCTTTTATTTTCAAGCTCTTCGTGGCCCTTGTCTTTCTTTGTCCGGCACTTCATTTTTCGAAGTGTCGGGTTACTAATTTCTTTTTTTTTTCGTTCTCTCTCTCTCTCCCTGTGGATGTGGAATACAGACGAAGACTACACCCACGGTACCCACTGCCTGACTTAAGAGGCGACTAAAAGGGGCGACCAAGCGATGATGAAATTATAACCATGAGAATAATTGTGATTAGTACCATTACGTGCTGAACACCATGGCTCGACCCTACTTGCGACTAGTACCACCTTGTGATGGTCTGCGTTATATAGGAGCAGTACCATTATGTGAGGTACGTATGGGTCTGAGTGTTGCTTATGATAGAGGTCATCATGTGTATCCCACTGGTTGGTTCCACTGTGTTCAGAATAGGTCTGCTTTACCTATGGGTAGTACCACTTTATGAGAAACACCATGGGTTTACGTTGCCTGTGGTTAGTACTACACATATCGAAGCTGGTTTTCAAGGACATCTAAAATCAACAGCTGTTTTAATCGACTTGACAGGTGCATATGACACTGTTTGGCGACAGGGACTGATCTACAAACTATTGCAAGTTGAAGTCGAGAAATCTTGGATCAAATATCTAGCATGCTTAGTGAAAGACAATTCGAAGTGTTTCTAGGCAACACTAAAAGCCACAAACGAAAACTAAATAATGGTCTACTACAGGAATCTGTCTTAGCACCATTGCTATTCAATTTGTACATTCATGACCTACCAAACACAACATCAACCAATTTCATATATGCTGATGACATCGCATTGGTAGCACAGAATAATAACTTTGAAGACGGTGAACAAATTCTGACGGAGGACCTTAATAAGATGTCAACTTTCTTTAAGACCCGGAGATTGATCCCCAGCACAACAAAAACTGAAGTATCGTTTTTCCATCTAGAGAATCGTGCTGCAAACTACAAACCAAGAGTTCTGCTCAACGGACAAAAGCTGAGGTACAACCCTTTCCTAAAATATCTTGGAATCACTTTAGATAGAACCCTGAGCTACAAAGAGCACATCACTAAGCTTTCTCATAAAGTCGCCGCAAGAAACAACATACTACATAAGCTCTGTGGTACCTCCTGGGGAGCCTCTGCTGATTGTCTACGTTTAACTGGGATTGGCCTTGTCTACTCGGCTGCTAAGTACTGTGCTCCTGTCTGGTCGGAAAGTGTACATGTGAAGAAGGTAGACACAAAATTGAATGATACAATGCGTTGCATTACTGGTACCATCAAATCAACTCCATGTCATTGGTTACCTGTGCTGAGTCACATCCCTCCATCTCACTTAAGACGGAAGCAAGCTCTACTAAGGGAAGCTAAGAAAATCTTTGCATCACCCTGTTTGCTACTGAACCAAGAATTCTGCCATCCGTCACAGCAGCGACTTCAAACAAGAAGACCAGCAAGTGTCACTGCAGGGCAACTCAAGCTGGAAGCATGAGTGGTCAACAAAAACATTCGGAACAAGTGCCCACCATCTTGATCCCACAAAGAAGCCAAACGGTTTTGACCTACCGAGGAACCTCTGGTCCCGTATAAACAGGTTAAGGACTGGACATTTCAGGTACAAGTGGGGTTGGATCGGTTCACCAATGTGTCATTGTAACCTGGAAGAACAGACGATTGAGCACCTGGTTCAACGATGTCCTCTTCATTATTACACTGGAACTCCTGATGATTTGTTCGCTCTCACACCTAGTATATCTGAATATCTGATTCTGCCTTGTGTATATATATTGTATAAAATCACCATACGATTAAATAAATAAAGTACTACTATGTGAGAAACACCACGAGTTTGGCTGAATCCCGTTATTAGTACCACTATTTGAGTAAAACTATTTGTCTGCGTTGCCTGAGACTAGGAACGTTACGTGAGGAACACCATGAGCTTGTGTTGCCTGTGAGCGTTACCATAATGTGCGATACATCGTGGGTCTGCATTGACATTGATTAGTACCACTATCTGAGCAATCCCATAAGTATTGGTGGCCTGTGATTAGTTCCACCAAGTGGGGAACACGACGAGAATATCGGCACCCGTGATTAGTCCCACTATGTGAGGAGCACCATGGGTCTGCGTTGCTTGTTAGTAGTACCCTTATGTGCGAAACACCATGGGCTTGTGTTAACTCGAGTAGTGCCATTGTGTGTGACATACCATGGGTCTACATTACCTGTGATTAGTACCACCATGCGAGAAATGCCATGAGTCTACATTGCCGGTGATTAGTACCACTGTAGGAGGAACACCATAGTTCTGCTTTACTAGTGATTAGTACCATTGTGAGGGGCCGGTGGCTTGGATTTTGGACCACATTAGACAATAATCATCATCCCAATGATTAAGGCATTTTAATTTGGATCCACTGATTGTTCTTGTTCCATGATCAGTTTCTCATCACCATTCGGTTTAGATTTCGAAGTTTTAGTTTTTCACTTCGTTACACCTCGTACCATTCGGGGCCTATGACCTAGCTGTAAGGACCCTTAAGCAAAACTCATCATGATCGTCATAAAATCTGGACTGCCCTGTTGAGAAACAAGCAGCGATGCCACTGTGATTGCTTCTATTACACCAAACTTTATGCCATTTTTCAATTAAATCAATTAATACTGATCTGCATTTAGGACAGGCGCCCAGGTGGAAGATTTCCTATCTGTTTTTTCCGTGGCATTTTCTAAAATGATTTCGAATAAATTGGATGTTGGTTATTCCATTCCCCAACTCCCCTTCCTATAAACGAATATTTGCCACAAATTCTCCTCATGAATCCAACTTTATCTTCATATAATGATCTTTCCTAAAGACACCACTCAAACTTATTCGTATACCAATGTCATTCCACGCCATCTCTCCGCTGACAGCTCGGAACATACCACTTAGACGAGCAGCTCGTCCTCTTTCTCCCTGTTCTTCCCAGACAAAATTTTGCAACATTTTGTAACCCTATTCTTTTGTCGGAAATCACCCAGAACAAATCGAGCTGCTTTTCTTTGGATTTTTTCCAGATCTTGAATCAAGTAATCCTGGTGAGAGTCCCATACACTGAAGCCATACTCTAGTTGTGGTCTTACCAGGGACTTACATGCCCTCTCTTTTTCAACTTTACTACAACCCCTAAACACCATCAAAACCATGTGAAGAGATCTGTACCTTTTATTTACAATCCCATTTACTGTATGTGATTACCCCAATGAAGATCTTTCCTTGTACTAACACCTAGGTACTTACAATGATCCGCATAAGGAACGTTCTCCCCATTAACATAGTAATTAAAAGTGAGAGGACTTTTCCTATTTGTGAAACTCACAACCTGGCTTTTAACCCCATTTATCATCATACCATTGCCCGCTGTCCTTCTCACAACATTATCGAGGTCATTTTGCAGTTGCTCACCAACTTAGTTATTACTCTATGCAGAATAACTTCATCTGCAAAAAAGCCTTATCTCTGAATCCACTTCTTTGCTCATGTAATTTATATTAGAAAACATAAAGGTCCAATAATACTGCCTTGAGGGACTCCCCTCTTAATTATTACAGGGTCAGATAAAGCGTGGCCGACACTAATTCTCTGAGATCTACTTTCTAGAAATATAGCAACTCATTCAGTCACTCTTTTGTCTAGTCAATTGCCCTCACTTTTGCCAGTAGTCTCGCATGATCTACCCTATCAAATGCTTTAGCCAGCTCAATCGAGATACAGTCCATTTGACTTCCTGAAACCAAGATTTCTGCTATACCTCCTGGAAGTTGAGATTCGGTGAAATAACCTTTCCTAAACCGGAACTGCCTTCTCTCGGACCAGTTATTAATTTCGCAATCATGTCTAATATAATCAGAAATAATGCCTTCCCAAAGCATTACCATACCAGGTGACATTTGGTAAATTCAGATCTCCCGTTACAATCACATTCCTTTCCATGTCGTTTCCCATATAGCTGATTACCTTATCAAATTATTCTGAATCAGCGTCAGCGCTACTCTTTCCCGGTCTGTACACTCTAAAGACATCATGTTGTCTATTACCTTTAGAAATGAGCCTTACACCTAGAATTTCATGTTTGTCATACAAATTCTTCTTTCACCAGAATGAATGCTCCCTCTCCTACCATTCCTAAATGAAGTGAAATGATATGATATTGGAGAGAACAGAAAACGAACAGAAAACTTCGGCATCGGCATCGGTATTTAAATGTATACATTCAGAAACCTGGTATGTAAATAACAATGTTAAACATGAGTAGGCAAAGAATTAGTCTGCCACTGCGGTGCAGTGGTTAGTGTGATTAGCTGCCACCCCTGGAGGTCCGGGTTTGATTCCCGGCTCTGCCGCGAAATTTGAAAAGTGGTACGAGGGCTGGAACCGGGTACACTCAGTCTCGGGAGGTCAACTGAGTAGAGGTGGGTTCGATTCCCACCTCAGCCATCCTGGAAGTGGTTTCCCGTGGTTTCCCACTTCTCCTCCAGGCAAATGCCAGGATGGTACCTAAGTTAAGGCCACGGCCGCCTCCTTCTCTCTTCCTTGCCTATCCTTTCCTATCTCCCCATCCCCCACCAAGGCCTCTGTTCAAAATAGCAGGTGAGGCCGCTTGGGCGAGGTACTGGTCATTTTCCCCAGTTGTATCCCCCGACCCAATGTCTCACGCTCCAGGACACTGCCCTTGAGGCGGTAGAGGTGGGATCCCTCGCTGAGTCCGAGGGAAAATCCAACCCTGGAGGGTGAGCAGATTAAGAAATAAAGAAAGACAAAGAATTACCATAACATTTGTATGTGTGATTTTTAAGTTAACAGAGACTGATGTAGTCAATTTTAGGGTCATGCATAGTTACTTTTAATCATGTTTGTTAATTTTTAATGCCATATTCGCTTGCATATTTGGACGAATTTTAAGTCTAAAAAATATAGACTTAATCATCATCATCATCAACATCATCATCTGTAGGCATTCACTCGACTCACTCGTCAGTGAGTTTATTGGTGCCTTCCATATGCATCAAGGCTACAAACATGAGTACATAGATGGCTGAAGAAACCAATTCTAGAACCAAAAGCTCGATTTCCATGATGATGATAATGCTTGTTATTTTAAGGGGCCTAACATCAAAGGTCATCGGCCCAACCTCGATTTCAATGTTGGCGCAACAAGTTTGTCAAATGCTTTCATGTTATAGAACTTGGTACTCGCTTCCTATCCGAGAGTGGATCGTATGCGGTCGTCATTAAAGGAGAAAAAGCCGTTGCTACTTCCACATATAGACCAAAATGAATTCAAAATTTGAATTGATCTTGATATGCCTAATTTGAGATGACAGCCTTTAATGAGCCAAAAATTCAAGATGTACATACAGAAAGATAATTGTAGATGAAGTACGAAAAATACTGTCTAAAAATCACAGATCTAGACTATTAAAATGAGTATAGAAAAAAAGCCATCCATTTCTCAATTTTCATCTAGATGCAAATGGGACGTAACGTCCTTTTCGACGATGCTACGGGCCAAATGCCTCAAAAGGAGTCCCTCCTGAGTCTACAGTCACAGTTATCTTGATAAACATACTGTTTTGGCCTCTGGTAGTCATTAAACGTGTATATCCGTCAAAAACCTGTTGTGGAGCTTTTGCACAAACACAAAATTCCCTTCACCCACACCTTAGTTCGAAAGTGAACATCGAACTGAAACAAAGCACAAAGACCGAGGAGACCCCTACCGGATAAATTCTTCTTCTATATTCTGATCCCTTTCGCAATTTACTGGGGTCGGTACTTAATATGGACTAGCTGTAGTACCCGGCGTTGCCCGGATAGTTTTTGAATGTTTACGTTTAATATTTGTATTACCAGTTAGTTATGTGTGAAGTGAATGCTTATAGAATTCTTTTTGAGGTGTTGATTTTATTACTTATTATGTAGGTTTAGAGTTATTTAGATGTATCTGATTTCAAGTTTTAGATTATTTAATTATCGAGTAAACACTAATCTCGGTCATTTTATACTATTTACTTTTAAGTCCGACTCGTTGGCTGAATTGTCAGCGTACTGACCTTCGGTTCAGAGGGTCCCGGGTTCGATTTCCGGCCGGGTCGGGGATTTTAACCTTAATTGGTTAATTCCAGTGGCCCGGGGGCTGGGTGTTTGTGATGTCCCCAACATACCTGCAACTCTCACACAACACATAACACTACCCTCCACCACAATAACACGCAGTTACCTACACATGGCAGATGCCGCCCACCCTCATCGGAGGGTCTGCCTTACAAGGGCTGCAATCGGCTAGTAATAGCCACACGAAAATAATTTACTTTTAAGCCCTTCTCAGCTCCTGCCTCGATGGAGGCTGAACGTGGACTTACACGTGATCCAGAGCGTCACCGTTCGTACCAGAGACACATAAACAATGGATTTCGACATTAATATTGGTTATTTTCCTTACTTTTACACGTTAGCACCTCTCATTCCCCAACACCAGCGGGAGCTAGGTGTATCTGACCTCCACAGTAATGTTTTCTATATAATGCACCCTGGTAGGGGTGTGATAAGCGTCATGCAATTGTAATTATGATGAATTATTGAGGAATATATATTTCATTGTCAGAATAAATAGTATCTTACTGTACATACAGTAAGAACAGGCCAGGCCGAGAGGGCTGGTTTCACCATACCACAGACTGCTGTCTCCAGTGAGATTAACAAACACAATGAGTGACAGAATTAGGTTTCTCAGAAATTGTAACAACGAGGAAAGAGAGAGGATAACTTGTTGCCAAAGTTTTCCTAGCCCCGGGCAGTCTTGGTAGTAGCAACAGCGCAGAGAGCCGAGTGCAAATTTCTGAGAAATGACGTAGGGGTATCTCCAGGTAACTAGCGAGAGTTGAACGTGGGGTTGGCACTGGAAGAAAAAAATATGAGCCTTCCCGGTCACGTGGTTAAGGTGGACCAATGGAAAAATTCACTTGACCAAAGCAAGGCGACAAATTCGTATTGTAAGAAGCACTAGCGAGGCTAACTCCGTGGATTAAACTGATAGAAAGAAGTGAAGGATCGATTCAGAATAAAGTGGAATTTAGGAGCCTTACTATACCATAAAACTCATATAAAGTTAATAATTGCGGGAGATTGCATGGTGTAATTCTGAGAATTCATGGACGCTATTCGTTGATTGGCTGAAGGCAAAGGAAGCCACAAAAGAGCGCGAAATCCCGAGCCGGGATACGGCGGCTAAATTCGCGAATATATTCATTACCAGCGAACGATAATAGTTGAGAATTGGTATAGAGCATTTGAGAACATAATTACATCATTGGATCATATATTAAAGCCACGGGCCAAACCGCAAAGGGTCGTATGAAGATATCGGGACTGTGCGTCCCAAGATGACCTCCGTTGAACTCGGAAGAGAGGGGTTACAAGTATAAATATGAGGTCGTAGACAAGGACTCGCAAGTACTTCTGACAAAGTGTTCGGGCGGTCACCACGCCAGTGGTGCGTAACTACTTTTGACAAAGCGTTCGAGCCGTGATTACGCCAGGGGTGCGAGTGTGTACTTACTCGTGGAGTAGGGTTCGAAGTATTATATTGTTACATAGTACAGTGATTCATGACGTGATGTAGCTCATATTACAGTCTTGAGCAGTCTACTAGTATGGAGTGTTTCAAATAGACAGGACTCAGTAAAGCATAACTTACGGAGTGTGAGATTCTACCAACAGATTCGGAAGTGCGTTACATGAGAACGGTCACGAGTGTTTATGTCACCTAGTAAACAGTCGATTCTAAACTGATACCTGGTCAGCTACACGAACGTGAGATGGGAAATTCAAGTGCGCGCGCGGGCCGTTGTAAAGGGAATCCCGAGGTATCCCATGTTCCTAGTGTCCGGGAAAGGAATGAAGAATGTATATCTACATTAAGTGGGCTAGATACAAGGCCGAGAGTGTAAAATTTGTGAATAGAATTTAGGGTGGAAATTATTCCAAAGTGCAACAGTTAATTTATTTGTTTTTATTCAAAATGTGTAAAGTTGAAAAGGGTCAAGGATTAATTCTTCAAGCTGGCATGAATACCAGTGGAATGAATTGCTAAAAACCGGAGGGGCTATGGCTTCTCGTCCGGTTTTAGCAGACTACAATGGCAGAGTTGAGTACCTTTTAACATACTTATAGATTGCTATCGTTAGGGGGAGTAAATCATATTATTTTATCATGGTAACTTGATTGTGAAACGAGCCGTTTTCGGCTCGTATAAATTCAAAGCAGATAGACAAAGGGACAAATTAATATGTAGATTAGATCGAGCACTCATCATAATTTTGATTATTAAATAGAGTATAGTAGGGTTGAGTTGTTCATTCAAGTGCTTGAGTTGTTTGCTATGATATGGAGCACGTTTCACGTAAAGATAATGTAAATATTCATTTAGGAGTGCTTCCAAAGTGTTTTTCCGTTATCGGAATTTTTATAGATATTAAGGCATGTTGTTAAGATAATCCAGAGGTAGGATTGCCAAGTGATTTAAATTGTTGTGGGACGGAATGAAGTCCATTGATTTGTTTGTAAATATCGCGAAGTTCGCCAGTGGACAAAATAATAATAATATGTACAAGTGTCGAAGTAATACATTAAAATTTGGTAATGTGTAAAGGCGTGTTTAATAATAATCTTTGAGAATAAAGGCACGGGCTTAGTTGGATAGAATGATTGCAAATTAAAGTAACTTAAATGTGGAGATCACATGTGCCGTGAATAATTATAATTTGGGCAGTGAATCCGGTTTTAACACTAATTGTTGATTTAACGTTTTTTTTTGGACTCCATAATAATCATAAATAAATTTGGTAGAAACGAGATAGGCACTTTTATAATATGGTCACGCTATGTTTGAGATCCAGAGGGATTTGAGCCAAAAGTTGAGATTTGGAGTTTTGTGGGACAGAAATCCGGCCCGAAATGAAAGTGAATTGTACTGATGTTGATGAAGAAATAGATGGATCTTAAGGCCCACATAGAGGTTGTATTTATATACCGGTGTATTGAGTGGCAGAATAGAGTCCACACACCGAGGGTTAATTTGTGAAAATGTTTTGAAGGGTTCCAATGGATAAATGGACTTCAAAATGGAAAAGGAAGGAATAATTTAACACTTTCAGAGATTGGAGGTATTTGCCCAACTGCGAGGTGTTATGGGATTTGAGAATTGTCTTAGGAGCATATGGTCTCCATGAATTGACGACAGTACAAAAATAAGGTTGCGGGTTCGAACACTATTATGTCCCGACCGATGTGAATTCGGATCTTGGTAATTTCTGTTTGGGAGAGAACGTATGTGACTAAATTATAAAGATGGGGAATAAAAATAAAGATTCTCGAAATAATAATAATACTATTAATAATAATAATAATAATAATAATAATAATAATAATAATAATAATAATAATAATATTCCAAGTAAATCATATCGGGATTGATTAGTGCCAAAATAAATCGGAATTGTAAAAGGGGTTATGCGTTAAACATATTAAGAGTGGACTACCATGTAACAGGCGAAATTAATTTTTTTAAATTAATAATAATAATAAATATAAAAAAACTACTTTTTGAAGAAGAAGAATTTACTTTTTTTTTTAATTTGGACATAATAATGATGTTGGGAGTTGAAATGAAAAATTTGAGATTTTAACTAATAATAATAATAATTAGAATATTTGAAGTAGGAGAAGAAGAATAATCAAAGAAGCTACTTTTATTTATTTCAGATGAAAATAAAAAAGAATCACGAAAAGTTGAAATATTATTCCGAGGATGATTACGGGTTACGATAATCATGATCTCCACAAATAATAATAATATTAATAATAATAATAATAATAATAATAATAATAATAATAATAATAATAATAATAATATTTAATAAAATATTTTTTTATTTTTTTATTTTTCTTATTATTTCGGATGATGATGATGGATGATACTAGGGAAGTCAGCTGGCGAATTAACGTAATAATGTCAATTGGTTGTAAATAATAAGTTAAGTTAATATGTGTACAATGAAGGCAAATCCCTACATCTGGACCATTAGGTTAGAGTCCCTTTGTCGTATTCCTTCAACTAACGATTAGCATATCTTGGTTAGGAACCCGGGGAGAGTTTGTAGTTTCCCGGGTTGGTCTCATCTCAATCAAAGTGGAGGCGATAACATGGTCCATGTGATCGCGCCTACTTAGCCAACAGGTATTTGGTCCATGATCAAATATGGTCATGGTGTTAACGAAGGTAAATCTGATACCTTCAGATATCAACGGTTCTACCACCAAAATGGAAGGGTGGTCAAAAGTGACAAATATTATGTAATCATTTTCAGGAATAATTTGCCAAATTACCGGCAAATCAAGGGTCAACAGATTTTGATTGTGTGTAAAATTTCATTTGTTTACTTAAATAAAATGCTCCTTTAGCATTTGCAAGGAAACAGTTCCAGGTTCTTGTTCTTGTAGAATAGTAAACCCTTGGTGACCGTTTAAATATCCGTCCCCATTCCTAGGACGGAGCCTTCATAATTTCCCTTTGATCTGAATATATGTATATATAAATTTGTGTGTTTTATGATGAGCCTTAAAGTTAAAGATTAAAGTGTCCCGTTCAACCCTGTAGTACTGATTGGATGGCGCCCTTACATTTAGTTTGAGATCTTATATCTCAAAATATTTTTTTTATTGTTTATGAGTTGCGATAGATTCGGACCGTAACACTCTCTGAGATAAATGCTGGTTGGGACTCAGGCTTTGAGCGGGTACAATAGTAAGGCATGTATATACCAAGTTTGATTGAGAGATATGCTAAAACATACACACATACGTCCTTAAACTCTGTCCCTTTGGACGTTTTCAATTTTTTGCCAGTTCTCATCCGCCTGCCGAGTAGGACTGAGCTTTATCTTAAACGGCATCCAGAGTGCCACAGTTCATCTCAGCGACCCCGACACAAATTTCGGTCGTTTTCGGTTAATTTTTACATTTCGCCCCTACTTTAGAGGCTAGGACTCTTTTACCCCTAAGGTATATTTTTCCAGACAGTAGGTCCAGTATATACACATGCGTCCATTCTCTCAGTCATTTTCGAAATTTTGTTTTTCACTTTTTCTTACCGCTATGCGAAAGGAGGCAGAAACTGGACTTCTACAAAAATTGGAGCGTTACTATTCATCTCAGCGACCCCGAAAAGAATGAATTCGATACTATTTTCGATTATTTCTACATCTCATCCCGTCGTAGGTGTGCTAGGGTTGTCATACGTCCACGCAGTTTGTCTCCTGATAATAAGTCATAAGTGACCAAGTTTGTTTGAAATTGTTCCCGTAGTCCCGAAACGTATGGATTCGACACTAATATCGGTCATTTTTAGTCATAATTACATTTCGTCCCCTTATCTAAGGCTTCTAGGGGTGTCTTTCCCCCTTAGTATTTTTTTCAGGTAGTAGGTAATATTTGTATTAAGTTCTGCTGACAGTTATACTGGAACGTACAAAAAAACATCCTTATTCTCGGTCATTTGGATATTTTCTGTTCTTGACTCCTCCTCACCCGCCTGGCAATTGAGGATCAACTTGGACTTAAACGACAACCGGAGTGTCACTCCTCATTTAAGCGACCCCTAAAACTATGGAAGTGACATTATTTTCGTTATTTTAAATCTAGCTCCCTTCCTAACCACCCACCACAAAAGGGGCCTTAATTTGGACTTCCAAAGTCCGGAGCGCCACTGTTCATCTCAGCGACCCCGAAAACTATGGATTCGACACTATTTTCGATAATTTTATATACCTCCCCCCCCTTCCCCGATGGGGGCTGAATTTGGTTTAAAAGATTCCGGAGTTACACTGTTCATTTCAGTGGCCCCGAAAAATATGGATTGGACAATACATTCGATGATTTTTATATATCAGCCCCCTCGCCCCCCTCCCGCTCCTAAGGGCGGCTGGGGTGTCTTACCCTCACGTGGTTTGTCTCATGATACTAAAATTCCGGACTGCCGCTATTCATCTCAGCGACCCCCAAAACTGTGGATTCGACACTAATTACGATTATTTTTATATATCACTCCCCCTTGCCCTCCACCCTAAAGGGGGCTGAACTTGGAATTAAAAATTTCCCGGGATGTCACTGTTCATCTAAGCGACCCCGAAAACTATGTATTCGACACTATTTTCGAATACATGTATATATCACTTCCCCCTCGCCCCCACTCCAAAGGGTCTTAACTTGGACTTTAAAAAAATTGGAGTATCACTATTCATCTAAGCAACCCCGAAAAGTATGAATTCGACACTACATTGATGATTTTTATATCTCAAGCCCCCCGCCGCCCAACCCTAAGGGTTCCTGGGGGTGTCCAATCCCCACGTGGTTTGTCTCCCGATACTAAAATTCCGGAGTGTTACTATTCACCTCGGCGACCCTGAAAACTGTATATTTGACACTAAATACGATTATTTTTATATCTCACCCCCCTTGCTCCCCGCCCCAAAGGGGGATGAACTTGGACTTAAAAAAATCCCGGGGTGTCACTATTCATCTAAGCGACTCCGAAAGTATGCATTCGACAGTACTTTCGATGATTTTTATATCTCACCCCTTCGTCCCCCGCCCCTATGGTTTCCTGGGGTGCCCTACCCCCACGTGGTTTGTCTCCTGATAGTAAAAATCCGGAGTGTCAGTATTCATCTCAGCGACCCCGACGAGTACTCGACATTCTTTTCGATTACTTTTATATATCACTCCTCCCTTGTCCCCCACCCTAAAGGGGGCTGAACTTGGAATTTAAAAATTCCCGGGATGTCACTATTCACCTAAGCGACCACGAAAAGTATGGACTCGACACTATTTTCGATTATGTGTATATATCACTCCCACCTCGCCCCCCACCCCAAAGGGGGCTGAACTTGGACTTTAAAAAAATTCCGAGTGTCACTATTCATCTCAGCGACCCAGAAAAGTATGGATTAGACACTATTTTCGTTATTTTTATATATGAACCCCTCGCCCCCCGCCCCTAAGGGTTTCTGGGGTGTCTTACCTCCACGTGTTTTGTCTCCTGATACTAAAAATCCGGAGTGTCGCTATTCATCTCAGCGACCCCAAAAACTGTGAATACGACACTAATTACGATTATTTGTTTATATCACCCCCCGCGCCCCCACCCCAAAGGGGGCTGAACTTGGACTTTAAAAAAATCGGAGTGTCACTATTCATCCCAGCGACCCCGAAAAGTGTGGAGTCGACACTATTTTCGTTTATTTTTATTTATGAACCCCCTCGCCCCCCGCCCCTAAGGATTCCTGGGGTGTCTTACCCCCACGTGGTTTGTCTCCTGATACTGAAAATCCGGAGTGTCGCTATTCACTTTGGCGACCCCGAAAACTATGTATTCGACATTATTTTCGATTATTTGAATATATCACTCCCCCCTCGCCCCCACCCCAAAGCGGGATGAACTTGGACTTAAAAAAAATGGGAGTGTCACTATTCATCTCAGCGACCCCGCAAAGTATGGATTCGACACTATTCTCGTTTATTTTTATATATCACCCCCTCGCCCCCGCCCCTAAGGGTTCCTGGGGTGTCTTACCCCCACGTGGTTTGTCTACTGATACAAAAAATCCGGAGTGTCTCTATTCACTTTGGCGACTCTGAAAACTATGTATTCGACGCTATTTTCGTTTATTTGTATATATTACTCCCCCCTCGCCCCCACCCCAAAGGGGGGCTGAACTTGGACTTTAAAAAAATCGGAGTGTCACTATTCATCTCAGCGACCCCGAAAAGTGTGGATCCGACACTATTTTCCTTTACTTTTATTTATGACCCCCCTCGCCCCCCGCCCCTAAGGGTTCCTGCGGTGTCTTACCCCCACGTGGTTTGTCTCCTGATACTGAAAATCCGGAGTGTCGCTATTCACTTTGGCGACCCCGAAAACTATGTATTCGACATTATTTTCGATTATTTGTATATATCACTCCCCCCTCGCCCCCACCCCAAAGGGGGCTGAACTTGGACTTTAAACAAAATTGGAGTGTCACTATTCATCTCAGCGACCCCGAAAGGTATGGATTCGACACTATTTTAATTTATTTTTATATATGACCCCCCTCGCCCCCCCCGCCCCCAGGAGTGTTTGGGATGTCTTACCCCCACGCGGTTTGTCTCCTGATACCAAGTCATAAGTGTATCAAATTTGGTTGAAATCGCTCCAATTGTTTGGGAGGAGATGTGGTACAAACCCACCCGCCCACCCACCCTCATACATACAATGACTTATATATATATATATATATATATATATATATATATATATATATAAAATTTGGCTCAGGTTTACGGCCGTGTGCCCTTCCTGACACCAACCCTACTTGCAGATATGTACACATTACTGCATGGTTGGTATTGTGGCATGTTGTGCATAAATGAAGAGAAGTGCGCTGAGATGAATATAAATGAGAATTAATCATACGCACTTGATATTCCTACCTCGGCCTGAAATAGAACCCGGGTTCCTCTGAACCAATGGCCAATATGCTACTAATTCGTCCAAGGAACCGGACTCCTGCCTGATAAACAGGGTTGCATTACATTCCCTCAGGTGACTCTGAAAGGAAATTGCAAGTTAGAGTGTTGGCTCCTAATCTCATTTTAATTGTCCTGATCCGCGTTCATCACCTCCAGTGATCATGGGACACGATTTTTCCTACATCCTGTATGTCGTCATTGCGCCTAGAGAAAACATTATATGATAATAGTTCACCTTAGAACTTCCACCAAAAATGTTCTATCATTTAAGGTTCAGTATTGCATGAACTACTGTGTCTCAACAAATTTTCGTTCTAAGTGATACATGTTCTCGTCTCAACGTTGTCACATAACGGTATTTCAAGCCGCAAGGACCCCTATTTCTTCGGATGTATGCAACACGCAGTGCATAATCTAATGTGAAAGCATCTCCCTGTCCTCCGATAAAAAGTTCTTTTGTACGTACATGGCTTAAAACACATGTGTTCGTTGCAGAAAAACCAGCAATAAGGAGGTAAAAATTCAAAAACCCCGTAGAACCGTACTACGTGTAAAAAAACTCTTCCTGTTGATCAGAAACTGTGTTGAAACTGGAATATTACGGTATAAGAAAAGGTGCAGCCGCTGTCGCTAAAGGCTAGTGTTTTGCTGTGTGTTCGGATGTTCAAACCCGCCACGGGCAGAATAATTTTATGAATTTATTTCAAACTTATGTGAGCCGAAATAATTAAGGCCAATGGTATTATAATTGTCCGCCTATGTGGTGTATTAGTCAGTTTGATTAGCTGCCACCCCTAAGCCCGGGTTCGATTCCCGGCTCTGCCACGAAATTTGAAAAGTTGAGTGGACTCAGGATATCTTATTCACAAGTTAGAAGTACTGTAATAGACATGAAAGTAGTGAGAATGATCGCTGGCACGAACAGGTGGAAAGAATCGCAGTAGGATACTCAGAATGAGGAGATGAGGACTGGAATGTGGTCCACTCAGCCTCGAGAGGTCAAGTGAGTAGAGAGGGTTTCGATTCCCTCCTCAGCCATCTTCGAAGTGGTTTTCTGTTGTTTCCCACTTCTCCTCCAGGTAAATGCCCTGATGGTACCTAACTTCGGTCGCTTCCTTTCCGCTTCCTTGGCTATCCCTTCCAATCTTCCCATTCCCACAAGACCGCTGTTCAGCATAGCAGGGGGCGAGGTACTGGTCCTCCTCCCAATTGTATCTCCGAATAAATGTCTCATGCTTCAGGGCATTGCCCTTGAGGTGGTAGAGGTGAGATCCCTCGCTGACCCCGGGGAAAACCAACCCTTTAGTGTAAATGTATTAAACAAACAATAAATAATTATTAGCACATATCGTAATCGACGTACACAATTCTTTGCGATGCAATTAACATCCAGGAAATTGTTCTTGTTGTCAACAAAATGTGCTTCTTATGCATTAAGTCCTGTTTCTTCACAGAGTTGTATATGATACTAGCAAATGTACCCGTGCTTCGCTACGGTACTCTACATTGTATACGGATATCGAAGTAAATTAGTGCACATTAAGTGAATAAGATTTTTAAATTGGGTTTGTTTTGGCTTTATCAGACAATCAGTATTGTGAAATCCACAGACGTTGTTTCCAATGAAAGTGTGATTTGCGGAATTGCGATCATAACGGCAAGTCCACTTGTTTACTGCAATTCACAACGAAGAAAGTAATTTTCATTTAACGGCAGACCCCATTGCCTAGTGCGCGGCCAAAATCGATTTGGGGAGGTTTCATTACAATGGAAGACCCCAATTCCTACTTTCAGATAGATTACAGTTGAGGAACTTTTATTATATTTGCAAGGACCTTCCTTACTGCCAGTCAAAAGTGAGTTGCGTTCTTATCTCTATAATGGCAGACGCAGTTTCTAATGCCAGTCAGCTTCCTGCCAGTCACACCGAGTTGGTGAGATTCCATTATAATAGCAGGCCACTATGCCTATCGTCAGTCACATTTTCGATGGGTCAATTTGTTTATAATGCAAGACACGCTTCCTAGAGTTCTGCTAGTCGAATCGAGAAGGGAATTAAGCATTAAAATAGTGCACAAGAGATGGAGGACGACCCATTCTTATTGCCTGTCAAAGTCGATGTGGGGAGGACTGAAAACAATAAAAGAAGCCCTTCTTCTGACAGTCACTACCGATTTGCAATGTATTTAACACCAATGGCAGACAAACCCTTTCTAGATTGCTACAAACCGACGTCAATAAAAGAATATAGTCGCCATACGGAAGTATAAGGATGTTAACCACCATTTACAGAATAACTGCTGCTAAACGGTACATCAAATCGAAAAACGGATTGTACGATAAGACGCACTACTGGCCATATCTTGGGGGTAATCAGCTTCTCCCGTACCAAGTTTCAAATTTCTGAGATTTCTGGAAGTGCCTCATTAATTCACGTCTTTTTTCATTTTTAAATATTTATATGTACATCGCTCCAGCCCGACTTGCTTTTATAGATATATACAATTGACGGATAAGCATGAGCACGTTGAAAAGTGCAGACTTCCACTTCGAGATTCATATCTCCTAAACGGTTCAAGATATTAAGAAACGGTTTGCGCCATCAGACGCCTGATTTATCGCTCTACATGTTTGTTTCTAAACCATATCCTCGTACCTCCCATATTAAGGGGGTAAAGTGAGTTCAAATTTTGAATTGGGTACATTTTTAACATTTTACATTACTTCTTGCATACTTATGTATAAGGTAGAATCATGAAATTTGGTCCACTTATGGCCCTTAATCGTGCCAATGTGCGCACCCAACGTGATGATCCTATCATTCTTATAAGTGTGTCAAACAATGAAATATACTTGTAATAATCACCAAATTTATGAACAATCCAGAAATACGGCCAAAATTTAACGTATAAGGTAGAGAGATACGACAAAATGTCACAGGACCCAAGTTGTAGATCACTCCGAATTGAAGCGATATTGTGCCATCCGTTTTGTGATACGACTTACCGTTTAGCCAAAAAATAGCTCAAAAGGAATGTCTGCACAGTCATTAAATTGCCTCCATATTTCGATACCTTAGGGGCTAAATAAAAATTTGAACATCTTGGAATTTTCCCGTCTGTTAGGGACCAAAAGCTATAATTTCACCAAATTTCAATTGTCTACCTCGTCTGGCAAGTTGTGCCGCCATCCTGATTTGGGGGGATGGCGGATAAAAATGAGGAAATTCCCGAAAATTTTTAAGCCCACGAAACCTATAGGTTATCGTTTTGGATATACTATACGACTGTGTTCTTATGCTGAGCCCAAAATTTGAGCCCCCCCCCCAGCGTGCCCCTTTCAGGGAATTTTGAGAATTTCCGATTTTTCTAGGAATCCTGGGGTCATCAGTTTCTCCCGTACCAAGTTTCAAATTTCTGAGATTTCTGGAAGTGCCTCTTTAATTCACGTCTTTTTACATTTTTAAATATTTATATATACATCGCTCCAGCCCGACTTGCTTTTATATATAGAGATGATGGATAAGCATTAGCACGTTGAAAAGTGCAGACTTCCACTTCGAGATTCATATCTCCTAAACGGTTTATGATATTAAGAAACAGTTTGCGCCATCAGACGCCTCATTTATCACTCTACATGTTTGTTTCTAAGCCATATCCTCGTACGTCCCATATTAAGGGGGTTAAGTCAGTTCAAATTTTGAATAGGGTGAAATTTGGGTACATTTTTTACATTTTACATTACATTTTGCCTACTTATGTATAAGCTAGAATCATGAAATTTGGTCCACATATGGCCCTTAAACGTGCCAATGTGCGCACCCAACGTGATGATTCTATCATTCTTATAAGTGTGTCAAACAATGAAATATACTTGTAATAATCACCAAATTTATGAACAATCCAGAAATACGGCCAAAATTTAACGTATAAGGTAGAGAGATACGACAAAATGTCACAGGACCAAAGTTATAGATCACTCCGAATTGAAACGACTTTGTGCCTTCCGTTTTGTGATACGACTTACCGTTTAGCCAAAAAATAGCTCAAAAGGAATGTCTGCACAGTCATTAAAATTGCCTCCATATTTCGATATCTTTGGGGGTGAAAAGTGAAAAATTTGAACATCTTGGAATTTTCCCGCCGTATAAGGACCGAAAGCTATAATTTCACCAAATTTCAATTGTCTACCTCGTGTGGCAAGTTGTGCCGCCATCTTGATTTGGGGGGATGGGGGATAAAAATGAGGAAATTCCCGAAAATTTTTAAGCCCACGAAACCTATGGGTTATCTTTTTGGATATACTATACGACTGTGTTCATATGCTGAGCCCAAAATTTGAGCCTCCCCAGAAAGCCCCCTTTCAGGGAATTTTGAGAATTTCAGAATTTTTTAGGGATCGTGGGGTCATCATTTTCTCCCGTACCAAGTTTCAAATTTCTGAGATTTCTGGAAGTGCCTCATTAATTCACGTCTTTTTTCATTTTTAAATATTTATACATACATCGCTCCAGCCCGACTTGCTTTTATATATATAGACAAGCTACTTTATATATATATAGATGACGGATAAGCATTAGCACGTAGAAAAGTGCAGACTTCCACTTCGAGATTCATATCTCCTAACGGTTTATGATATTAAGAAACGGTTTGCGCCATCAGACGCCACATTTATCTCTCTACATGTTCGTTTCTAAACCATATCCTCGCACGTCCCATATTAAGGGGGTAAAGTGAGTTCAAATTTTGAATAGGGTGAAATTTGGGTACATTTTTTACATTTTACATTACTTTTTGCCTACATATGTATAAGCTAGAATCATGAAATTTGGTCCACATATGGCCCTTAATCGTGCCAATATGCGCACCCAACGTGATGATTCTATCATTCTTATAAGTGTGTCAAACAATGAAATATACTTGTAATAATCACCAAATTTATGAACAATCCAGAAATACGGCCAAAATTTAACGTATAAGGTAGAGAGATACGACAAAATGTCACAGGACCCAAGTTGTAGATCACTCCGAATTGAAGCGATATTGTGCCATCCGTTTTGTGATACGACTTACCGTTTAGCCAAAAGATAGCTCAAAAGGAATGTCTGCACAGTCATTAAATTGCCTCCATATTTCGATATCTTTGTGGGTAAACAGTGAAAAATTTGAACATCTTGGAATTCTCCCGTCGTTTAGGGACCAAAAGCTATAGTTTCACCAAATTTCAATTGTCTACCTCGTGTGGCAAGGTGTGCCGCCATCTTGATTTGGGGGGATGGGGGATAAAGTGAGGAAATTCCCGAAAATTTTTAAGCCCACGAAACCTATAGGTTATCGTTTTGGATATACTATACGACTGTGTTCTTATGCTAAGCCCAAAATTTCAGCCCCCCCCCCCCCAGCGTGACTCCTTCAGGTAATTTTGAGAATTTCAGATTTTTCTAGAGATTCTGGGATCATCAGTTTCTCCTGTACCAAGTTTCAAATTTCTGAGATTTCTGGAAGTGCCTCATTAATTCACGTCTTTTTTCATTTTTAAATATTTATATATACATCGCTCCAGCCCGACTTGCTTTTATATATATAGATTTACATAACCCCTGCACGAGATTTATTACTCGAATGTATTGACTCTATCCGAGGCCATTTCCATACTTGTGTAGCTGAAAATTTTCGATGTGTAAGTGCGACGTTACACTACTAGTAAAGAGACATTGGCCTCCCTGTAACGACTACAGTGTGTTGAATCATGCCTCTCTTAAGCCCTGCTTGTTGTACGCATTTCTAATCAGTGGAGTATGTACTGTACCTGTTACTTGATCAAATGGATCCAACATAATGCTGACAATTGTACTGTAAGTACAGTGCATTTGTCCGTAGTCGGGGTTGACTACTTATTATAAGCTTGTTGTAAGGATACCTGAGATTCCAGGAATGTAAAATCTTCGTAAAGAATGCCGAGTACAAAATAGAAATGAAAAGGTCAAGATTGCAGGAGGAACTGAACCCAAACTGCCCTGAGACGATCGTCCACTGAAAGGTATACAGTGACAGGGATTAATTCAGGCAGGTGGAAATGTACTAAGCAGTTTGGCCTATCGTCGCCATGAGACCTATCTGTATCGGTGCGACGTAAAACAAATTGTTAAAAAATTATGTGTATAAGAAGTATGGCTAGTGCCGGCGACCTGATCTTAATGGCAGACTGCGCTGAAAGGCTGCAGTCTAATATCTTGGAACTTGAAAGTATGTGCAATGAGTATGATATGTAAATTAGCCTTTCGAAGATTAAAGTGATTTCAGAGGGGAAGATACCTAAGAGAATTGAATGTTAGAATAGGAATACAAAACTGGAACCGGTAGATCGTTTTAAGTATTTAGAATATGTATTCACCCAGGATGGTAGTAAAGTGAGATTGAATCAAGTTGCAGCAAAGCTAATGCAATTGCAATCAACAGTATACTGTAAGAAATAAGTCAGCACAGAGAAGAACCTATCTTTATACCGGACTGTTGTCAGACCAAACTCGCTGCACAGTAGTGAAAGTTGGGTGGACTCAGGATCTGTCTGTTACATCATCAGCCTAGAGGCTGGCTGGATCCTCAAATATCACCACCAAAGGCTATGAAGTTATAGGAAAGCCACAAAAACCAATGGCAGTACAAAATGCCATTGATTTCCTCACTGGGCCAGACAGTGATATTGTGGGATATCTTATTCATAACTTCGAAGTAATAGACATGAAAGTAGTGAGAATGATCGCTGGCACGAACAGGTGGAAACAATGGAAGGATGATACTCAGAATGAGGAGATACTGGCTTATTTAGAAATGAACATTTGATGAAGCTATATGCTAAAATGGTGGGATCATGTGAGCGAAATGGAGGAGGAATGGTTACCTAGGGGAACAGTGGAGTCTCTCATGGCTGCTTCTTGTAATTCCACACAGCTATCTTAAGCGAGCAACGTTGTGTATTACAAGTCTATTTCTACTAGAAGACCAAGTTCTCACTGTTCAGGTATTACAGCCTTATGGACCGGTTTTCTTCTTCTATATTGAGCTCTGACAGCAGTAAATACATGGTGTAAGTTACCATACCTGTTTATACACCATTTATGCATCATATTTTATACTATAATGTTTAAAAAAATTTTCTATCAATGTCAATGTGATGAGACTGTCCAATATTGCAGTGAATAATTCTTTCTGTAATTGGTCATCTTATCACGTTTGCTGTGATACGGGTCCGCTGTTTTCTCTCAAAGGGAAATGGCTACTTGGACCAATCGGTTAAGCAGTTCCCCGGCGGTACTAAAGGGATTTGTACAGTTTGTACAGTACACTAACATTTTAGAAAGTGGAGAGGAGAAATAGATACCGCACAACATAAAACAAGACAAAACCTAGCGGCTAACAGGGTGCACGCTCGGTGACAGGGCTCTCTGGCGTCTTTGCTGGCTGGGCTCCATTAGTGGTGCGAAGCCTCTTTTATAGCTATTGCATTGCCTGTAGAAAACTTCATCAGGCCATTTGTACAAAAAATTGTTGTAAGATGTCCCGTAAGACGTAACATTTTATTTCTAGCAGGTTGCTAGACAAATAGGTGCAGCTCATTCACACGATAAGGACAAAAGGTCAAATAGGGCATGATAGGCGTGGAACATAGTCACTAGTCTCTCACCAAGGCGACCGTGGTTCAAATCCTGGACAAAGAACGTGGGATTTCGAAATGAAAAATCATCTCAATGGTTCGTATTCCACGTTAAAACGGAATTCACATGACTAGGATCACGATATCGACAGTCATGTAAACTACAACCTTGCTTGCTTGGTTGCTTGCCTCAATAGATCGTGAATAAGAAAACGGGTCATTTCTTATTGTTCAGCTGTACAAGACAAGTTAACTCATTGGAACACAGCCATACACAAGCGCCTGCCTTGACGATGGATTGCTCCTGACAGTCAGTAGATGGCGGCGCGGATACTTATGGCGATGTCCTTCTAGCGACAAAGCCAGATTTGTTTCACTCCCGCCAGTCCCCTGGTTGGGTATCTCTGTACTTCCCTACTACTTTTAAGATCATGTTCGAAAGCGAATTTGGATGACTACACCTTCTCTTCACACCGTTTATTTACGAGAAGAGATTAAGATTCCTTCAGTGTTACACGTTACAGACCATTGTAAACTTTAACCTCCAGCTTTCACACAACTATTTGATACCTCTCAAGCGGATTGTTTTGAACCGCGTGATGAAGAGGCTATCAGGTTCTTAGACAGTGGGAGTTGAGGATACGTAAGCTGCACGCCCCTTACACAAGTGGAAAATTTATTATTCGGAGGAGGTTATCAGAAACTTACGGTGGCAATAACATAAGAAATTATATTTTTAACACATCGAATTTTCAAGGAATTCATTCTGTATCAAACTGCTCTTGCCCCTCACCTTCCCCACCGCCCTTTCTAAGAAATTATGGACGTGGATTAGTAACCAGTGATTATTATTTTCACTCAGTTGTGCCACAGTCGTGTATTTGAATCTTTACCACTCGTCCTTAATTGGTAAATTCTTGTATAATAATAATAATAATAATAATAATAATAATAATAATAATAATAATAATAATAATAATAATAATAAATTATTGCTTGCTTGCCTCAATAAATCATGAATAATTTATTATTATTATTATTATTATTATTATTATTATTATTATTATTATTATTATTATTATTATTATTATATACCGGGAGGTACACCTCAACGCCGCGCATTCAAAGCTAGCGCCTAAATGAACTCCTCTATTGGTGAAACAGTGAAACTGAAACTACACAAACTTGGAACTTTAATCAGAAGATGTCACCACCTAAATATTGAGTAATTTTGTTATTGTGCAGTTTCCTAACCTGAGTGAATTTCTACTTGTTTTGTTTGACATTCATCAAGAAGTTTGGACATTCTTCCACAGATGACACCACTAAAAACTATGATCATGCACCCTGGTGCGAAGGGAAAGGACCTATAATTTAAAGAAGTTTTGTAGTTCTAGGTTTTTTTAACTAATTGATGTTCATTTATTTTTTGGTTGGCAATATTTACTTTTTCTTTCCGCCAGTTTTGAATCCAACCAATCACTGATTTCTGTAATTAATTTTCCACCTATCACAGGCTTCTTCTCCGATTCTGTGTGTTACTTTTGAAATCTACCAATAAAATTCAGAGGGTGTGTCGTGATTAATCCTGAATGATCTCGAACCTTCCTTGAGGGTTCATAAACTGCGGCTTTTCTCGTTTCTTGGCCAATTGATCAACGTCCATCTGAGAGTGTGTGCGCTTAACAGGAGGCGGGCGGCCTCTTTCGTCGGCAGCTAGTACATCTACCAGGTAATGGCCACATAACATCTTTCTTTCTTGCTAACTCCGCAGTTTAACCCGAGGGAAAGGTCCGAATCGTTAGCTATGTAACCTACTTTTCTAAAAATGTAACTTTCTGCAGGCTAATGTAAAAACTTCATAAAATCTTTAACTGTAAATCGGGGATAGAGAGTGAAGTACCATCCTCTCGAGCTCCCTTTCATCTTGGTTTGAGGTGCCTACGTTTTTGCAACCTTTCGTTTGTGCTATGTATTAAAGTTATTTCCATCCGTGCTATCTCAGTAGTTTGGAATTAACCCCTGTTTCATCGGCCTAGTGCAATATGGGTTTTAAATTTTTTTTGGAGCACAGTCGTCGCCTCCATTCAAATTGTACTCGGGCCGCTTATATAACCTGTTCTTTTTCACTAAGGCCCTGTAGGTTGGGTGCTATATACCTCTGTGTAATAATGTTTCTTTTTTTGTAAATAGAGCCTTGTTAGGCCAGAGATTGTCAGATTTTCATGCAATGTTGCCTTGGCTTGAGGAACTGAGAGCCTGTTAGGTTTTTTGCAAGTTTTGTAATGGTAAAGAGTGCCTCTGGAAGGCTTGATATTTAGATTGTGGAGAGAAAGAGCTCTTGAAGTAGGGGATTTCTGCCCCTGGATTATTTGTGCTCTTTTGTAAATTTGTGCTAGGAGCTCAGGAAATGTAAAGCGAGGGCTTGAAGCCCAGGATCTGCTAAGATCACTTATCTTGTCTGTTCCTTGACCTGTTTTGAGATGTTTCATTGTTCTGAAAAATTGTTAGTTTGAAGTTCTGAAAATATAACCTTCAGTTTAAGTTTTAATTAATTTTTATATTGTAGTTAGACCCATTCACCCCAACACCTTCTTTCACCTCTGATTTCCACGGATCCCCCGGAATAATAATAATAATAATAATAATAATAATAATAATAATAATAATAATAATAATAATAATAATAAAATGAAAACCCACAGCCTGTTTCCAGTCATTTGACCGGATTAGGAATGGAATGAATGGATGAAATCCCTATCTAGCGGGGAGATAGGAACTGTGTCGGCTGCCGAAGCCTGTTGCACTCCTCTGGGGCAATGAATACTGACTAACAGATGAAAAGAAATGATAATGGGGAGTGTTCCTGGATGTCAAGGAACACCGGAGTACCCGGAGAAAAACATGTTCCGTCTCCGCATTGTCGTCGAGCAAAATTCTCACATGGAGTGACAAGGATTTGAAACACCGAACCCAGTGGTGAGAGGCCGGCGCGTTTCCGCTTGAGCCACGGAGGCTCTCTATTAATAATAATAATAATAATAATAATAATAATAATAATAATAATAATAATAATAATAATAATAAAGAAGAAGAAGAAGAGCAAATCAAAGCAAATTCATCTCCGTGCAAGCCATGTTGGCCCTGGGAGCGGTGGAAGGTAAGGTCTTAATTACACTATCCGCAACCTCGGCACTTGGTGGGTTAGAGTGGTTAGGTTTACGGCCGACCGTATTTTGCCCCGGGAGTTAACATGGTAATCGTTTTTTTACAAGATGTTTTACGTCGCACCGACACAGATAGGTCTTATGGCGACGATTGGATAGGAAAGGGCTAGGAGGGGGAAAGAAGCGCCCGTGGCCTTAATTAAGGTACAGCCCCACCATTTCCCTGGTGTGAAAATAGGAAACCACGGAAAACCATCTTCAGGTCTGCCGACAGTGGGGTTCGAACACACTATCTCTAGAATACTGGATACTGGCCGTACTTACGCGACTGCAGCTAACCAGGTCGGTAGTACTTCGTTTTAATGTAGGCTCAGTGACCCTCAGGGCCAGTTTTTCAGCGCCTCCAAATACCACTGGACTGAGGCGGGTTTGAAAACCCCAGCATGAGTTTACAAGGCCAGTGCTCTATCGTCTGAGCGCTTTAGCCTAGCAATACGTTTGTTCTCCTCCGACAGTAATGGTAACAGTTTCTTTAGTGTATTAACGTCACATTAACACAGGTCTTCGGCGATAGTTGGATGGGAGAGGGCCAGGACTGGGAAGGTAGCGGCCACCATGCCCTCTGGACCGAAAAACAAGGCGCTGACCATTCAGATTAGAGGACTTATCGTTCTAAACAACATTCTTCTACTGCAATAGACTACGCTGTTTAAGACTAGATTCGAATGCCCAGTGAGCTCTTCAACAATAAATAGAAATGATTTCCATAAATTGAAATAGGTTGCTTGTGGGATGTTATGAAGAGTTATGCGATCTGGGTTGCAAAATTACATTAGAGTATCATACACAATACAAGGTGTAATAATAAGGTGGGCCAAACTTTCAGGACATATTCTTGACAGGGGTGTATTCTGCCCGAAGGCAGGTCTGAATCTCCACAGAGGTGTGCCTGAGCCGGAGTTTACGTTCGGTAGAGTGGCCAGTTCCTTTCCGCTCCTCCATTCCTTTACTCCCCACCAACAGCGCGTTGACCACGTCCAATGTTGCTTAACTTCGGAGATCTCACGGGATCCGGTATTTCAACACGGCTACGGCCGTTGGCTATTCTTGACACGTAGAAGAAAAAATGTTATATGGATATGGATCCGGAACTGTTTTATTTCCATGTTTGAGCTCATTTTCTACAACTCATCATAGTACAGTACATGAAGGATGGGAAATACACAAGAACACGACGTACAAGCATACCACCTGAAACTATTTCATACATGAAATATTTAAAAAACCGAGCGAGTGGCTACATGGTCTTGTCAGCTTGCATTCGGGGCAGGCTGGGTTTGAACCCCACTCCCTGCAGAACTGAAAATGTTTTCCGTGTTTTCCTATTTTCACATCATGTTAATTGTGGGGCTGTACTTTCATTAAGACTACGGTCGCTTCCTTCGCAGTCCTGTCCCATCGTCGCCATAAGCAAATGTATGTACTGTATGTTGGGTATACAGCCCGAAAGCTGGTTTGATCCTCCACACCTGTCATGCTTTGCCATTACATATCAGTCTGCCAAGCCCACTGAAATGCATGCACCAACAGACTCTATGTGTGACATTTTCACACCATTCATAACAGGGACTGGCTCCATAAGGAATGGTATTACTAACATCGCTCATACCTCAGTCACTTTCATATTGTCAAAGCCAAGGATGAGACTGAGACAGGTCTATGAAAGTAACAAATTGGAAATAAAAAGAATCATATTGCCCTCCTTTAGCAGCGCATACATGCTAGTGAAACATCAGCGCATCCGGGATTCATTGCGAAGGCAGTCATTTTGAACATTTGCTGTAAGAATGTGTTTCATGAGGTATGTTGGTACGTTCTGTTCCTGTCCGTTTCCAGACCCATGTCCATATACACTGACTGACAGAGCAAATGCAACACCAAGAAGGAGTGGTTCGAAAGGGATGAAAGTTGGGGAAAAAACAGAGCCGGCACGGACGAATAATTGATGTTTATTTCAAACCGATATGCAGGTTACACAATGCGCACGGCATCGACTCAGTAGGATGTAGGACCACCGCGAGCGGCGATGCACGCAGAAACACGTCGAGGTACAGAGTCAATAAGAGTGTGGATGGTGTCCTGAGGGATGGTTCTCCATTCTCTGTCAACCATTTGCCACAGTTGGTCGTCCGTACGAGGCTGGGGCAGAGTTTGCAAACGGCGTCCAATGAGATCCCACACGTGTTCGATTGGTGAGAGATCCGGAGAGTACGCTGGCCACGGAAGCATCTGTACACCTCGTAGAGCCTGTTGGGAGATGCGAGCAGTGTGTGGGCGGGCATTATCCTGCTGAAACAGAGCATTGGGCAGCCCCTGAAGGTACGGGAGTGCCACCGGCCGCAGCACATGCTGCACGTAGCGGTGGGCATTTAACGTGCCTTGAATACGCACTAGAGGTGACGTGGAATCATACGCAATAGCGCCCCAAACCATGATGCCGCGTTGTCTAGCGGTAGGGCACTCCACAGTTACTGCCGGATTTGACCTTTCTCCACGCCGACGCCACACTCGTCTGCGGTGACTATCACTGACAGAACAGAAGCGTGACTCATCGGAGAACACGACGTTCCGCCATTCCCTCATCCAAGTCGCTCTAGCCCGGCACCATGCCAGGCGTGCAGGTCTATGCTGTGGAGTCAATGGTAGTCTTCTGAGCGGAGCGGACGCCGGGAGTGCAGGCCTCCTTCAACCAATCGACGGGAAATTGTTCTGGTCGATATTGGAACAGCCAGGGTGTCTTGCACATGCTGAAGAATGGCGGTTGACGTGGCGTGCGGGGCTGCCACCGCTTGGCGGCGGATGCGCCGATCCTCGCGTGCTGACGTCACTCGGGCTGCGCCTGGACCCCTCGCACGTGCCACATGTCCCTGCGCCAACCATCTTCGCCACAGGCGCTGCACCGTGGACACATCCCTATGGGTATCGGCTGCGATTTGACGAAGCGACCAACCTGCCCTTCTCAGCCCGATCACCATACCCCTCGTAAAGTCGTCTGTCTGCTGGAAATGCCTCCGTTGACGGCGGCCTGGCATTCTTAGCTATACACGTGTCCTGTGGCACACGACAACACGTTCTACAATGACTGTCGGCTGAGAAATCACGGTACGAAGTGGGTCATTCGCCAACGCCGTGTCCCATTTATCGTTCGCTACGTGCGCAGCACAGCGGCGCATTTCACATCATGAGCATACCTCAATGACGTCAGTCTACCCTGGAATTGGCATAAAGTTCTGAACACTCCTTCTTGGTGTTGCATTTGCTCTGTCAGTCAGTGTAATACGTATCCTTGTCTTACGTGTGAAGGGTGATTTCTGAAAATTTTACCTACCTTATTGTTACAGCCTGACCCGTTTCAGACCCGAAAGAAAATTGGCGGTGTGAATTTTCGTTTATACATCAAAATCTGGCTAAAATGCTCTTAAATATATATATTTAGTTTATTCTACAAAATTAAAATTAAAATCTGAGAAAAAGCACCCACACAATTGTGTCTGTCAGGACTTATTTCACTACTTGCAAAAAAACCTACCTCAGTGCATATGAATAAACATATGAACATCATAAGATGTTGTATTTTACAGTGTGGAATAATTTAAAACAATTGAAATATTTCTTCAAACGCAACTATACATTACATTTTCTACATAGAGGACGAGTTTCGCTTGTACAGCACTTTTAACCGCAGCACCTTGTCGTCAGACCTGAAAGAAAACTGGAGGTGTGAAATTTTTGTACGTCAAAAATGTAGGCCTACTAAAGTGCTCTCAAATACACGAGTTTACGGTTTATTTTACAAAATAAGAATTATTGTCTGAAAAACAGCACCCACACAGTTGTGCGTGTCAGGACATAATTCACTACTTAAAAAAGAAAGTTTAAAAATCAGCTCAGTACATGTGAATATACGCATGTACATGATCAAATGATCTATTTTACAGTGTGGAACGATTTTAAACAATTAAAATGTTATACATTACATTTATCACGTAGACTATGAGTTCTGCTTTCGCAGTCTTTTAGTGGCAGCACCCAGCACTTCCTCATGCATTGTCTGTAGGAAAACCTAGCCCACACAATTGTGCATATCAACATTCAAAACCGCATGGTATTACGTACGATGTTGTAAGATCACAATTTATGTTCGCTAAACAATTTGCACACTTCATTGATTACATTCTGACATTCAGTAAAGCTTATAAATTAATATGAATGCAATAAATAAATACTTACTTTTGGCATTACTGCTTCCCGCCATCTTGCCGATCGACTGTATTTTTTAACTCTTCTTTCTGCTCCCTGGTGGTCAAGCGGTAAATAAAAACAACCGAAGTACATGCTACGTGTCCCGCACAATCACTGCAGTCTGGTCTAGCGCCAGGAAAACCTCAAATAGGCTCAGACATAAATAAAATACCAACACGGGCAATTGTGCGTACACGGTCTGAAAGGGAATTAAATTTTCCAGTACATCAAGGTGATCGATTGTTGCTTTATAGATGGTTGAAGGGACATAATTTTGAATTACAACCTTTTCCGCAATTCTGACACATTAAAACTGTCAAAACTTCTTGTTATCGTAGAAAATGGTGGTCTTTCCTGTAATTCATTTCCTTCATCTTTTGTATTGCAGCCGCACCTTCTTCCCTGTTGTTCAAACAGTCCTGGGCCGTATTGTACGCTATACATTCCCAGCAACTGATGCAAATTTTACTCTACTTCATACCACCATCTTAGTAGTACAATCAGTTGACTCCATTTTTTCAAGTTTTGAGTCATCCAATCTGTGCTTACCTGCTTAAAAGATTATCTCTTGTGCTACAACAGGGTATCGCCCAGAATGTACCGTTGCAGCCCAATTTGCATTTCTACAAGTAGTCATGTGCTTGTCTGGGGGATATTTTCATTATCCATTATGCAGAACTAATACTAACTTAGCTAGCACTGCGAGTGAAGCATTTCAATTGTTTTATTACCTGCAGTAAACGCCAGAGTCATAGACCGGCTGTTGGCCATGCTTCTTAAAGCATTACTTATATATAGTTTGTCACACATCAGCTTCGAGTCCCGCAATATGAAAAATGTACGTTCAAACCATGGTACGAAGATCGGCATTTTCACGATCAGAATTTTGGGCGGCAGGGAAGGAGAGATGATGGTGTAAAGTTGTGTGTCAAAAGCGTGAGTTTAATTCCTAACCTCTGAGCCATGCTAAAATGGCATGTTCATAGAAATGATGTTTCCCGTATTGCGAAGGGCTTGTATCGGCCTAAGCTCGATTGTGTTAAGTGTTTCCATGATTGTACCAGAGAGGGAATCTCCCTTGGTCTTGAGCACGGAAGATCATTCTTTCGGCGAGACTGTTGTTTTATCTATTTTGAGCGATTCTTTGAGTTTTATGTGTGTGGAATATAAACATGGATCCCACGCAGATTGGAGTGGCGTTTTTATGCCATTAATAGGTTTTTAATAGATTTAAACTTGACACATACTACCATCCTTCTTGTTATTTTGATTATTGATATTACAGGTATGGTAATCCTTGTATTAATATTACTTCTACGGTTCTGTTTTGCCATTCGCCTCTTTTCATGATGGCCGATTGATATGCATCCTTCTGCTCTACAGAGAGAATGGGTTGTGTGTCTGTTGTTGACGTGATTGTGATGTGTTCATAGCTGGGTCTCTGATTGATTTTATTTACGTGCACTACGTTGTAAAGTATTTTGCCATCGAATGAATGTACGCCCTGCTTGTCGATGCGTAGTTCCATTCGTGTCGTACGAAGTGCGTAAGCTGATGGGTTTATGCGTGACCAATGGGTCCCTATTATCCTACTGATAATTGTCTACGCCGTCCACGCTATCTCTGACATATGTGAGACCTTTGTTTGTGACCATGAGAGTCGTACTTTATGGGATGGGGTTCATCTTATTAACTGGAGCAACTGGTCGTGTTGTTTGCCGATACCGGCAATGTCTGAACGATTGGGTGTGTCTTGGTGAGTGGAAGGAGAGAAAGGATGGCGTATCGGTCAGCTCAATTTACGAGTATATTTTTGATTTTGCTTCTGAGCCTCATGCTTGTTGCCGGTACGGTGATATTTATTTTGCCTTGGTCTCCTTCATGGCCGCTCCTTCATGTTTTCTTATATTCAGGCTATGCGCAAGCCTGTGTTTCTCTTTGGGTGTGAATATATTTTCTTTGGTCCAGAGATGTTTCTCTCTGTGCTATGTTGTGATCTTTCACATTTTATTTTACCTGCTCTGATTTTTTTCTTTCTTCTCCTTGCTGCGTGGGAACCTTGATGTGTGGTAATTGTTGAGGCGATGTACAAGTTAAATAGACGCGTATGTGAAGAATTTATTAATTTCGCGGAAAGAATGACCAAGTTGATCCGTGTGGATTGTATTCACATTACCACATTATGTAGCAAGATTGTAATTAAGACGGTGAGCCCGTCGTATGAATAATTTAAGCTTGGTGTTTGAAAAGCTGTGCTCAGACGTTAATATTTTGACTCCAATTGGATGAACTATGCATATGTACGTATCCTTTCGTTTAATTGCTGGCTTCATTTCTCGTTTCTTTTTTGAATTTTATTATATCAATGAACCCTCATTTAAATTTAGTTTGAATTTTATTGCTAGTAGCCCTAGTCTCGTTCCTGTTCTGCATTGAAATGAGGGTCGTTTCCAGTTCAGGGCTGTGTCTTTGGCCTTTCCTATTCGCGGTCCACGCCTCGAATCTCCCGACGTGTGTGTTTTATGGTGACGTAGATTGTCGGTAAGGGAGGGGGTGCGGCTCACCTCTCCACAGTATTCATATGGACTGAGGGCATATGACGCTGTTGACGGTGATTCGTCCGTCGGATGGTCTTGTTAATCCTTGAGCAGACTGCTTTGTTTTAGACGACAGGAGTAGGCTATTTACCGATACCAGGTTTTACCTTCTCCCTACCTCATTATCATCCCCATCACACACCCAGACGCTTAGGTCATCCATGAAAGACCTCCACCAGGCCTCTCTGGAGATCACTCATAAATACATCACTTTCATATCGTAGTCGTAACTGTTATGCACAGAAATTGGATGTTCATCGATATTCTCATTTCACAAGGTTTTATTAAAAGCAGTAATTTCATTTTTTAATTTAACAGGAACAAGTGAAGGGAGCCACATATCGATAGAGTGTGATATGAAAATGTATGTTCAAATCATGACTTGATGATCGATGTTTTCGTCGCTACAGTTCGGAAGAGATCAACGAAATATGAATGGCGTAAAATGCCAGATCATGTCTCAAGGTGGGCTTTCAGAACTTCTAGTGGTAATGGCCACGAACGTTTCTGGAGTGAACAAACAAGATACCAAAGTAACTGGTGTGAAGTGCGGCATTTTCGATGACCTGCAACCCACAAAACAAGGGTTGTGAAATCAAGGTGCGCGACTGCAATGTATCCAGTCACAACGTGCCAAACACAGTGTACCTGTGATATATGAAACATGGTGTAAGAATGTAGTGCTGAAATCAATGTTGCATCTCACACCAGAAGCAAACAATGACGGCACTGGAATTACAGCCAGGAATGCCGCTTGTTTCAAGAACAGAACACTTCAAGTCAAATATTTTACGGAACAGAAGTGGCGTGTCCTGTGACACGTATCTACCCGTATTCTACGCGTATCGATGCATAGGCCGGTACTATAGTGAACTCAACTGTGTATAAAATAATCCAACTTGAAAATATAGATCCTGGCGTGTAGAGTGACGATAATTTCCTCATCAGGACTTATGAACCCTCCCATGCGTAACGGAAGTACCTTGTACTGACAAAAGAAATAGTTTTCAAGAGGCTGACAGTACTTTGTGGCTTTAGGTAATGTGAATTTTATGTGCAAATTTACATCCAGGCTTTGGTCGACAAACTTGGATCGGTTTGACAAGGCCATGAATCTAGCAAAGGAAGCGATGCTCCATTTCGTTGCTCTTCCAGGTCTTTACGTAAAATGAACAGACCAGTTGACATTTTACCAAAAGTGATCCAGTCATATTCTGTACTATCAGAACGTACTCGTCTTTGACAGGCCGATATTTGATTAGTGTTTGTAAACTTCGTTGACGTGTAGTTATTAGACAGAAACTTTCGTACACTCTAGTGTCCAGTCTACCGAGAACCGGCCGAACACCTAACCGTACAGCACTTAGCTGGCGGGTGCTGTGGAACGCGTGCTTCAGCATATAAAAGTCAAGTTTTCTAGGGAACTATTAGAGTTACAAAAATGCACATAGCCTTCTTCGTAAGAAGAAAACTTGAATTTTAAGTACACAGGCCAGGCTTTATTTGGTGAAGTTGGTTGACACGCAGAGCTTCATTTATCTCCTAATTTCGAGTACCCTCTTGCCATTGTTCTTCCTGTCCGACTCGTTGGCTGAATCGTCAGCGTACTGGCCTTCGGTTCAGAGGGTCCCGGGTTCGATTCCCGACCAGGTCGGGGATTTTAACCTTCATTGGTTAATTCCAGTGGTCCGGGGGCTGGCTGTTCGTGCTGTCCCCAACATCCCTGCAACTCACACATCACACATAACACTATCCTCCACCACCATAACTCGCAGTTATCTACACATGGCACATGCCGCCCAACCTTATCGGATGGTCTGCCTTACAAGGGCTGCACCCGGCTAGAAATAGCCACACGAAATTAATTGTTCTTACTGTTTTAAAAGCAACAATTCTCGTTGCTTTCATGACTGTTACTTTTAGTTTTTCAATTAGATAGCCTTAGTCCACCCAGCTGTCATTCCCGTACAACAAAGTCGGTATGGATGTAGGGATAGTTTCTTCCGGTAGTCCGACAGCCACTGGTTCGCTGTAGAATGATCATAATAATAATGTAATTTTTTACGTCTCACTAATTACGTTTTCGGTTAGGAGACACCGCGGTGCCGGAATTTAGTCCCATAGGAGTTCTTTTACGTGCCAGTAAATCTGCCTACACGAGGCTGACGTATTTGAGCACCTTCAATACTACCGAACTGAGCCAGAATCGAACCTGCCAAGTTGGGTTCAGAAGGCCAGCGGCTCGACCGTCTGAGCCACTCATCCCGGCATAGAAAGATAAGACAAAATATGTAACGTTTACTATAACACTTTAAACCCGGATTATTTTCAATACGGCAGGTATGTGCTAGGTATCATTATTCTCCAACCATACCAGAGTTTAATTTATTACGGTTCGAATGTCACATTCTTGTTGCGTTTAAAAACGGTAAACTAAAAATATGGTGGAAATAGTAAATTTTCATTCCATTCCTCCCACACAATTCGAGTACCTTTGGAGCATTTAGTGCTTTAAAGTTTGTCCTGTTAAAAATCTGAGATCAATTAGGAAAGCTTATTGAGGATAATTTCTGGTGAAGAAACCATATACCAAGGCCGACGTACTTTCACCCGGTCGGAAAACCATACACTTCCAATGTGTCAGTTATCGTCTTCATATCAGTAAACTCATGTCATTGCTATGCTCACGTAACCATGGTGCCTGGTCTGGGAGCAATTTTCTGCAAAAAATTTAGCAAGTAATATATTTTTCACGTCTATATTTTGATATAAAATAATATTTACCATGTGGCAGATATCTCTGAGAATAACTGTGCAAAATTTCATGAAATTCTGTTCAGCAGTTTAGACGGAATGGCATTTCGGAAGATGGACAGACAGACAGACACACAGACGGACAGGCATGCAAAAGTATATCCTACATAGAAAGACTTAGAGTTTGTTACGTTGTTAGGCGTTGGAAATACGTTTGCCAAATTTACCACCTGCTTCCAGAAAGCAGATCTAAAATTTATTTGCGAGGCATTCTGACATGGATATCAGCACCTGGATTTATTTATTTATTTATTTATTTATTCAGGATCAGCAATAGCATAACGTCGAATTACAACGATCTGAGCTATGTACGGTAGATGGATGGTAGATGTAACACATTGAAGAGCAGCTTCAATCGTCTTCTTCTTGATTATTGATAGAGTTCTATTCGACGTGAATGGTGGTGATTGTTGCTTTAAGAGGAATCATACACAAATCGACTTTGATCCGCAATGAAACCTATGTTCACGTCGATTGCATTAGCAAACACGAAGCCCGTGTCCCCACGCGTACGAAATCGAATGTTCTTATCCTCATGGCAGTATCAAGTGTAACATTCTCCCTAGAAACGTACCGTGTATGTTTTTTTTTTTTTTTTTTTTTTTGCTATTTGCTTTACATCGCACCGACACAGATTGGTGTTATGGCGACGATGGGATAGGAATGGCCTAGGAATGGGAAGGAAGCTGCCGTGGCCTTAATTAAGGTACAGCCTCAGCATTTGCCTGGTATGAAAATGAGAAACCACGGAAAACCATCTTCAGGGCTGCCGACAGTGGGGTTCGAACCCACTATCTCCCGATTACTGATGTTATTTCATAGTAGCGTATGAACTGTTGCGAAAAACACTTGCTGGCTTCAAAGATGGAAATATCCGGCGTGATATATTTTGTTTTCGCTCAGTTCGTTAAATCCAGTAGTGTCCCAGGTCACGCGCACTTCGGAATTTGGTATCTTAGTGTTCATCTCTCTCAAACGCCTTTTACGAGTTACCCCACTTTCTACAGCAATGTCTTGAATTTTTGAGCTGTTGCTTCAACGGATTTAAGGTATTAAATTTGGCAACGTTCGACACTGTTATAAATATGTTGCATTGCTTCTTTCAGAAAACTTTTCATGGATACGTTTCCGTTTACCTCGGGGAATAAGGGGTGATGGTTCATAGGGACTGGAATAGATTGTCTCGTTGTGTTCTGGAGTCTCCAAGGACGTTCCATCACACCGCAATGTTTGCCCTTCCCAAATGTCAGTGTCGCCGCGGATACTTTTATGCAGTACAACTCCGGCGCAATGCGCTTTGATATGTACTCTAAAAGCGTGTTTTTGTCTTGGTAATTCTTCATTATCTCATTCACCAGTATCTGTACCACAGAATGAGCGTTGTAAGTCATTCTGTTAAACACAGGATACACGTATTCCACATACAATATGCATTATCGTAGGAACAGGCCCATGGCCAACATCAGACTTCGGAAGTACTTCGAAGCAACAGTCACTGGTGTACACATGGTAAGAGACGTATCGGACATGCAGATTCCCGTATACGAAAATTATTGACCTCTATACAGTGTATTTGGCAAGTTATGACTGCAGACCTTACAGTCATGTGCCCATTTTTTTTTTAAGGGTTCGCGAATGACTGCGAAATGCCACATTTTACACTAGTTACTTTGGTTTCTTGATTATTTTCCCCAGAAAATTTCGTAAAGATTGTCACTGGAGGTCCGATAGCTTTCCTCGTCAGATGAATTAATGCAATGATCTCTTTTCACGTGAATTCGGAATACAATACACTCTTTATGGATACAAAAGGTCACATTACTAGGTGATAGCGAAACTGAAGTTCAATATCAGATTATTGTAGGGATTTAGAAATTGCTCTCCTAGTTATATGAATTTTTCATTCAATCCTGATACTTCATGATGTGCAGACTTTCGGATCAAGAATTAATACAGTGAGTTCACAGTGGCAATCAATGGAATTTAATGATATTTTTTATCGTACGATTTATCATGACAGGAATGCCGAGGACATGTTCAACTCGCCTGGTGCAGGACTATCTTTTTATTTGACATCCATGGGCAACCTGAAAACCTCTGTGTGAGGTGATAATGATGATATTGAGTTATGGAGAAGTTAAAACACGGTGTCGGCACATAGCCAACTCCTGTCGAATAACACCAAGGGGTCTGCCTCCCCATCGGATGGACGAATAATCATTAACCGCGTCATATGGCTTCACACCATATGAACACTGAAGACAAGTTCGTAAACGAATTTTGGTACGCAATGTAGTGATTGCAAATTGTATACTAGCACTTCTCGCTATCCTGACGGCCAATATTCTGATGGGTGGTGGCATTCCTTTTTCATCAACGGGACTGGAGCTGGTTCACTACGGTGACATGTCACATAGACTTGACACTGTAAGGATCATGGCTACCAGGTGGATATTTTATTACAACATATTCCTTCCAGTTCTATTGTAGCTAAACGAAGGAGTCGCTTTATGAGTATTAAGTTCGAACTGTATTGTTACAAGTATTTATATATTATTCTACTGCTTAGAGGAGTCTTTTGGTCAACTCTGAATACCCTTGAAATTGGTACCGGATGAATTTCTTCAATAGACAGGATCCACTGAGGATAAACTATAGCCACGACACAATGCTGCCAATGGTGTCGTCGTCCGCTTCACCGTAGTTTATGAAATGATGTAGACCAGTGGTTTCCAAACGGTGGCAGGCGTATCCCTAGGGGCGCACATGAGACTTTGTAGTGCGGCACGCGAGCAGCCTACAGGAAAAAATAAAGAAAATTGAAATATGGTAATTAATAAGGAGGAAATATGTATATATGGAGGCACGCTTCGCTTGAACGTTTCACCTGGACTGCGACATATCAGAAAACGGTGTCACGCAGTTCAGGAACGCCCATCCCATTGAAAAGTTGATGGATCTTAATATCTGAATTCCAGAATTAATTAAGGTCGAAAAATGTCATCCTTATTTAATAATTTGATATTGATGCTTGGGGCCGATGCCTAGACATCGACAAGAGAATGTTTGAACCTGATAAAGGTAGGATTGGTCAAGAAGTTAGAACTGGTGGAGCGAAAAATTCTAAGGATAATACTGGGAGCCGAAAGAACAGAGGATGGATCATACAGAAAGAAAGCAAACCAAGAACTGTACCGCAAGATAGCGAAGACCTCAGACACCATCCGGAAGAGGAGAGCCATGTTCTTTGGGCACATCTGCACAATGGACCCAGGAAGACTGACCAACCAGATAGTAAGGTTCCCTGAGACCAGGAAAACTGTGGTACGCTAGCATCAGGAAGTGAAGAAGGACCTGACAGAAATGGAAATGCAAGGATCGAAAATAAGCAACAGGGAAACTTACAAGTCGAAAATAAAGAACACGAAGAGTTTCCAAGAAAAACTTAGTTTGCGGATCCAAACACCATGGACGGTAGAGAGAAGAAGGTTGCAGAGTGAAAGAATGAAGGATTACAGGGCGCAGATCAAAGCCTAGAAGCAGCTGAAATCGAATTAACATGGTCCACAGTTGGCCAAAACAAAAGAAAGAAGAAGAAGTTGATATTGAGGCGAAAATTTAGCGCTTTGTGAAAATTTCATGCAAACAGGGTATCCTGTTACTTTATTATCATTGTATTATACTTGATACAGAAACAGATTCTTAAATTCCCTGTGATGTGTTATAAAAATGTATTTAATTTCACAATATTGTCCTATTAACAACTTTGTACTTAAAAGAATTGTTCATAATCATAATCAATTAAAATTCCCTAATAATTAGACAGGTACTCATATTTTTTAAACCTATAGTTTATGGAATTTTTTTTTGTACATTGAACTTTAAGCCATGAGTGAGGGATACAATCTGATAATAGTTTGTGAACCCCTGATGTAGACATAACATCCTTATCTGACATCGGTTACAGGCATAAAATGTTGCTATGCTTTTATATTACTTTATTTATTAAAAATGTTTCATTTTGCTCTATTCAGCCCTTACCATATTTTAAAATTAATATCTGCCGTTATACATCCATAGAGAAGTACGTAGCCTCGAATACCTTCGGTTGGAAGACCGACATTAATTTTGTAGCCATCAGACAGGTTAGTACTACATACAACCTTGAGGGCTTTATGTGATAAAGGCGAGTATCTTAATCCAGATCAGAAACTAATTCTCTCGTGAGGGGGCACAAAGGCGAGGAAAGATACAGTAAGTCACACGGAGACCCCTAGGGACAGAGTCCTAGTTTTCTCGCTACAGCTTTAACCACCCGCCGTGAGTAGACTTCCATAAAGTATCAGGCATCAGATAACTCTCAAAGTATTATGAAATATCCAAGACATTAAATTACATAATTGTGGCATATCAGAGGAGTGGGGAAGAACAGTATCGCGTGACACATACTTGTCCGTGCTATCGCTAACAGCCAGAGGCGAAGGCATGGGCAATTGAGATTTACGATTCTATTCACAACTTGTGCACACGATCCTCCTGATCTTCAAATACCATAAGCCACAACAAAGAAACTTTACACAACATGTAAAGCACTTATATAGCTGGTCGTGAAAAGAAATGGAGAGACGTAGGTTGTTATTCAGAGTAATTAAGTGTACTATAGCATTCAACAGATTCCTACTGAGTCTGACCTTACTGTTATAGAATTGTGTCAAGATCTTGTCTTTTATTCATCCTATCTGACCACACTTGGCAATGACCGCTCGTGTAACGTACTTGGTTAGATATTCATTTCCGACACTCAACAATTGCCAGGATCAACCGAAGGGGGTGAAGGGGTTGTACTTACAAAATGGTAATAGAGCACAATGAAGATTACTGTGCCTGTGTGGCGGGTGCATGCAAGACTTGTCATCATAAGGACTCTGGTACAAGTGAATTATGTTGATATTCAGACTGCAGTAGACTAAAAAATCTTACATTAAAATACAGAACAAGAACGATGCGATCAAGGTCAACAGTTTTACTAAGAGGGTATTTTAAGTTTACAATCTAAAATCCAATTTTCGAGGCTTCTTAGAGAATAGATTCAACAGATCTGTTGGTTCTACAATTATGTGTCTACATTTTTATTTAGTTTATTGTCAGTTTCCTTCTTTTAAAATGTCCATGAAAGTGGTTCTAACTCACCAATAAACCGCCTCAGTTCGGATCCCAGCACAGTGAAATGATCAGTAACAGTAAATTTCTTTACATTTCACAGTGAACCGGAGCCAGACCCTGAAAATACGGCCGAAACCCCAGAATGCAAACTTGTCAAAAGCGGTCGCTATGCTAATGCTGTGGGGTATTCCAAACTATCCGGGTAGTCATGAAATTCCCAGAGTTTAGTCAGGCAGAGACTTTGACATTGAAAGATTGCCCGAGCGCCACAATTATCCGTGCTTTTCAAGTTGGCGATGGGTAAGTTCCGAGACTCCAGAGCCAGTACGTATTTTCTACATGTACATTTGTTTATAAACCCAGAATTGTCTTAATTTAAGTTTATTGTTGTATACATGGCTACACACAAGTAGTTTGTACAATTCCACTACCATCTTCTGTCGCTCATGTTTATCTCTCCAACAGTAGTTCAATACCTCTTCCTTTAGAATCTGTAAACAAAACTTGCTGAATTTTTTTCGTGTGGAAATAAATTGCTCCTCACCATCAACTCTAAATATTTTTCCTTCTCTTCTGCAGATATGCCTTACAAAACGAGAAGAAGAGAACTGCTACAAGTTATCTGGGAGGCAAAAAGAGACAGAGAACACCCTCCACTCAAAAAAGAAAGGAAAACACTATTTTTGTCACAACAAATCTCAAGGATTTAACTTGAAGAAGTAGAATGAGGTTTTGGCCAGGTCTTCAGGGTCTCTGGACCACTTTTCTCTGGCTTGTCACTTAATGCAGCAACGGTTCAAATGCCGGCCAAGGCAATACAAATATTGAAATTAAAAATCACACCCTGTTGCTCGGATTCAGCGTAAACCTAGAGGTCCTGCGATTATGACCATGATATCAACAGTTACGTAGAAGTATAAGTTTACAATTATTTTTAACGTCACACTAACACTTAGAAGTTCTCCGTCAAGTTCGGATTGGGTAGAACTAAGTATGAGACCTTTGCAACGTGTTCCCACCGTATGATTCATTTTCAACATAAGTGCAGGCCATGGCCTGGTTCAAATAGCAAGGCGCACCTACCATCCATTTCCGAGAAATTAGAATTTGAATATGGTATTTCGGGAGTGATTCACAAGACTAGCAAGGGACAAATTCCCACAATGAACGCGCACCGCAACGAGAAGGTTCTCCGCATCGCGAACTCGTGATCCACGGATCGCATTTCGCCTCTTTAGTATTATCATGAGTTTGTATTTACGTTTAGTTGTCCGGCTCCATGGCTAAATGGTTACCATGCTGGCCTTCGGTCACCGGGGTCCCGGGTTCGATTCCCGGCAGGGTCGGGAATTTTAACCATAATTGGTTAATTTCGCTGGCATGGGGGCTAGGTGTATGTGTCGTCTTCATCATTATTTCATCCTCATCACGACGCGCAGGTCACCTACTGGCGTCAAATCAAAAGTCCTGCACCTCGCGAGCCGAACATGTCCTCGGACACTCCCGGCACTAAAAGCCATACGCCATTTCATTTCAATTACGTTTAGTTTGTACGTTACTTGCAATACAAGCCTATTAAAGATACGCATAGTAGTACAGTATGTAGATATTTAATATGTTGCTACATATTTTACGTTGCATCGACTAAGGAAGATAGCACTAGGAATGGGAAGGAAGCCTCCGTGGCCCTAGAGGTACAGCTAGTTGTGAAAAGAGGAAACCAGAGAAAACCATCTTCAGTGCTGCCGACAGTGGGGGTTCGATCAAACCTTTTCCCGAATACAAACTCACAGCTACGCGACCCAAATCACGTGGCCAACTCGCTCGCTATGCTGTTAATAATAATATTTGACTAGTTTTGCTCCTCTTTGGGGAATCAGATGATTCGTTTTGAAAATATGAGTAGGCCTGCCTTACAGTTAAACGTTGATTGATTGAAGAACTACGTAGGTACATTTATAACTGATAATGAAGAGTTTGTTATCACTGTGTTATACCCATCATGTTTGGGTAAAGGATTGTGACCAATATATTTTTTTAAAAACTTCAAACACTTAATTCGTATGAGATAATATGACCAAGAACCTGCTACGCTGGCGTAGCAGGGGGAGAGGTGGTTCTCCCACGTGGTGCGTCCCAGGTGGCGGATAGGGGGGTCCTAACCGGCTTGCCGGCGGACTTGAGGGAAATAAAATACCTCTCGCGGACTAAACACACACCCCCTGTGGGTGGGGGAGGCAGCCGAAGAATTCACACACGGTATCCCCTGCCTGTCGTAAGAGGCGACTAAAAGCGGCGACCAAGGGATGATCCAATTAGAACCATGAAACTGCTTGTAATTAGTACCATCACGCAGGGAACATCATGGGTTGTATTTACTTGCGCGTAGTACCACTCTGTCAGGTACGCAATAGGTTTGTGATTAGTAGCGACAGTTTGTGAATCAGGATGGGGGTCCTGCAGTACCTGTGTTTCGTACCCCTATATCAGCAACACCATGGGATTAGCGACACCATGGTTCTGCCTTACCTATGCTCCGTTCCCAGTATGTGAGGAATTCCACGGGAAAGTACGGGTCCCTGTGGTTAGTCCATTATGTGGGGAACGCCATGGGTTTGCGCTGCCTTTATAGGTTTGCGTTGCCTGCAAACAGCGCCGCAGTGTGCGAAACACCATAGATCTGTGTTACATGTGCGCATTACACTACCTCTGAATAGTACCATAAAGTGTGGAATACCGCGAGTCTACGCTAATTTTGATTAGTACCGCAACATGACACATAGCATGGTTCTACTTTCCTAGCGATAAATACTATTATGAGGGGCTGACGACCTGGATTTTGGACCCGTTTCGACTATAGGCATAATCAATTCAGCATTGTGCTATAGAAGCAGTCCCTCGGTCGGTAATACGATTGTTATGTGCCAGCTTTTGTGCATGTGAGGCACTGTGGGTCGGATCCACTGAACGTTTTAAATTCATATCCTTCCATCCATTCATTCTTCGTCCTTTAAACAACAAGCATCATCATCACTGCTCAGCCTTGTGGCATTCATACGGGCAATGTGGATATGGAAAACAATTCTCCTCCTGCGAATGGTGTCTGTAATCTTTCCTACAGGTGTGTAGAGTTCATGAGTAAGTCATCCTCTAAATTCACCATTGTGTCCTCATGCTTTGAATGCTGGTCAGTGGAGGATTTTGGAATTTTAAGTTGTCATTTCATTTCGTCTCATTTCGTACCATTAAGGGACCAATGATCTCGATGTTAGGCCCCTTTAAACAACAAACATCAATCAATCAACAATCGAGTTAGTATGAGAAGGATAGCTGAACGAGAAAGTGATGGAACCAACTGGAGGAAAAATTATTCTAGACGTGGTGCTATAACTGCATAAACTCTAGCGGTGCTGTTTGAGAATCCAAGCAGTCTCCGGGCTGATGACCCAGCACACAGGTACTGATAACACCAGATGATTTCGATAGAGAAACTGAAGCGTTAGATTATATAAATGGCCATGTTGTTTTGTGGTAGTTAGAAATAAATGAGGCAAAATGGAATATCGTATTGGACTATTTGGCAATTCCGTATTGCTGATAAGTGATGCGTTGGGGAATTTTGTAAAACAATTATGAACAGCGTAAAATAGCAAGTACAAATGTAAACAACCTATGGGAAGGGTTTAGACAAATTGTTGAGGAGTGTGAAAAAGTGGTAAGAATGGAAAGGACCCTTTATGTCGTAAGAGGGAAGTAAAGTTTAGTAAGCAGGTGCAGATTAGAAAGAAATTACGTTAAGAATGGTTGCGGGAATATAGAAGGATATGTGTAGATGCTTCACGGCAGAAACTTGTTCCAGGAAGGACATACCAGGTAAAATTGTACTGTATATGTGTGGACTCACAGAATGTAGACGTATTCAGTCAGCAGTATGTAAAGGTAATTGGATATAAGCATAATGTCCAGATAGAGAAGGAAACTAATATTGGCGAATTACTGAAATTTACCTATGATAATAAACACAGTTAAAAAAAGATATATACGATGAATGCTAGAAAAACAACTGGGATTGATAAGATTACTGGGATATATTAAAATCAATGGGTTGGGATATACTGTAGTGATATATCTGAATAATAATAATAATAATAATAATAATAATAATAATAATAATAATAAATGTTACCGTGGTTTGGTGGAGCAGAAGAGGTGAAAGAAGGTGACGGGATGAATGGGTCTAACTATAAAGTCAAAGTTAATTTAAAATTTTAACAGGTTATATTTTCAGAAGGAACAACAAAATTATAACAACTTTTCACTTGGTAAAATAACAATTTGGAAACAAGACTTAGAAAGATCCGAGATACCAGAATTTTAACACTCTTGGGCTACAAGCCCTAGTATTATAATTTTGAGCTCCTAGCTCAACATTTACTGGCGAGCACAAATTGTTCTAAGGGCAGAAAGCCCCTAATCCCTGGAGCATTTGCTCCCAACTTCAAATATCAGGCCTCCCAGAGGCACAGTTACCACACTAGAAAAGAGCTGACACGCTCTCAGTTTTTCAAGCCTATTTAAGGCAATACCAGAAACTTACAATTATTTGCCATCAAGGCACAACTTACAAAAAAGAAACAGGGGTATCTTGTACCCAACCTACTGGGCCTTAGCAGAAAAGAACAGGTTAAGTAAAAGGCCCGAAACACAAAACTGAATGGAGGCGTGTACTTGCACTCCTAAATATGCATTCTTAAAACCTAAAAAGCACTAGGCCGATGAAACAGGGGCTATTCCCAAACTACAGGGGTGACTCGTATAAGAATAATTTAATACATTACGGTAAGGAAGAAAACCAGTTACAAAACGTAGTCACCTCAAACCAATATGAAGGGGAGCTCAAGAAGGTAAATCACTCTCTATCCCCGAATTACAGTTACAGATTTTATGAAATTTTCACATTAGCCGGCAGAATTTACATTTTAGAGAAGTTGGTTACATATCAATGTTTCGGACCTATCCCTCGGTTAAACTGCGGAGCTAGCAAGAAATAAAGATGTTAAACGGCCATTACCTTGCTGAAGAACTGCTGCCTGCTGAAAGAGGCACCTCCCGCCTCCTGCTTCACATTCACACACTTAGTTAGATGTTAATAAAATGGCCAAGAGACGTGAAAATCCGCAGTTTATAAACCCTCGGGGAAGGTTCGAGACCTTTCATGAATAATCAAGCCACACCCTCTCAATTTTATTGGACCATACAAAATGCACACTCAAGGTCGAAGAAGAAATCCAGGATTGGTCGGAAATTAATTACAGAAATTAGCGATTGGCTGGATTCAAAACTGGCGGAAAGAAAAGATAAATATTGCCAACCCACAAATTAATGAACGAAATTTACTAAAGAAAAAACTTATGAATACAAAATTTCTTCAAAAAAGTTCTTATCACTTCGCACCAGGGTGCATGATCATAGTTTTTGTAGTGACATCTGTTGTAGAAAGTCCAAACTTCTTGATAAATAGTAACCAAAACATGTTGACATTCACACAGCCCTGGAGACTTCACAGTCACAAAATTAAGTTAGTGACATCTTCTGAGTAAAAGTTTAAGGAGGACTAGTTCCAAGTTCACTGTTCCTCCAGTAGAGGAGGTTTTATTGGCGCAAGATTTAAATGTGCGGCGTAGAGGTGTACCTACCGGTATAATAATAATAATAATAATAATAATAATAATAATAATAGTAATAATAATAATAATATTCTTGCTGTCGTGGTGGCCATAACTGACCACGTTATTTCGGCTGTCCTTTTTGTTTCCCTTGTGCCTTGACTTTAACTTTCGCCCAGTATTCCCGCATTAGAATCCTATGCTGTTTCTTCCTCGCTTCAGTCCATGTTTTGCCAGTTTTTAATATCGGCTTTTCTTGGAAACCACATTGCCCTTGGAGTTTCTTCTTGAGTGGAACACATTTCTGGATGTCCTCCTATGTTATCCCCACTTCCTGCAAGTCTTTCTCTACCTCGGTGAACCACGCCTCCTTGGTTTTTTGTTGAGAAAGTAAAAGATCTTACTGCTCAGCCTTGTAGCATTCATACGGGCAATGTGGATATAGAAAACAATTCTCCTCCTGCGAATGGTGTCTGTAATCTTTCCTACAGGTGTGTACTGTAGAGTTCATGAGTAAGTCATCCCCCAAATTCACCATTGTGTTTAATTGCCCCTAGCATTTTCCTTAAGATCTTCCTTTTCCTTATTTATGATTTCCCGATCAGACCTTTCCTCTTGAGAGTAAAGCATTCTGCAGCGTATAAAGTCTCTGGTCGTATCATTACAGAGCAGTATTGTCGTATCTTGGCGTTAATGGATATAGATTTTTTTCCTGTGGACATCTATGGTTAGTTGATATGTCGTTTCCATTTTCCTGATCCGTGATGTGAAGGCTTATTTCTCAGAAGTACTGAAATCTACCCCTCTCCAAGGTATTTGAATTTCCCCGTTCGTTTGATTTTCGCTTCTCCTACCTCTAGCAGTCTGCTTTCTCGAAAGAGAACCAATCACCTCATCGATTTGTTCTGCGGCTATGTCTAGCTAATCAGAAAAAATGCAAGGTCATCTGCAAAGGCCAAGCAATCAACGCTCAGATTCATATTTCTATAGCCAGGTCTGTCCCCCTTATCAACATCCTTGCTGCTCATTCCATTCCTCTACTCACGGATGACTTTCTCAAGTACGCAGTTAAAAAGTGAAGGTGAGAGACCATCTCCTTGTCTGACTCCCGTCCTGATTTCAAAGGCATCCAAATCTCCCCCATGAATTTCACTTTGGAGGCGGTGATAGTAATAATCTGTTGGATAATTGCTCTTGTTTTATTTTCTAGGCAAAATTCTTTCAGGATATCGATAAGAGTGGCTCGGAAAATTGAGTCGTAAGCCTTTCTGAAATCTGCGAAGGTGACTACAAATTTCTTACTTCTCTGTTTGAGGTAGGAGATGATAAATTTAAGATTCATAATTTGTTCGGCACATGAGCGTCGTTTCCTGAAACCTCCTTGGTATTTACCCAGCTGAGAGTCTAACTGTTCCTCTGCTCTAGTTTGAAGTGCCTTTGGAAGAATCTTGTACGTTATTAAGAGCAGAGAAATGCCTCGATAATTGTTCACGTCCATTCAGTCATCTTTTTTATGAAGAGGGTGGATCAGTGCAGAGGACCAGCCACATGGAAGTTCTTCATTTTCCCATGTTGTGAATTATCTCCGTTAGTTTTTCGATTGCTTGTTTCCTGCGTTCTTTCATATTTCGGCAATTATTTAATCTTCCCCTGGTGCCTTGTTGTTTTTTGGCGAATGTATGATCTGTATAATTTCTTCTCTTGTGGGAGGTGATGAATCAGAATGGTTAGGCGTATGGTTTCCGAACGTAAAACTAGATTCTGGAGCTTCGCAGTTGAACTGTAATTCCAAATAATTTGCCAGGATATGACAGTTGCCCTGGTTATTTTAGGCAACTTTACCATCTGGTACCTTCAAATGTAGATTTGGGGGCTGTATTTGATGAGATTCTGTTTGAAGGTCTTATAGAAACTTCGAGTATTGCTCTTCTTAAAATCATCCTCCATCTCTATTTGCTGGTTCTTGTCGAAAGCACGCGTAATTCCTAGGATAGTTTAGCAGCATGTTTTCTTGCCTCTAAGATTGTTGATAGACTGTCCTGATTCTTCTGTGAGTTCCATTTCTGCCAAGCAAGCTGCCTTTGCCTCAAACCTACGTCACATTCGCAAGTCCACCATGGATGTTTCTTTGGTTTTGTTAATGGGACCGTATTGTTAACTGTCTTGACTAGTCCTTTGCGTAGTTGCTCTCAATTATCTGGACCATGAGACTCGAACTTCTGGGTGAACTCATTACTGGATCTGCGCTTCTCTGTGACAAACCTGTTGATTTTCTCCACTTGATCATATTAGTGTTCTTTGGAAGAAGTTTTACCTTAATCTTTGAGAGATAATGTTCTGAGTCAAGATTCTCACTTCTAAGAACTTTGAAGTTCTGGACCTCCTGTTGTGCTTTCTTTGCGGATTATGTTGAACTTCATAGAGTATTAGAGGAGAATCGGGTAATATGGAATAGTCGGGCAATATGGAATACCACAATATCTTGTCTGTAAGGTACTCCTCTCAGGTAGAAACTCGTCGAATTACGGTAAATGTTCTCATGATGCTTTGTATTCAGTTTCGACATGCTCGTGAGTGAGGTTAGTGCGTGGAGCAAGAATATTTGTTTTTCATACTTGAAAAGTTTTTGCAGGTAATTCTTTTAAAGCTTGTATTAATTACCAACACTGAGTTTAGTCCTGGGAAATCCAATGTTACATATTGTACAAGAGTTGCTTATATTGCTACACCAGTGGAACTTCCTTGTTGTGCAAAGTTAATGGCATGACGAATCCTTTAATTCAAACAAGGTGTGTCGGGATATATGGAATACTGTTTTAGTTTCAAAGTAAAATGAGGTATAAAATTAATTAAAATTAATTGCATTAATCCTGGTGTATTATAACATTTAACTACCTATAGATCTCAGTTTCTGCATCTGTGACGTTTGTCACTGAAGGAACAAGTGACTGTAAAAAGAAAACTCTGAATAATTAGTGTATACAGATTATCATTTAAGTTAATTACCAATTTTATTCTTTCGATTTTTTTTAATTTCTGTACGTCCACCTGTAAGAACGTTCCTTAAATATAACTGAAAGAATTTATTGAAGCTGTATTTTAATTTACATATTATTTACCCTACTATTCCATATTAGCCGACTATTCCGTATTACCCACCAAGTGCAACTTTTTGAAAGAAATAATTTTGACGTGAAGACATTAAAAATTCACAATTTAAAAATATAGAGAATCTTGGCTAATTATTTGAATTTTCAAACCATATTTATTTATATTTCATAACTGATTTCGGTAAGAAGTTATACTGCCAAAAGCAAATGGTATTCCATATTACCCGATTCTCCTCTACATGAGTTGCTGGATTGTGATTGACTGCAGAGGGACCTGGACAATGTTGTGAGATGGACAGTGGATAATCGTATGACGGTATGTGTGATAAAAAGTCACGTTGAGCGTCTCTCCAAGAGGAAATGTCCTCTCAGTTTTAATCACTGTGTTAATGGGTGTCCATACCTCATAGGGAACACTGTAAGTACCCTGGTATTGATAAGGAATATTTTTTTATTTTTTTACAATTTGCTTTACGTCGCACCGACACAGATAGGTCTTATGGCTAAGATGGGATAAGAAAGGTGTAGGAGAGGGAAGGAAGCCGCTGGGGCGTTGATTAATGTAAAGCCCCATCATTTGCCTGGTGAGAAAATGGGAAACCACGTAAAACCATCTTCAGGGCGACCGACAGTGGGGTTCGAACCCACTACCTCCCGAATGCAAGCTCACAGCTGCATGGCCCTAACCGCACGGTCAACTTGCCTGGTGGAATGATCCTCATTGGGGTAATCACATTACCGAGGTTGTGGAGAAAGGTTACAGATTTCTTCGCGTGGTTATGTTGATATTTAAGAGTTGTTGTAAGGATGTAAATGAAAGTGCGGATAAGTCTCTGGTAAGATCCCAGTTAGAGTATGGGACCCACACCAGGAACTGCTAAAGATCTAAGGGAAAGCAGTACGATTTGTTCTGGGTGATTTCCGACAAAGGAGTAGAGTTACGGAAATGTTGCAAACTTTGGGCTGGGAAGACCTGGGAATAAAGAGACGAGACACACTATTAAGTGATATGTTCCGAACAGTCAATGAAAGGATGGCATGAAATGAGATTAGTTGATGATTTTTTTTTTTTTGCAAGTTATTTTACGTCGCACCGACACAGTTAGGTCTTGTGGCGACGATGGGAGAGGAAAGGGCTAGAAGTTGGAAGTAAGCGGCCGTGGCCTTATTTATGGTACAGCCCCAGCATTTGCCTGGTGTGAAAATGGGAAACCACGGAAAACCATCTTCAGGGCTGCCGACAGTGGGGCTCGAACCCACTACCTCCCGAATACCGGATAACGATTAAATTTTAGCGGAGGTTTTAAAAGTAGGAAATATCAAAATATGGAGATAAAGCTGGAATGTAAGAAGACTAATTGGGGCAGATATTACTTTATAGGGTGAGGAGTGAGAGATTGGGACATTGTATCAAGGGAATTGTTAGATAAATTTACAACTTATTTAAAAGCGTTTATAAATCGGTTAGGCAAACGACTGATAGGGAATCTTCCATCTGTAAATGAAGACCATTGATGATTGATTTTGACTGTATACTCTGGAAACGACATTCGATCCGTGAAACACAAGCATGTGAAGAAGAGAGCTTAGTCGTTACGGTTCACGTTCGGCGCAGAAACATCTCACATGGAAACATGGAAAGCACTCTCGAAATATTCACATTACTTTTCCTTTGAATTGTCTGGGAGTTGCGCGTTGCAATTTCAGCCAGAGAATGTTCGTAATTCGTTCAGTATTCGTAATTCATTCACATGTATATTGAAAATTGGTCATATCGGTGGAGCCATCATAACGAGGTCTCCTTGTAAGACTGAGAAGGTAGCGGAAGTGGATGAAATTAGAATTCATCTGCCTTCTGTGGATTGTGGAAAACCACGGAGTACGTTATTCATGGCTGCTGAAGGTGGGATTCTAACTCATCATCTCTCAAATAAAAGTTTACAGCTACACAACGTATATCATGCAGCCAACTCAACTGACGAACATTAAGCACAAAGTAGTAGTAGTAGCAGCACAAGGGTAAGAGTACTTCAATTGTTACAGTTATTACCGTATTGTGTTTAGTACGATATTCCTGTGTTCATTAATAGATAGTAAGTACGGTTTTCGTACTTAATTCGGAGAAAGTTCATCTACAGGTTTTCACCTTTACAATATACTGTTACGTCCTTCATACTGTCAAAAGCACGCAATCGGTTGTTGAATTAAGTATAATATATAGTTTTCCCTTTAATATTGAGAACTGCGTAGATTAATGAGCAAAATAATGTATGATACCTAACATCTGAGCTTCTTTCTAATAGATATTCCGTTATTGAGAAATTATTACAGATGCCCAAATGATGTAAAATGTGTATTGCTCCCGTTGAGGTGTACTGTCATATTTAGGATGGCTCATATCGCCCGAACTATGGACAATAACACTATTTATTTTCATATTTTTATATTGTTATGGTTACAGTAAGATATAAACACTAAATTTGACTTGGACAATCCTTTAAATGTAAATCTTTACCCAGGAAAGATGTGAGCCTACTGAGCTGTAACATTGAATAAGGGTACACTAGAAGCTCTGGAAAACGTGCGAACCATTCTTCAGTCGAACAATATTCCATTGAGTCGTTCCTATGCTTGATATAAAGCACCTTATTTCTAAATCTTCAGGAGGTAAAATATTAGTTATCGTGCGTATTCCTAAGAAGCTAACGGCTACTGCATATATCAAGCGTAGCTGCAATCATCTATCAGATGCAGCATTACCGATCAGCAGGAGTTACAACTGCTACGGGCAATTGCTACCACATAACTGCTACAGATCATGAAACCGTGACCCATGGCAAGCGGATATACCAACTTAATGAGTTATTTAATTCATAAATGGAGTCGCATAAAGATTTCCGTCCTGCTGAATCATAACTCATTCTCCTCTCTTACCTGGAGGGTATACAAACACTCTCACTCGCTCTCTTTCACGTACATATAAAAAAGTATCTCCACGATAACGAACTGAGAAGTATTATTCTTCGATGCTTCGGTGTTTCGCACTATATAGAATTACTGCATGTGAATATATTACAAGGCTGTACAATCGTACTGTTTTTTTTGCTGAAGTAAACCGTCAATGAATTTGTCCACTTTAAATAATAATAATAGTTGTTACGGAATTTTCCGTGGTAGGTAGAGGTGAAAGAAGGTGCGGGTGTGAATGGGTTTCAAGCTACGAAATATAGTGCAACGTAAAATTAATTTAAAATTCAACAAGGTTATATTTTCTTTTCGAAAACAAAGAAATAACAAGCATGGCAGGTACAAAGTAGCAATTCAAAAGGGGTTAGTTACAATATTTACAGAATTTGGGCTTCGCGCCCTGACTTCACAATGCTTGGGCAATCAGCTCAGTTTTACCCCAAACACAAGTTTTAACAGAGGGGGAGAAAACCCCATTCATACCTAGGAGCCCTTGCTCCAAATTACACTGAAAAACCTCCATGAGGCATACAACCCAGAATTTTCAAAAGAGCCACTCGCTCTCAAAATTTAAGCCTCTCCCAGGCCACACCAAACTCCACCTTCAAGTTGTCCTCAACGGACATAAACACAGGGGTAAAATACCCAATCTACTGAGGTCTATTAAAAGAAAAGCAGGTTAATTAAATGACCTCTAAAATAACAATTTGAGAGGAGGCGAACTTGCACTCCTAATACACTTTGATTAAGACCTACTTGGCACTAGGCCGTTAATACAAGGGCTAATCCCATGCTAAAGAGGTGACTTAAGAAAAGAACAATTTGTTTTACATTAACGAAAAATAGGTTGAGAAAATAAGTTCACCTCAAGACAATGTGAGTGGGAGCTCGAGAGGGTTAGCACTCTCTATCCCAATATGTCGTTTTAAAAGAGAATATATGAAAGGAGTAGTTACATATTAGGAAAAGGTTACATGGCTGAACGCTTAGAACCCGCCCCGAAAGTTAAACTGCTGAGCTAGTAAAGAAAGAAGTTATTAATCGGCCATTACCTTGTGTTGAACGGCTGGAGAAGAAAGAGGCGCTTCCCGCCCCCTGCTATGTACTTAACACACTGAAAGATGGAACAGAAGTGGCCTAGAGACCCAAAAATCAGCAGTTTAAATACTCTCGCGGAAGTTTCTAGGCGTTAGGGGAAAGAAAACACCCTCCCACAAACTCTTTATTGGATAGGACCCCGCAACAGATTCAAGTTGGGGGAAGATACATCTGATTGGATAGAAATTAATTTAAGAAATTCGGGATTGGTTAGGTTCAACACAAGGGGAAGAAAGGGGTAAATATTGCCAACTTAAACAATGATAGAAAGAAATTTAACAAAGAACAAACTCTTGAAATTAAATTTTCTCCAAAAAAAAAAAATAGTTCTTTGACTCCGCACTAGGTTGCACTATTGTAGATCTTCAGTAGTGTCCTCTAGAAGAGAAAGTTCACACTTCTTACTTCAAGCGAAACAAAAACACATCAAAAATGACACAGTTCAAAAACTCAAAATTTTCCACGTGGTGACATCTTCTGAGACGGTAGAAAATTAATACTGTCAATAAAGTTCAGACTTCCTCCAGCAGAGGAGTTTCAACAGGCGCACATTTTAAATTAGCGGAGTGGAGGTGTACCGCCCGGTACAATAGTAATAATAATAATAATAATAATAATAATAATAATAATAATAATAATAATAATAATAATAAATATTAATTTATCATTTTGTTTATTCCTAAGTCCTTCTTTATACTTCCTTATGCTCTCAACGGTTTTGAGATAGGGATCTCTGAATCTATGATGTTTTGGTGACATTGGTATACATTATTTGAATGGTCTTCGTGAATTGTGATTTCAAACCATGCTTAAGGTAAGATTATTGATGCTTAACTGATGCAGCAAGATGAATGTCTCTTTGGTGTAGCTGATAGCTTAGATTCAGGAGGTGGCTGGTTTGGATGTTATTGTCGGTTCTCTGAAGATGATTTTCTGTGGTGCTGGGGTTGTACCTTAATTAATACCACGGTCGCTTCCTTCCCCGTCCTAGCCCTTCCCCAGCCTTGCGTTGGCGGAAACCTTCAGTGTGTTAGTGCGATAAATAAATAAATAAATAAATAAATAAATAAATAAATAAATAAATAAATAAATAAATAAATAAATAAATAAATAAATAAATAAATAAATAAATAAATAAATAAATCTGTGGTTTCCTCATTTACAGACCAACTAACTACGGAGGCTGTACTTACCTAAAGCCGCGGCCACTTCCTTCTTAGATTTAACCATTTTCTATCTTGCCGTCCCTAATGAACTACACGGGTTAAAGTGTCGTTACAAGGAAGTGAAAAATAATGATGTATATGTGAAATTTCTGATAAATGTCCTTTGCTTTTAAGCACCTAAATTCAAGACTCAAACTCAAGCCAAGTTTGCAGGATTGCATATCGGTAAAGTCAGTTGACACCCACCGGTATTCGACTGGCAAGATTTTCTCTCCCTTTAACATTTCCTATAACTACACTACCCTATATGTCCTAACAGCTGCAAGACTAATTTCAGGAACCGTCAAATGTTCGGCTAGATGCCTAAATGGTCAAGGTTCTGGACTTTGGTCGCAGGGGTCCCGGGTTCGATTCCCGGCAGGGACGGGAATTTTAACCATAGTTGGTTAATTTCGCTGGCGCGGGGGCTGGGTGTATGTGACGTCTTCATCATCATTTCATCCTCATAATACGCGCAGGTCGCCTACGCACGTCAAATCAAAAGACGTTCATCTGACGAGCCGAATTTGTCCTCGGACACTCACGGCACTAAAAGCCATACGCCATTTCATTTCATTTCAACCGTCAAATTATCATTATTATTATTATTATTATTATTATTATTATTATTATTATTATTATTATTATTATTATTATTATTATTATTGTTCGCTTTTCACGTCCCACCGATTCAGGCAGGATTTATAGCGACGATGTGATAATACCGAGCTAGAACTAGGAAAGAAGTGAACGTGGGTTTTTAAGTCAGTCGGGTTCAATACGTAACAGTAAATCTCCTAAGGCTGATCTGCCATAGTTTCTTAAATGCTAATCTACTGTCGAGTATTCTATGACGCGACCTTGAGAACAGGAAGAGAGCGCTTAATAAACTGCGCATTCAGCCGAACATACAACCCACATCACCCTAACCTTAACACTGATTATTACACCGTTACAGGTTATCAGAAAAACTTTACATAAACCAGCTACACGGATTGTTGAACTCAGATTATCAGTCACCGAGAAACTTAGCGACGTGGCATGGGCTGCGTTGGGTTGCACTCAAGAAATGGTGGGTTTGAAGGCAGTATTGACAGACCTGTTTTCCGTAGTTTCCCATTTTCACACGAGGCAAATGTTGGTCCTGTAACAATATCCGTGTAGCTACCTGATTAACTGCGATCGTAAAGCACTAGTTAAAATGAATGATTTCGAGAATTTAATGAGCCTTGTTCCTTTCCTTAACCTAAGAGTAAAGCTTCAAAATCGCTCTCTCTCCTGAGAGTCCTCCTTCCTCTCAAGCCCAAAATTTCTTAATTTTTTCGAGAAAAAATGACTTTCATTTTAGCTGGGCTGAGTATTCAAATGGTAGAGCGCTGCCCTTCGGAGCCTAACTTGGCACGTTCGATCCTGGCTCAGCCACCTAGTATTTGAAGGTGCTCAAATACGTCAGCCTCGTGTCAGTAGATTTATTGGCATGTAAAGGAAGTCCTGCGGGACAACATTTCTGGCACCTCGGAGTCTCCGGGAACAATACAAATTAGGTAAGCAAGATGTAAAACCTATTCATTTAGTTTTCACCTAATTCCATCCATAGTGTTAAGGGGGTGTTTTACACACTCGATATTCCCTGCTAGTTAAAAATGCCCGTTCGTTTATTCGGTATAATCAATATTAACAGCGGTGCAAGTTCCTTGAGACCAACAGGTAGAGATTTCTAGATAACTATTTAACCGAGATACCCATGAACTAAGACTGTAGCTAAGGATGAAAAGGTACTGGTCGTAGCTTTAATTAAGGTAGAGCTTGCTATTTGCCTTTTCTAGAAAATGGTAAACTACAAAAAACAATTTTCATATCCACCGCCGGGGTTTTAACCTACCATCTTCCGCCTGCAAGCTAGCAGTTACATGGCCCGTAACGCGCAGCTAGATCGCTCAGTCCCTAGCAGTTTTAGGCCTGTTATAAAAATCCAGCTGGAGGTGAGGGTTCGGCTGCAATCGCGACTAGTAAAATGGTACGGAGGAAGTAAGTTGCTTTAATATGCGAAGATACAAACTAGCCCACGTAGGCTTAGGTTCGTAAGACGAATAGCTTCAAATTCCATCCTCGCTTATCCTCATATTAAATCTTTGACTTCTACGACCTGTCCGAGTGCCTCATAACTATTTACCCGAGATGACCGTGAACTAACATCGTACCTACGGACGAGAAAGTGCAAATTTTGGTACTGCTAAGTGAAAGTGTGTACATTTGTATAACTAACTAACTAACTAACTAACTAACTAACTAACTATTTTGCTTTTGATTTCATATAGATTATTATTATTATTATTATTATTATTATTATTATTATTATTATTAATATTATTATTATTATTTTACTATTTTTATACCGGATGTACACCCTCTCCATGCATTTGAACTGTCTAGCACAAGAAATTTCTAACTTTATAATCAGGTGTCTCTATTGTCGACTTATGTACCCCCTCTGGTGAGAGGAAGGGCAATTTATTTTCAAGAGAATTTTGGTATTTGTTAGTTGGCTAAACTGTAATGTTTTCAGTTTCCTTTTTGTGTTCTTTGGTTATTAGCACTGATATCCCCTCCCTTTCCATGTCAATTTTCCCAATCAGGAATGTTTGGTATTTAATAAATTAACCAATCACGATCGAGGGTGTGTACAGGGCTTCGGCCCAAAGCGTTCTGGAACCTTCCTATCTGCTATCAAAGCTGGGACCTTTTGGGTCATGTTGTCTTTTCCATCGCTCGAGTCAATAGGTTTAGACTGTGTTCGTAGAGAAGGCCCACCAGTACAAGATAATGGCAGACATTTTTAAATCTATATACATAAAGTTGTAGAGGGTCCGCTGCCAGTAATTTCATTTGTTTTGCCAAATTTTCAGATATTTATCCGTTTTAGGCCAACTCAAGACCGAATTGGTGGTTTTTATTTTTCGTGGCTGTTTGTCTGTTTGTTTCACCATCACGGCGAAACAGTTGGATAGATCTCGACTAATCGTCATATTTAGAGTATACTCATCCTGGGGAAGGTTCTGATATGCATATGATTTAAATATCTTTGAACAGATGGAGGTTTTATAGGAAAACCAGAACAGTTTTCCTCCATTTTCTCTTATACTATTGATTTTCTGTAAAATCCGTGGACTGTACATGAAACTTCTGTTTATTATAAACAACTTTTGTTATGTTCATAATTTAGCTTACTCTTCAAATGACGGAGAAAATTACCATTTTCTGCGGGTATCATGCTCTGCATTGAGTGACAGACAGACCAACAGCGAACCTACAGGTTACCATGGGAAAGTATCTGACTGCTTGCCAGGAGGGAAGTAACGTATTCCCATTATCGTCATCATTATTCTAAATTCGTGGTTGTTCCTTGGGTAGAAAGCAAGAGAGACGTCAATCGGCCATTCTGTGGGATATTGGCAGAATATCGTTGAAGATTATAACCGTCCTCGAATAGCTTAAATAATACAATTAGTCATATTCTTATCTGTTTACCGAAGAATTCCAGCGCCTAAATTTCTCCTCTCCTACCGCTTTCTTATACCCGCAACTCATACCATCATAATTTATTGTGGGATATTTGATTTTCCAATACATCCACTTGGTATTTACACAGTTGTCCTATCCGGCTGTCCTCTGTTATAATCCTATTTTCTATTAATTTCAACTTTCTTAACTGTATTACTTTCTTCCTTAATTACTCTGTATGTATGCGAGTGCTAATCCCGAAACCTGGGCACTGTTTCCTTTGAGGAAATTCTCCAAGCTGTGCGAATGTATAATTTTTGGCACCGGAAAATATCGATTTATTTTAAGGACGGTGCAGACCTTCGTTTCTGGATAATTAGTCACTAAACGACAAGTCGTATTACAAACAGATAGTATAATCGCCGTTCTATTTGGAGAGATCTACAACATTGGTCGTATGACTTATTGTCGTGTCTCGATTTTTGATACGTTAGATAGCGCTGCATTCCTCTGTTATAATCAAATCTTTCGAACTCGACTGCGACCTGCATTACGAAAAAGGGCCTGTCTTTATAATGAAAACTCTCTATATCTATTGTGAATACAAGTTGCCAAGTGAGCCTGTCGTTATAGTAGAAACTCCCGAATTCGTTTGTGATTGGCAGTAGCAAATGTGGCCTGGCATTTTCCTTAAAACTTCCCCAATGCCTACCTTACATGGGAAACAACGTATTCCGTTCTCCCCGTTTTGTTTCTAGGATAGCGCTAAGAGGCATGTAATATAATATAATCTTACTCACTGCCTTTACAGGCAGGAATCCGTATACAATGTAGAATACCGTAGCGAAGCACGGGTACATTTTCTAGTCATGTAATAGCTTCAAAAAGCTAACTTGAGGGGAAGGTTTCAAACTTCTTTCTTAAAGTAAAATTCAATCTTTCAATGTAAATTTTCAAACAAGTCTAAAGACCTTAGTTTGAAGGAAGAAAGAGTGTGAACCCTCTTTTAATTCCTATTCATCTCGGCATTGGGGTGACTATGATTTCGAATCTTTAAATTATTCTCTTCTTTTTGGAATTTACATTTTTTTCTCCATGTAGTCACCTCTATAGTATAGGCTTAGCCTCTGTCACTTTGAGCTATTACCCCACATACGATTTTTAAGGATTTTCAAGCGTATTTCACAGGAGTGCAAGTGTTCGCCTCCTAGCATTTTGGTTTACTGCCGATAACTGTAACCCTTTATGTCGATCACTGAGGCCATGTAGAACGGGCACTTAATGCCTCTGTTAAAGTTTAACTTCCTACTTAAATGTAACTTAGGCTGTCGAGTGTGTAAGACAGTGAAACCTCTTTATATTTTATCTAATGCATTGCGCATTGGAGAGGCATGTTTGTAATAAGTTTTAGAAGTAGTCTCGCAAAGAGTGCGGAGCAAAGATGCTCCTTTGAAATGCGTAACTTGTGAACTTCAAGCTCACTCCGTACCCGATTGTCCTAAGGTTTTCTAATACTGCTACTACAGTAGAGCTGGCAAGCTAAACCTTATCTATACAATTGTTATTTGGTGTTGATCACCCAAGTCAATTCGGAAAAAAATTAAAATTTCAAATATAGATTTTTAAGTTATACTTTGATCTTTTCTCTGCACATCCATCCATGCCCGCACCTCACACCTCTATGCTCCACGGAAAGTCCGTAACAATTATTATTATTACTATTATTATTATTATTATTATTATTATTATTATTATTATTATTATTATTATTATTATTATTATTAAAAGCCTCCGTGGCTCAGGCGGAAGCGCGCCGGCCTCTCACCGCTAGTTTCCGTGGTTCAAATCCCCGTCACTCCATGTGAGATTTGTGCTGGACGAAGCGGAGGCGAGACAGGCTTTTCTCCGGGTACTCCGGTTTTCTCTATCATTTTTCATTCCAGCAACACTCTCCAATATCATTTCATTTTATCTATCATTCATTAACCATTGCCCCAGGAGAGTGCGACAGGCTTCGGCAACGGGCACAATTCCTATCCTCGCCGCTAGATGGGGGCTTCATTCATTCCATTCCTGACCGGGTCGAATGACTGGAAATAGGCTGTGGATTTTCATTTTCATTATTATTATTATTATTATTATTATTATTATCACTTCTCCACAGGAAATATGTGCGGTTAACGTGCAGCGGAATGCACAAAGTGCCTTACAATAATTAAAATATTAAAACATTATAATATAAACATTGATGTACAGGTAAATACAAAACTCTAGATCACGAGATCTTCATTCTTGCGAGGGGAACGATCTCACAATGTTGTGTTGACACGAGAACAGAATGTTGCATAATTTTGTAGATGTTCGGTGGGAGACCCAGTTCTTACAGACTCTTGTGAAGTGTGTGTGGATTGAGGCCGTTGACAGAATCACAGAGACTATCCGTAATAGATTCATCTTCCAGATCCTCTTGATATTTTCTGCAAGTTATTATTATTATTATTATTATTATTATTATTATTATTATTATTATATCATGCGTTTTTCCCTCTAAAGAGCACGTTGAACCATTATTTAGACTGGACTTATTATTCTTCTTATCTTCCCAAAACGTTATCTTTTATGGGCTTGTCATCTCTCTTGTGTCCAAGCATTTTTGAGTTTCAAGTTCTTGGCTGTTGACTTCTTGGATGTGACTTGTGTGAATTGATTTTCTGTCTGAATCTGGTCCGTGTAGTTGCCAGTGGGTCAATATTAATTTCTGCTGCTGTTGTTATTATTCTTATTCTTATTCTTATTCTTATTCTTATTCTTATTCTTATTCTTATTCTTATTCTTATTCTTATTCTTATTCTTATTCTTATTCTTATTCTTATTCTTATTCTTATTCTTATTCTTCTTCTTATTATTATTATTATTATTATTATTATTATTATTATTATTATTATTTTACTCATTTTTAAGTCCTACCAACTGTTGTTACGGTTTCGGAAACGGCGAAGAGCCGGAGTTCTTTTATGTGTCAGAAAATTTCTGAGACGAGGTTGACGTATATGTGCAACTTCAAATGCCACGGGGCCGAACTGGAATCGAACCCGGCTCTTTGAGCTCTACCGCCTAAAGCATTTAAAGATTTGTGGCACGCAATCAAATCTAATCTACATATTGTGGAGTTATTATTTTAAATTTCGTCATGGATGAGGATCGTCCTTGTTATCATTCACGTATTTCACTGCAAAATGATAATTTGTTGGAGATGGGTCAGGCCCCGTATACCGTAAATGTTAAAAGACCAGTTCATTACAACAATAGCCCAAGGGCTTGACGCTTTGCTGGCTTCATTACACTCAGCATGACTTGAATAAGTCTAGAATTCATCACTACTGGCAGGAGAATTGAACTTGCCTCTGAAGCATTACTGGGAATGTCGACAGTAATTTTCCGGTTTAATTATTACAAGCAAGCAGCTGATAGGAATCTTGCTCAGAGACCACAACATTGCAACATATCCCCACAGCGCTGTTGTCATGCAGCAATGGGGACCCTAGATTAATCTCCGACACTGGGAAAAGAAGGCTTAAGTATGATGTCATTATGAATTTATTCTCACGTCCTGCAAAAACCCGCCATTAGGCATGCGTGCTCGTAGGCGGAGGCAAAACTAATGATGGATAATCTCGGTTGGTTCACAATACGAGTTTAAGAATTTACAGGAATAAACAGGTATGCGAGCGAGCACGCAAGCATTGAAACAATGACTTAGCTAAGATGAGCACAGGGGTCTAGCCTCTGTTAGATCCGGGAGTAGGAGTCGTTCAGCGCCATGACTCATCTCCCAGACGAGTGTCCTGGCATAGGATGACACAATATTATTCGTTAGTTTAGTTGATTATGCTAGCACCCGTCATCACACGGTATATACACAGAAAAGGAGCCTCAAAAGTGTTCATGATGTTTCTGAAGATAAAACTTCTTTCATACCACACGAAGGTGCCAGCCCACCGAAGTTCTTGAGCCCACCAGGAGCGTTGTCTTCTTTACAGCAGACATTATGAAGGAGCTGCACAGGGTAACATGTTCTGTGCAAAACATCCTAAATATATGTGAAACTTGGTTTCTGCGTATGTGAACTGCGTACTGTTTAGTTACTGCCTATAGGCTAAACACTTCTACCGCTTCATCTTCCCGTCTGTCTCTGTTTTAGTTATTCTTTATGTATTTTAACTTTTATTTTGAATGATGTATGTGATATTATTTCACAGGCAGCGCCTTATCCTATTCAGTCTATAAGGAAGTAAGGGCCGCGCTGAGTGGCTCAGACGGTTCAGGCACTGGCCTTCTGACTCCAACTTGGTAGATTCGATCCTGGCTCAGTCCAGTGGTATTTGAAGGTGCTCAAGTGCGTCAGCCTTGTGCCGGTAGATTTACGTACTGGCACGCAAAAGAACACCTGTTGGACTAAGGACTAAATTCCAGCACGTCGGCGTCTCCAAAAACTGAAAAAGAATTTAGTAGGACGTAAAGCCAATAAGGAAGTGAGGCATTGCAATTTAGATCAACTGGTTACTTTAAATTCATATCCATTCTTCATTATCACTTATTATATTTTAGTCAGTGGACGAATTTTAAAATTGTGATTCTGATTACATTTCCTGCCGTACAATTAGGGACGATGACTTAGATGTTAGGCACCTTTAAACAATGAGCAACATCATCCTCATCTTACCATGTCACATATGTGGACTAAACCATGTTTTACGGCCGGGTACCCTTCCTGACACCAGGTCTATCTGGAGGGATCTATTGATTATTGCGTGTTTCCGTGGTGGTTGGCGGTGTGATATATTGTACTAATGTGAAGAGGAGTGCGTTGGGACAAATACAAACACCCAGTCCTCGAGCAAGAAAAATTAACAAAACGCAATTGAGATCTCCGATTCGATCGGGAAACATAGGGAGATGATACGTGATTATCTCACAATCAATTAATTCATATCTGCACTAGGTCTATTAATGGCTTATCAGTTGATTTATTTGGAGAAAATTCTTTACGATATTCACTAATGAGGCAATCTTCCGTTGCTCAAGCGCAGCGCGCTGGCCTCTCACCGCTGGGTTCCGTGGTTCAAATCCCGGTCATTCCATGTGAGATTTGTGCTGGACAACGCGGAGGAGGGGCAGGTTTTTCTCCGGGTACTCCGGTTTTCCCTTGTCATATTTCATTCTAGCAACACTCTCCAATATCATTTCATTTCATCTGTCATTCATTAATCATTGCCCCAGAGGAGTGCGACAGGCTTCGGCAGCCGGCACAATTCCTATCCTCGCCGCTGGATGGGGGCTTCCTTCATTCCATTCCAGACCCGGTCGAATGACTGGAAACAGGCTGTGGATTTTCACTAATGAGGCACAGCAAAAAGGATTTCTTTTAAATCGGGAGTAATGGTTGTTTAAACTCCATAATAGTATTGCCCAACTCCTGTTTCGTAATACTTTTCTTCAACTCTTCAATTATAATAAATACACATTAATCAAAACACAGAAATGATTACCATAAACCATTACAAGTAATTTGTTAAAATTCAATGGTAAGGGTTATTCTGCCCGGAGGCAGGTCCGAACCTCCGCATAGGTGTTCCTGAGCCGGAGTATACGTGTGGTAGGGTGGCCAGTTCCTTTCCGCTCCTCCATTCCCTTACCCCCCACCAACAGCGCGTGGCAACCCATCCAACTCCTGACCACGCCCAATGTTGCTTAACTTCGGAGATCTCACGGGATCCGGTGTTTCAACACGGCTATGGCCGTTGGCTTAAAATTCAAGGTAACGCTTAAAAGCCGCATTTGTCATTTATTGTAGTTTGAAAGATAGGATTCTCAATTAGAAATGTATTGGTATAATAATTACTGGCATAAGAAAGACTGCAATAACATTCATATAAAATGCCATTGTAAACGAATATATTACGTCATAACATTAAGTATGATGTCAGCCTGTGATGTTGGTAGAACTTGCCTATATTTTACCTGGACACCCCAGTTCGCTTCCCGACAGGTCCAACGATTTTAATCACGGATTGTGGGCTAGAACGGTGATCACTGAGCCTTTTGAAACCAACTTAGGAGTTGTCCGATTTTAGAGACATCGAACTCTGTCAAAGAAACCAAGCAGAGGACGCCGTTCGGCTAGCCACGTGCAACTCCAATATCTGCAGGCCATCTGGCTGGGCAGTAGTCATCATGACAGACCAAGGTCCTTAATGGCATGCATGTGCCACTGGATTTTGGTTGGCCTTATAAGAATAATGTCTAACGTTTCCTTGTACGTTAATGTCGAATTTTTCCTTATTTTTGTTGCTAAGATAAAAGGATTGCAGTTAGCTCGTGTGCACTCCGCTATTAAGTCCACTGCCAGGTACTGTTTAGCTACTGTGACCAATACTACAGACGTTCAGCGCGATAACAGCTGGGAATCAGAGAAATTAGTGAATGAATTATAATGATGGAGATGCCTATATGTATTCAATTTCTGTTCGAATCCCCCAAGATGGATCTTCGTGAAAGGGCAGAATTGTTGGCTACCCGAATAAAGACTGAAATACTTCAAAAGACCTCTTCTGTTACTCTTTTAGGGGCCTCTGACCTAAATGTTAGGCCCTTTTAAAGAACAAGCATCATCATTTCTATAACACATCACGAAAGTGTATTAGAGACCATGATTTATCTCGTTTGGATTAATTCATGACTACATGATGACAGAGGATTTCAAGGAAGCTGTACAGCCCAGAGTTTCGAAAATCCAATCTCGGCACAGACAAAAGGTATTCTGATTTAGTGTCACTAGAATTTACCACACTGACTTTCTCCGTTTATTGTTGTGTTATTTTTCTCCTTGTCCTGATGTGGCATTCACAGATTCCACTTAATAACACTGAAAGCAATCCGAACTATTAATATACATTAATCGCAATATAATACTGATGAAATAATTAAATTAATATTGATTTTGAGATTTGTCCTTTCACATTAAATATTTAATTACTTAAATGTTTATCAAATCAACGGACAGATCACGCATTTTATCACGCAACTTCGTGCTTAAGTCTTATCATTTACAATTATACTACCAAATGGGCATTCACAAATTAAGAACTTGTACTCATGACTACATTCTTGCTTGTCTCAGTAACAATAATAACAACTACAGCAATAACAGAATTCTCGAGGATTCTGAATAAAAAGTTGGGGTTATGATTTTGTACCATTTTATTTATTTTCGACAATGCATTTTAACAACATTGTAACTAAAGAAAGACAATGTATAAGAAAATTAATTTTGAAAAATGAATAGAAGAGTACAGATAGAAGCTACTGCAGTACCGGTAGATGAATAGATATTGCAATATGAATCGACATCTGAAGAAGGCGATGATTTTAGATGCCACCATTTGGTTCGGAACGAAAGTTCAGCAGGCTACCGAAGTTAGGCTGTTTTATTACGCATATATTCCTCGTCTAAGGGAGAGATATAACTCCGTTTCTGAGACAAGACCAAGAGTTCATCTCACACGATGTGTGTGACCCCTTGAAGAAATACATCTGTAAGTAAGTGACAACATTGCTACAGCTACAGCTTATCGTATCAAATATAGCCCATGGAGGGTATTGTCCTGCCAAGACGACTGCTGCCCATACAGATGACACGTATATTTTGGAGTGTTGTGTAATCAGCCCGACAGCATCCTAGACCATATAGCTCAGCACTCGTAACAGGGTAAGAATCTGTCGTCGTGTCAAATACAGCCCATCAGGGGTCTTTCCATGCCAAGACGACTGCTAACGAGACAAATGACCTGTAGTTTTTAGTGTAATGTGCTAAGCTTTACAGTACCCTAGGTCACATTGCTTGACTTTCCTAACCGGGTCAGTTGTCTCTCATATTAGCCATCTCCTCAGTTGTTCTCACGAGACTGAGTGGACACCATTCCTGTTCACAATCCGTGATTAAACCCCTTAGAATAACCGAGAATCGAATCTGAGTTCTCCTGCTGATACCACAGGGCTGGCGTAGGAATCTATTACACGTTAAGAAATTTGCGAAGAGGCTGAGATATGCTTTATTTTAAGATGACGTTTTACGTTACCGATTTTTCCCAGTGACTGGCATTATACAGCTAGTGGAATGAAGCTGTCGATTCAATCCAGCATAAAGTCAAATACTTGCCGTATCACGTACTCAGCTGTTAATTAGCAAGTACTAGATCGGGCGATAAGTCCTTTGTTACGTCTGACATGCAGTGGGGGAGGGGGAGATACGCGCCCGAGGCCAAGACCTCCAGAATCCGGGTGAGAGCCCCTGGCGCCATATAGCAAGGCCACTGACCAGATTTCCAATGGCGATGGGTTCGGTTCACAGAGAATAGGCTACAATTTTTTCAGGTTGCTGCAACGTATGGAACGTCTTGCGATTTGTAATTATCTCCACCAAATCTTCTCTCATTCCTAGATATACGGTATATTTTCCGAAAAGTACGTTGTTCAATAATAATAATAATAATAATAATAATAATAATAATAATAATAATAATAATAATAATGGTTGTGCATCCCCACGAATTCCTAATGATTTCAGAGCCGGTATTTTGTACTGCAAGAGTTCGTTTTGTGCTGGTAAATCCACCGACACGATTCAGGTGTATTTGGGCATCTTCAAATAGGCTACCACAAGACTAATCTGGGATCATACCTGCTAGCTAAAGCTCAGGCGGCCAGCGCTCTACCGTCTGAGATATTCATCCCAACTGAATTACCTTTTCTAGTTCCCAAGGTTATTCCTAACGTCACGTTATTATTTACTTTCTTTATTTTTACTGTCGCACTGAATATGCCGACGGTGGTATAGGACAAGGCTAGAACGGGAAAGAAGCAGCTGCTGCCTTAACTGAGGTACAACCTAAGCATTTTCCTGGTATAGAAATTGGAAATACGGAAAATTCTCTATTGAAGGAAAGCTAACAATTTCACGGCCCGAACCACGCAGATAACTCCACAATTCCTAGAGGTTGCTGAACCTGTGCGTTATTCTATCTCGTTCCTTGAGGTTATTCGGCAAGTATACAGTATTTGGGAGATAGTGGGTTCGAACCCAACTGTCAGCAGCCCTGAGGATGGTTTTCCGTGGTTTCCCATTTCCACATCAGGCAAATGCTGGGGCTGTACCTTAATTAAGGCCACGGTCGCTTCTTTCCCCCTCCTAGCACTTTCTTATCACCTCGTCGCCATATCACCTATCTGTGTCGGCGCGACGGTGTATTGTCTGCGAAAGTGAAGCGATATGCATTATGACAAAAACAAAATAACAAAATCTCGAGCCAGATGAAATAAATAGACGTGGCTGAAATCGCTAGCCCTACCGTGAATCGAACTTGAGACTCTTTGAAACGAAGGTCACCGCTGTACCCATTTAGCTAAGGAGCGTACCTATCTGTACGGTTCTTACGAAGAAATATTGTAGTATAGTGTAGCCCACCCATTCTCTTTGTGTTCGTCTACAAATTAAGTGGCAGAAAGTTAAATTATATTTAATTTATTTAACTGTCTCTGTGGAGCAATGGTAGAATCTGGACCTCCAGATCCCAAGATCACGGGTTTAAACCTGTTAGAAGTTGTCAGCAGATGAAATACGGAAAAAAAAAGGGGTGGGTTGTATCGTAGAGATGGTTGAAATGTTGAATGTAATGTGTAAGAATGAAAAAAATGCAATCGTGTTTAGTACACAAGTGTAATGTTTCATCTATAGCTAGCTGCCCGCCCCGGCATTGCTCAGTCTAACGATTACAAAAGCTCGAAATAACGTCGTAAATAAGGCCTATATGAACCTAGGATTTCTAATGAGGAACACGAACAAATTCAAAAATATCAAAGCTATTAATATGCATCTATAGTCTGGAATCCATCATGTAATATACATATAAAAGAAAGAGAAAATGATCAAACTAAATATCCAAGATATCTGTATTTCTGTATCTCTAAAACTAGTACAAAATAGGCTGCACATAATGACTTAACAACAACTTTTCGGATAGATAAGTCACATACTGGGAGAACATCAACGAATGTAAAATACCTACATAGAATTCTAAAAGGTAAACCAAGAGGTACTCTACCAAATAAACCTGTATGCACCGTTTGTAAGTAACAGAAATAATTTAACTTTGTTGAAAGGTCAATCGCAAATTACCATATGAATCTACCATTAAAAATAATATGTCAGTTAATTAATAAAATGTCAAACGTGGACGTATTTCACGAGGAGAGTGTCTTGTTAAGGTCAGTCAGAAGGGAACTCACACAGATAGAAGATATAAATTAATTAGAATGCCATACTTGTATATCATGAATAGTTTAGTACTTAAATTAATTTAGATTAACAATATATATTTTAGAGGAAATTAAAATATTAAGTTAAAACACACACTTAGCACTGCCCGTAGTTCATAATGATAATATTAGGTTTCATATTTTAAATTTTTTGCATATTATTTAGAACATCAGAAGTAAGAAATGGAAATGTTCTGTAAGTGGGCATAAACGCCTGTTGAACAATAAATCATATAACATAAATAAATATTAGGCTGTGCTAATGTGCCAAAGGGCCAAAATTACGGTTCTCACAGGAACCTTTAATACACCGGGATGATACAGTATATAGTCTGTGTTACCGGGAATGATGATATATTTCAAATGGTGAAAGAAATGTCAAAATCGGTTCAGTAGTTTATCAGATTACCCGTTGCGTACAAACTAACAGTCTCTCTTTATTTATAAGTATAGATAAGTCGGCAATAATAATGGCGTATGGCCTCCGGAGAGGCCTGGTGCAGGTCTTTTTCTAGTAGACGGCGTATTAGGCGACCTGCCTGTCTGTGAAGAAGAGGTCCCTACCTAGGATGACTTCTAATGTTGAATACGCCACACACACCAAGCCTCCGATCCGTTGGAATTAACCAATTATGGTTAAAATCCCCGACGCGGTGGGGAATCGAACTCGGGACCCTCTGAACCGAAGGCCAGTACGCTGACAATTCAGCCAACGAGTCGGACAGATAAGTCGGTGGAATGAATATTATGATACAAATGGCATAGCCCACAGCTAACATCAGTGTTTCTTGTAAATGTTAGATCGATTTAAGGTAGTCGGCGATGCAGTTGGTGTGTAATTAAGATTGAACTCTTACTGCATATAGTTGAGCGGAGATCTGTTCTGTATGATGTCGCACGAACGGACTACGCTGGCGTAGCACGGGGCGCGATGATACTCCCACGTGGCGCGCCCCAGGTGGCGGATAGTGGGTTCCTAACCGGCTTGCGGACTTGTGGGAAATACATTAGCTCTCGCGGACTAAACACACAACCACCTGTGGGTAGAGGATGCAGACGGAAAATACACCCACGGTATCTCCTGCCTGTCGCATGATGCGACAAAAAGAGGTGACTAAGGGGTGATGATTTTAGAACCATGAGACTAATTATGATTAGAACTATTACATGAGGAACACCATGGGTCAACGTTTCTTGCGATTAGTACCACCATGTGAGGAACACCATGGGATCCTTATGTGAGGAACAGCACTGGTCTGGGCGGTGCCTCTGGTTAGTACTATCGTGTGTATTCCACCGAGGAGGGTGCGTGAGTGGGGCATTCGGCTGCTCGGACCAGTGTCCATGTACCGTAACGCTACGCTGGAATATGTCGGTTCCGCTGTGTTCAGAATGAGTCTGCTCTACCTATGTGTAGTATCACTTTCTGAGAAACTCCACGGGTCTACGGTACCTACGATTAATAACACTATGTGAGTAAAACAATGGATTTAGCTGGCGCCCGTGATTAGTCCCACTAAGTTAAGAAAACCATGGGTTTTAGTTACCTGAGAGTAGTTGAATTATGTAAAGAACACCATGAGTTTCTGTTATCTGTGAGTGGTGCCATTGTGTTTGACATACCGTGGGTCTACATCACCTGCTATTAATACCACCATGCGAGATACACCATGTCTACGTTACTTGTGATTACTACCAATATAGGAAGAACACCATGGTTCTGCTTTACCAGTGATTTGTAACATTATGAGGGGCCGGTGACCTGGATCTTGGACCCCTTTAGACAAGCATCATCCCAGTAATTCAGACTTTGTGAATTGGATCCACTGGTCTTGTTGTTTCACTGTCGTTTCTTCATCATCATTCGTTTTAGATTCTAGTGAGTGGATACATTTTGAAGTTTTAATTTTCATTTCGTTGCACCTTGCAGCATTAGTGACCGATGACGTAGCTATTAGGCCCTTTAACCCTTCTTTAGTCGCGCAAAAATTATTAAGTTACTAGTCGTGCACGGAGGTAACCTCCGGGGCTAAAAATGCGCGTAATTTTCGTCCTATGAGATGTTGTTTTGGCATGTTCGTTTGCAGTATTCTTCGGTATAATTAAAAGAAACCAATTTAAGTATTAGTAGGTTATTCTTACACAGTTTGTTTGATCTAAAATCAGAATACTGTAGACCTTAACTGTGACGAATGGTCTTATGATATTACCTACGACGATCACATCATATGAATATGAAATAATATTTTTTCTAAAATACGTTTAGAAGAACAGAACAACAAAGCCATCGACCTAGTAAATAAATAATATGTACTAAAATATAAAGTTTTTGCTTATTTGCACACGGAGGAAACGTCCAGGTGATGTCACTTGTCACAACAATGATACCACACTCGCTCACAGGATGCACAATCGTGCCGAAATGCTGACAGGACGAGTCCAAATGAACACGGAGAAAGGTATAGGGGTGGGGAGACTAACAGTTCAACTGAGAAGTTCAGTACCGTGCAAAATGTAATCGGCCCGGAGGAAATTTCCGTGGGCGACTAAAGGAAGGTTAATAAACAACAAACATCATCAACATCATGTATGATGTCAACTTATTCACAGTCTCCTGGTAGTCGAACAGTATCCTATAGATGAAGGTTATGACATGGCTGCTCACATTGGCGCTGCGTATACCTCAGCATGATAAATTTTCACCCCTCAGTCAAATTCACTCGCCATCGTTTAACTTGTCGATTGCTAATTATGGCTCTGTTGAGATTGTACCCTTGCTCTTCACGAATTGTGTGACACCACTCCGAACATTCTATCGCTTTCCTGTCGTGAAGTACGCCGTTTCGGTTACCGGGTGACCGGGTAATTCGTAACTCCAACTCCCCACTCCCTCATATCCCTAGTTGGCGTACTTCGCTCTAAATGTGAATTGGATACACAAACCCTTCATCGGTTGGTAGTCGTTCATTATATTTGAATATGTTGTGCAATTTAAATACTCGTAATTATACTTGACTTACTTGACTTATTTCCTGTAAAATGAAATGACGTATGGCTTTTAGTGCCGGGAGATCCCAGGACGGCTTCGGCTCGCCAGATGCAGGTATTTTGATTCAACGCCCGTTGGCGACCTGCGCGTCGTGATGAGGATGAAATGATTATGAAGATAACACACACACCCAGCCCCCGCGCCAGGGAAATTAACTCATGGTGGTTAAAATTCCAGACCCTGCCGGGAATCGAATCCGAGACCCCTGTGACCATCGGCCAGCACGCTAACCATTTAGCCATGCAGCCGGACACTCATTTCCTGTGGCTCCTTTAGAATCATAGGTCTTCAATGAAGTTTCACCAACGGACGCTGCTGCGGGCCATCCGACGAAGTTCTCCATTGGTCTTCCATGCCTCGTTTGCCTCTCTGATATTGCGCATGTTACATTGAACGACTGAGGTGGAGTTCCATTTCAGAAGTCCCCGCTTCAGTCTCTTGCTCAGCAGCAATCCAACGCCGTCCCATGCAGCTTCCCCATGTTCTCGTCCCGAGTACAAAAGGGTCAATCTATTTTGGCTTCTCAATTCACCGAATTCATCCCACCTCACTTCACTTAAACCAAGAACATTCAGTCGGTAATTCTCGATTTCTCTGATGATCTTTTTCAGTTTCCCAGCTTCTCTCACATCGTACGCACATTCCAGCATCAAAATTGCGTACCACTTTCATACCAGAACTCTTTGTCTATCGACCTATTTTTCATCTCTGTTCCTTTAGTTTATTTAAGATCTTACGATTTATTGACTCACAAACTCCGGCTGGGAATGTTACCTTAAGGCTAAGGCACTGGCCCATACACAAATGTTGCTGTTTATACTGAAGAAAGAACATTTCCTCTCCTCTCCTCTTCTTCCCTGCCTGTCTATCTCTAACATTGTGTATTTCCTTTTTCATACACTTCGAGTACTTTTTCAACTATTTCTAGGTTACTTATATTACTCTTTCTTTGCCCCTGGTGGGTTTTGAAAATGATTTTGTGTGCGGCCTTTATTCGGTTGTATTATCACTCTGTACTTCTTAACCTTTGTAATTAACTTGCCAAAGATTGTCGTGGTGTGTGTGTCATGTATTTTGTGAGGCACTTTAGGGTCACCCTTATTAATCTAGTTAGCCCTTTGATCACATTTGATTCTGTCTAGTTTTTGCCAATTTCAAAACTGTCGGTATTTTTAATCATATTTTTTTAAATTAGCTCGTTATTGTTCTTGAAAATATGATGAAATATAATCTTGATGCTTGTTGTTTAAAGGGCCCTAACATCGAAGGTCATCGGCCCAATATAATCTTGTTAAAATTGATTTTCTCTCTGGAAAGCTTCACCTTATGTTTTCCCTTCTCCCGTCCCTTTTGGTTTCTTTCTATTCTGTACCCACCGCGGATAACCCTCTGGTTTTGTCCGGCAAAGCTTCACTGAATCTGCTTGCTAATATTGTATATTTAGGAAATCAGTAACCAGATTGCGAACCTCTACGTTCGATATATCGTCATTGCCGGGACAAAACCTCCTATGTGAAAATATTTTTGGAGATATACTGACCCGCACCACATACATTATGAAGAGCGAGAATGCTTTGACACTCTTCACACAATATTGCACCTTAGATGACAGAACCTTACCGGCCAAAGTTCCAAGCAAAAATATTTCACATAGGAGGTTTTGTCCCGGCAGCGATGATATGTCTTTCTGTGGTTTCGCATATTTACACCAGTCTTTTGGTACCGTCCTGTTCTGACAGTGACACAGTCTGATTACGGTCGATGCGATGTTTTCGTAACTGAATTATTTGTGGTTAGCAGCACGTATAATTTTTTATATTTGCAACTGTTCCATCGCCTTCGTGCTGCTTCTTATTCTTTAAAATATATAATAAAGAGTTGTACATCGCCATAACTACAAACTCCACGCGACACCTCTGACCCGGGTACTAGGTGTTTAAGCCTGTATCGATACACTCCTCTTCACCTACACAAAGCAAATTACATTACCAGTCAGGAAATATAAACGCAATAGTAAGTACATCCCTTAACATGGTTGGAGTCAGGAAAGCATCCGCCGTAATACTGGGCCCAATCGACATGTGCGATACAAGTCGCACCCGCAGCCTCACAAGAATGTGCGAATGTGTTCAGATTGTCTGACCAAGGATCTGTTTGACTTGCACTAAATGAATGGACATGGCACAATCCTAATTTCTATCCTCTTTTTTATTCCACAACTATCCTTCTGTGAACTGGGGCTGTACTGTAGAATACATCTACGGTGTCTGTGACTGAAAGGGGAAACCCCGCGTCTTTTGACTTGGAAGCGTAGGTTAGTAACCACGGAGTCACTGGGTCTCTTGTGGCTTACACTTACTTATCTGAGTCTCCTCGATTTAACTTTTAGTATTCGACACTCTTGACTTTTTTTGTTCTCTTCTTTCCTCGGCAGTATTAGTTTTGCAAGGCCTAGTAAGTCTTTCACGTCGTCGTGGCTCCTTCCTTTCTTTCGCTTTACATTAATTCTCCGATGAATCAGGCCACATCCTACTCCTCTTCCGATTAGAATTAAAAAAGGATGGTTTCCCACCGCCGAGGCCTATGGAGTAATTTACATGCCATTCCCTTTACTTTGCCGATAAGTTCATTCTTCGAAGAATCGAACCTCTTTAACTTTTCTCATTATTATTAATGGAAGATTGTTGACCCGTTGTACTTCCTCTTAATACCTCCGTATATGGGGCTGGTAGAATACATTCATGGTATCCCGTATCAATCTTGTATCTGTCTCCTCACTTTAACATAGGGGCCTGCTAGATGACGAGCCCAGCTGCTAGACGATTTATAAGGAATTACTTGATGTCCAAGGAGAATACAGTGTCGAGGAAAGCCAAACTCACAGACCAAGTCAGAGGACATGCCACTTGACAGAACATTTCAATAATAATTTTTGCGGGGATTCTGTGGAATGCAGAGGTGAAAGAAGGTGCGGCATGAAAGGATGGATGGAGGAAAGATTAAATAGTAATTTAAAACTTTAAAATTTGCGATAGTATTTCTTTCTTAGATTTTTCTTCAAATTTTAAACATGGTTAGGCAAGAACAAATAATCAGGTTCAAAATTTTAGGTCGAGAGCTTGAATAACAATATTCGAAATGTCTAGAATAATCAGATAACAACAATTTTACAGACTGGGCTTAAAGCTCCAAATTTGCAAATGTAAAAAGAGCAACCACTGCTCCATTCAATAACTCCTCTAGGAGACTAAGTTCCAAAATTTACAACAGTAGAAGGAGAAACTTGCTCCACACAGTTACTCACTAGGAGACTATTCTCGAACATTTACAAGTTCCAGGCCTTCTTTAAGGCAAAATCTACATTTAACAAAAACAAACAGTAGACACTGTATTATTTGCTCAACAGTCGAAATTACATAGGAAAATAGAATGAAAATAGTGAACTTTAACAGTGGCAATAAGTGTCCATTCTACCTGGCCTCAGTAAAAAGAAAAAAAAAAGTTGAAGTCACTGCCCGAAAACCAAAATGTTAGAAGGCGAGCACCCACATTCCTTTGGAATTCACCAGAACATCATTACAACCCGATGTGGGCTTATGGCTTGAAGTTACAGAGGTGACTAGATGGAGAGAACGTTTTAATTTACAAAATTAAGAGGTACATATAAAGATTATAAAATCATCGTCACCTCAATATCAAACTGAAAGGGATTACTAGGGGTTCCCACTCTGTATTCCTTAACCCTGGAGTGGTCGCATGGGTTTTGTCAATATTAATGGTCGTATCGGGTCTCTCAGAACCATTTTTTCTCAGTGTTTTACTATTAGATTTTTATACTTTATTTCCAATTACAGTATTATAGGACATTATTTCGTTTATTTTAATGCAGTCTACATGACTAAAATATTTAACTATCCCGTTTCTTAACCAAAAAATGCATTTTAATAATTACACTGAAAACCTGATTGTGTTCTGTTAACTTGTGAAAAGGTAACATATGGTAACAGCAAAATGTATTTCACATTCTTTTTTCACTTTTTCCTGCATCTACATGCACAAAGCAACACTTTCATCTATTTTCTACACAGAGTCAAAACAACAAATTTTTGTGAATTTCACACTTGAACTATTGGTACAAAAATATGGATTTTTTTAGGTATGTGTGAATTATGTATCATAATTCATAAAATAAAAATCAAATTAGTTTTAGAAACACATCCAAGTACAGGGAAACATCACTTTAATAAATTTATATGCACATTCTGTAGACTAGTTGTCCACGTTCTCCGCAAATGAAATTTTGGCCCTTGGGGCAGATGAAGGATGTCTTCCTCTTTGTTTGTCGGGCAAAAATGACCAAGAGCTTCTTCATCTTCAGATTCCTCCAATATGGAACGTATCCAGGCAGAGTTAGCTTCTCCCATTGTTGCACAGAAGAAAAAGTGTACTAAACTAACAATGCGAAGTTTGACACAAAAAAAAATTACCAACGTTAACAGTCGCACCGGGTCTGCGAGACCCTGAACAGCCTGTACGCGCAACGTTTCCAAGGCAACTGAGAAAGGGCTACTGTGTTCGGTTGAAGGTCTGGAGCCAAGAAGCTACCAGGGATGGGGAAGCGCTCGTTGCATTCCAACAACAGGAACACCAATAAGTATGTCCGCCCGGGTCTCGTAGACCCATAGCGACCACTCCAGGGTTAAGTTCGGTTATGTTCGTTAGACTGGTTTGAAAGGTTACATCTAGAAATAGAAGTTACATTACGAAAGAATTCGAAACCTTCCCCTCGAACTATATTTTCCAGACTGTTACATGATTACATGGCGTCTGCCATTACCTTGAGCTGGTGGACCTCCCGGCGATGGACGAGGCAGCCATACACTGCCTCCGCTACGAACACACTCTAAACGTCTTGACTGGAGCGATCGAAGACCACATGTCTCGAAATGTCCCAGCTCTTATGGCGGATAGGAAAGTTCCAGATTTCTCTGGGCTGAAGCCCTGACACAACCCCAATTTCCATTGGGCAATCATATCAATATCAAAATTATCTCATTGGTGAATTAAATAAATGAACAAAATTCCCTATTGGCTACAATATTAAGTTGGCGGGAAGAGACAGAAGTGTTCTAACTTTAGAAGACCAAAACAATTTACAAACAATTCAGTTTTGCCACCTAATGACTACTAAATTTCTCTTGAAATTTAATTTCCATCATCTCATCAGAGGGAGCACCTAGGTTGACAGTAGAGCCCTCTGTCGAAAAACGTTCAATCTTCTTCTACCACATGGTTTAAAGTACAAGTTGCAAATGGAGCGGGGTATCTCCGGTACAATAATAATAATAATAATAATAATAATAATAATAATAATAATAATAATAATAATAATAATAATAATAATAATAGTCATAATACCGAGTAAATTGCCTGCGTTCAAGGCCCCGTTGCTGTGAGCTTGCAGCCCTGAATATGGTTTTCCGTGTTTTCCCATTTCACACCTGAATTAAGGCCATGACCGCTTTCTTCCCACTAATAACCCTTTCCCATCCCATCGTCGCCATAATAGCTATCTCTATCGGTGCGACGTAAAGCAAATTGTAAATAATAATAATAATAATAATAATAATAATAATAATAATAATAATAATAATAATAATAATAATAATAATAATAATAATATAATAATAATCACCATCCTCATCATTCAACCTCCCTTAGTCAATTCTTGTTCTCTTTCGACCTCGAGGGTATTACATTTGTTAGGCCTGGGGTATCTGTTCGTAACCTTTTGCAGATACAGAATCTGAATTCTTCAAAGGAAGGGATCTCTCTATTACTTTGCCTTTCTGATTAGTGTTAAGCCAGGATGGTTTTTCAAGTTGTATTTTCTCTTACAGGAATAATCGCCACCACCACCAGCACCACCTTTCCACAACTACATAACTTGTTCGTGGGTAGACCATAAGATAAGAAGCATGTTTGCTGTCTCGTCAACAAGCCCCTGCTCCCTTCACCGGATTATGGTACGTGTCTCATCTCCACTCCGGTAAATTATACTTTTTATCGTCATCCATTTCATAATATTGCACAATTCTATAAAAAACTATTATGAAGAACTGTCTGAAAACAACTTTATCTGGTTTCGTCGTAACCTCATTATAGGTTCTCATTTTTTGCTAGATCTACTGTACAAACTATTTCCTCGCCTTGGCATTGCCCATTAAAAAAGAGCCTTCAGTGAGTTATAGGACATCTCCTTGTAGTTCATGGACTTGTACAGTTCATTATATGGTGGAGGCGAATATCAATAATCTTAGGATACTGAAGTAACGTCCTATTCAATTTCTCACATAAATTGAATGAAGTGTAACGAGGTGTAGTTTATTTCATAAACTGTAATAGTCTAAAATATAAAGCCTATACTGAAGTCACCTCCTGAACTCTTATATTATCTTACGTCATTCCCGGTTAATGACCGTATCTTAGGCAACAGATCTCAACCAATTGACCAGTACATGTGTACCTACAGGGTGATTCAAAAGTTGCGCAAAAGCTGAAGGAACCCATGGAGTGGACGAAACCCAAATTTCGAGTAGGTGTTTGCAGCCTGGAACGAAATCCTGCACCAGGGAATGCCTGAGAATGTAGGAAAGGGTAATTTTCCAAACGGTTCTACATCCCTATACAGTTCACAACTGACAGTCAGTGAAGTGATAGTAGTGTGTATCCACGGTGAGGTTAGACACTGGACATTGAATGTTGTTGATGTTCATTATATCGCTCGTCACATGCCCAGGCTTAACATGCCGCAGAACTGCCAAAAAACCCATGGCGTAAGAGCTCGGATGGCCTTGGCCTACCAAGCGATCGCTGCTCAGTCTGAAGGCTTGCAGTTTGCGAGGTGTCGCTTGGTCCGCACGACGATTCCTCTCGGCCGTTATTCTTCGCTTTCTAGACATGGGCCACTATCTCACCGTAAATACGTAGGCTGAGTGGACCTCAAATCAGCCGTCACATCCAGGTAAAATTCCCCGACCTGGTCCAGAATCGAACCCGGAGCCTCCGCTTGAGAAGCAGGCACAGTACGTCTGAACTACGGGGGCGGCCGCAGAATTTTCTTCTAGAGCGTATGTTCCTATTCGAAAGTTTCATTTCAAACTCTCTATGGGCTATTACAGTTTCTGCGCAGCCTTGCAAACCACCCTGTGTAATAAGAGAAAGTTCTGCCAGGTACAAAATGTGTAACGCATTCCCCATTAACTGCTATAATAATAATAATAATAATAATAATAATAATAATAATAATAATAATAATAATAATAATAATAACAACAATAAAGTCAAACAAACAAAGTCACCTCCGTACAGGCCATGAAGGCCCTTGGAGGAGTGGAAGGTAAAGGCTTCCACCATTGTTAACCGCGGCACGTGATGGGGTAGAGTGGCGCCTTTGCCCCCAGGAATTAACCTGGTATTCATTTTGGCGTAGGATGAGTGAACCTCAGGGCCATATGCACCTCCGAAAGTGGAAATCTCGTTTCTTAAATTTTACGACTTCCTGATGGGGATTCGAACCCACGTCCTTCCGAGCGAACCGAGCACTCCTTTACCGCCTCGGGCAGGCAGCCCATAATAATAATAATAATAATAATAATAATAATAATAATAATAATAATAATAATAATAATATCGGGCGAGTTGGCCTTGCGATTAGGAGCGCGCAACTGTGAGCTTGCATTCGCGAGATAGTGGGTTCGAACCCCACTGTCGGCAGACCTGAAGATGGTTTTCCGTATTGTCCTATTTTCACACCACTTCTTTCCCATTCCTAGGCCTTTCCTATCCCATCGTCGCCATTAGACCTGTGTCGGCGCAACGCAAAGCAACTTGTAATAATAATAATAATAATAATAATAATAATAATAATAATAATAATAATAATAATAATAATAATAATAATAATAATACATGTGTCAGTCCCTATTCCTGATAATGGGTCGGGAATGAGATGAGATGAAATTTATGGTACGTTTTACGGTCGGATGCCCTTCCTGAAACGAACCTCCGTTGAGGAACTAATGAGGTAGAAATTAATGAGGGTGAATCAAACTAGGTAAGGAGGTAACATCAGTCGGCTGTGGCCTATGAATGGAACCTGAAGGTTAAAGTGGAAATCCACAAAAAATATTTTCAGGACAGCCGACAGAGGGTTTAAGCCCATTCGTCTCCCGAATAAAAGATTTTGGCTAAATAGTTGATAAGCCGCAAAGAATAAGAACAAACCGGATGGATAAAATTGGAAAAACGACCTAGGCGAGGAAATCGTTGAAGAGGTGATCTACGTACCACAGGAGTCCGGAGATGGAAGACCGAGGCAATCGACAGAGAGCTTTGGAAGAAGATTATTGCGGAGATCAAGTTTCTACAAGGACCGTAGCGTCAAGGAGTAAGTAAGTAAGTAATTAAGTAGTTTTCCTTTGAAATAAGGGCAGCAAGTGTCAAGTTGGTTAAAAGATTTTAGTGTACCAGGAGGTACCGCGATGTGAACCCTGGTCCTTTCTGCTCATTGATAATGAAACATGGGAGTTCTACCTCCTCTTTATTATTCTGTTACTGATTAATTGGGAAGCTTCTGGCTTCTTACGCAAAATACCAAAATACCAAATACTAGCAAGTCTTGTACTGTAAAATGGAAGCTTCTTCTCCCCTGTTAATGATTAAGCTCTAAAGTTAACTATTATAAACTATCTTTCTAATTGTTATTGTGGTTATTGTTATTTGTTGCTGTTAGTTTTTAAATAACATAGAAACTAAAAAAACAAACAAAAACGCAAAGGAAAAATGATTTTGGAAACACATTCAACATTTAATGTTTATGTGCTCAATTGTCCAGTAGCCTAGGCCCTGCGTTTCTTCCCTCTACTGCCATTGTAACTCATAATAATAATAATAATAATAATAATAATAATAATAATAATAATAATAATAATAATAATAATAATAATAATTGTACCGGGTGGTACACCTCCACGTCGCTAATTCAAACTTTGCGCCTGTTGAAACTCCCCTACTGGAGGAAGTCTGAACTTTATCTAACGTGTTAATTTTCAAGTTTCTCAGAAGATGTCACTACTTGGAAATTTTGAAGTTTCTGAACTGGGTCGTTTTCGATGTATTTTTGTTTTACCTGTAGTAAGAAGTGTGAACTTTCTCTTCTAGAGGACACTACTGAAGAACTACAATGGTGCACCCTAGTGCGAAGTGAAAGAACTGTTTTTTGGAGAAATTTTTATTTCAAAAGTTTGTTCCTTGTTAAATTTCTTTCTGTTATTGTTTAAGTTGGCTGTATAACCCTTTCTTTCCCCTTGTTTTGAATTTAGCCAATCCCGAATTTCTTTAATTAATTTATGACCAATCAGGTGTATCTTCTCCAAAGGGGATATGTTGCTTAACCCTAGCCAATAAAGTTTTTGTGGGAGGGTGTTTTCATTCCTGAAACGCCTCGAACTTTCCGCGAGAGTATATAAACTGCTGATTTTCGGGTCTCCGGGCCACTTCAGTAACATCTTTCAGTGTGTAAAGTATGTAGCAGGGGGCGGGAAGCACCTCTTTCTTCGGGCAGCAGTTCATCCACAAGGTAATGGCCGTTTAATAACTTCTTTTCTTGCTAGCTTAGCAGTTTAACTCTCGGGGCAGGTCCGAAGCCTTTTACCATGTAACTTCCCTTAATATGTAAAAACACTTGGTATCTATTCTATCTTTTTAAATTACAAATCGGGATAGAGAGTGCTTAACCCTCTCGAGCTCCCACTGATATTGCATTGAGGTGAACTTATTTTTCACAACCGTTTCTTCCTTAACGTAATGTAAATTATTTCCTCATATAAGTCACCTCTTTAGTATGGGATTAGCCCTTGCATAAGCGGCCTAGTGCCAAGTAGGTTTTAGTAAAATATATTAGGAGTGCAGTTGTGCCTCCTCTCAAGTTGGTGTTGTCGAGGCTATGTAATATTTCCGTTTCTTCACTTAATAGGCCTCAGTAGGTTGGGTATTTGTACCCCTGTGTCTATGTCCCTGGAGGACAGCTTGAAGGTGGAATTTGGTGTGGCCTTTGATAGGCTAGAACTTTGAGAGCTGGTTGCTCTTTCCAAAATAAAAATTGTTTTCTGCGCGCCTCGAGGAGGCTTTACTGTGTAATTGGGAGCAAGTGCTCCTGGGCATGATTGGGGTCTTCTGCCCCTTTGTTGAATTCTGTATATCGTAAAGTTGGGCTAATTGCTCAAGAATTGTGTGTCTGGCTCTCGGAGCCCAAATCCTGTAACTCTGTAATTGTACATTCTCGAATAGTGGCTTTGCTACTCTGTACCTGCCATTCTTGTTATTTCTTGATTTTGCAAAGAAAATATAACCTTGTTAAAATTTAAATTAACTTTAATTTCGTAGCCCGAGACCTGTTCACCCCCGCACCTTCTTTCACCTCTGCTGTTCCACAGATACCTCGGAACAATAATAATGGTAATAATAATGTCATGAGGCTCTTATATACGTGGTGTACCTTGTGTAAGGTCCACGCTCCGGCCTTGGTGGACGGCGTCTTACTTGTGTGGGATATTGCCTGTAAGTATACTGAAGTTGATGGTGGTGATCATTATTTTAAGGGAATTTCAATTAGGTTATCATTTCGTCTTAATGCTAAACTGAAACGAAAACTGCTTCAAAACATGAAGGTATCGGCAGAATAAAGGTAAAAACTACGAAGACCGTTGAAAGGAAGGCTTCCTGGGACTCGCAAACACAATATGGTGGGGGTCGGACGAGAACAAGAATTGGCCAAGGGAAATCAGATAGGAAAACTGAAAGTGAGAGCAATAATAATAGACTAGGGTGAGAGGTTCATATGAGGGAATCGGAGGAGGGCCAGTTACCTCAACGATGATGGATTGACCAGTACATATAGGCTACCGCTTAAAAATTGCTCACACCTTAAGGTGTTTCTAATCACATTGCACGAATACAATGGCGTGTCCTCTTTGTATAACACAGGTATATACTGTCATATGGATGTTTGGGAGGTGTCAATGTCATTGGAAGGTACGAGTATCTCAGTTCAAAGTATGAACGAATGTTGGTCTCGAGGGCCATATTGGAAAACTTAGTCATGTTCGCGGGCCACACTTGAATAATAGGCCAATTTTCGTAAAATTCTGCGTATAGTAGGCCTACAGAAGTAGCATTAGGAAATAATACGCATAATTCAATTGAAATAAAGGAATGATAATTTTAATTACTTAGGTAAAACATTATTTTACAAATGCATAAAAGAGCCGGGATGAGTAGCTCAGATGGTTGAGGCGCTGGCCTTCTGAAGCCAGGTTGGCAGATTCGATTTAATATCGTTCCTAAGGTGTTCAAATACGTTAGTCTCGTGTCAGTAGTTTTACTGGCACGTAAAATAACTTCTGCGCGACAAAATTCCGGCATCTCGGTGTCTCCGAGAACCATCAAAAGTAGTTAGTGGGACGTAAAAACCAATCATTATTATATGAAATTTGGATTTTAAATTTTGTAAATGAAAAATAATCTTTTCAGATCAAATGAATATTTAAAAGGGGGAAATACTATTAAAGAATGAATTAGTTCGGACTTCGGTCTATAACAGATATAAAAATTAATACATTTTTGAACAACCTTATAAAATTATTATGTAACTATTCTTCACATTATTTATGAAAATGCTCTCGTGGGGCGCATTATATGGCTTCGCGGGCCACACGTGGCCCGCGGGCCGCCTTTTGGGAACCCCTGGTTTATATGGATCGTAGAGTTTACGAGTTGTGGCTGATAGTGCCGGCCAAGATATGTAACGGGGAAAGCAGTTGTCGAATGAAGCCACTCATGCACCTACCCACTTTCAAGAAGGTCTCCCGCAGAGGTACTTGAATGTTCAGAATACTATTTGGTATCTGTGGAAATGTTTCCAGGCGATCGGAAGCTGGAAGTGTTACCATGTGCCCTGACACGTGCTCTCAAACGAAAACAATCCTAGGGAAGGATCGTTTTGTGCGTCTACAAGCTCTTTGAAGCACCAAGCTGCTGTACGAGTACTACACGTGAACCTACAGCAGGCGTCTGGAGTATGAGTTAGTGATCAAACAGTCAGAAACAGGCTACGAGGGGCCAATTTAAGCCAACGACCCGCTCAGTTACCTGCACTTGACAGATGGCGTCGTGGCAGGAGACTGGAGTTTGCTAGAGATCACTTTCTCTGCCAGCTAAGACACTGGCATCCTGTGTTGTTCTCAGATGAACCCCGATTTCGAGTTATATCGTTAGGATTACGTCTGCGAGACTGGATAAAAACTTGGAGAGTTATTTAATTCGAAAGCTGTACAGTATACTCCTGAATATAGAGGCGGATCTGACCTTTCGCATGGATCCGCGACTGCCCCATGCTACATTGACAAGATCATAGTATGCTATAGTGTACGACATTAGTGTGCAAGAGCACCAAATACAACGAATGGAGTGGCCATCTGTAAGTCGCGACTTGAATCTGATTGAACGATTGTGAGACCGACAGGAGAAAAGCATTTGAGAGAGAAATATACTACCAGAACACTACAAGCCCTTGAAGGCTCCTCTTCGGAAGTGTGCGGACTTCTTCCTCAACTGAACGCGTAGCGCACGGCCTTATCAGAATCACGAGAAAGCGTTGTGAAGCTGTTATCAATGTTAGGAATGGTAATGCTCCTTATTGAGATACATAATTACCACGTAGCCATTTTGTTGTATGACCAAGGACCACTTCATTAATGACCTGTTTTGTACTGCTATGGAATGAGTGTCCAAAGAACGCTTTTTGCTTCAAATCCTAATTATTGCAAATAAGAAGGTTTTCAACGCGTGTATGGTTTTACTTTATTTCAATATGTATGTGTATCATGATGGAATGAACTTATTATAAAGCGAGCAATTTTCATTTTTGAATAGCGCCATATAAAAGAAATTGTTCTTCTGTCATTACATTTCCTTACTCGAAAATGATTGACTGAATATTCCTAACACAAACACGACTGAAAGGAAGGAGCCCATTATCATAGAATTTTCTTTCTAGTTAGTACACGGAGGGTGATATTTATCAACATTTTGTCTGCTTTTTCCATGTTTTTCAAACGAGTTTAAATGATGTTCACTATAATTGGCCAAAATCGTTGTTTGTTACTTTCATAACATAACAGAGCAAATAATGATAATTACAGAATACAACTTTTTGGAGGTTGGAGGGGAAGTGGAGTGTCTGATTATCGCAGTGCTTTAGTTGCTGGCTTTCTACCTATACACTTGAGGCTCAAATCTCTAGCCTTAGAGCTTCAGTCGAAACTCAAAATGATTTAAACAAGCAAGCTTGTAGATTTACGTGACCAAAGAAATCGTGATCATAGCAATGAGACTTCGTGTTTAAATGGAATCCGAATACTAGAATGATACTTTTCATTTTACGATGTACTACAAACTTATATTTTGGGTGCTCTTATTATCAATCAATCAATCAATCAATCAATCAATCAATCAATCAATCAATCAATCAATCAATCAATCAATCAATCAATCAATCAATCAATCAATCAATCAATCAATCAATCAATCAATCAATCAATCAATCAATCAATCAATCAATCAATCAATCAATCAATCAATCAATCAGTCAATCAATCAATTATCTTCAATTAGGACTTCGCGCAGGTGGCAGATTATCTATCAATTGTTTACATAGTCCCTTCTTAAATTATTTCTAAAATGTTCTCTTCTTATAAACGAAGACGACGTAGAGTCGCTCAAAAACAAACCAAATTAAATGACAGGTTGGTATTATATGTTCATCACATTCAATTTATGACTTAATTTTCATTATTATCAAAATTCAACTCCTATGTAGATACAAACCTTGTGGATACGCATAACAAACAATATATCTATGGCTTCAATCATTCTTAAGAAAAGTGTAATGCGAGGAACTTATACAATAATCTTAGGCTCAGTTGTGTTGCAAAAGTACTTTATGGCCCAGAGAGGAAAGCAATTTCCAAGTAAACAACTGTTCGTCTTGCCTAGTGCGCCTCGTTCTGGTGCAGCCATCGGATTTTGAGGTTTCCATATAATGGCATAAATGTTTGTTGCACTACTTGAGGATCCAACCAGCCTTCGAGCCGATGATCTACCAGACAGACCTCGTTAACATATCGAAAGTTGTTCTCAACATTTTCTCTATGTTGGGGATGTTGTTGTTTAATTTATACCATAGGGGCCGGTGACCTCGATGTTAGGCCCCTTTAAACAACAAGCATCATCATCATATTTAATTTATCCGGGAAAGAACGGGGCCTCCTTTATATAAAGTTAGAAAATATAAGGTACAATACCCACCTTATGATATAATTTGATCAGAGTACCATATACATAGAAAACACTTAAAAACATATTATTTATTATTACACAAATGATCTTTTTAAATATGAACAGAATCCTTCATGATTTCTCTTAGAATGTCCTTGTATTGCATGTTACAGAAAACCCGGTCGACGCAAATGTTTTCTATTCTACAGAAAGGATGTTCCATGAGAACCGAAGAGGAGAACTTTTTCCTCCCAGGTATAATCAATTGGGTTATTTCTCTCGCAAAAGTGATGATTGGTGATAAATGACCGCTTCTCATCATCAAACTTCATAATCTGCAGAACATTATTTTCAAGCGCCTAAAATATCAGTTCGTTTATTCCTTCCTCCTGCGCCAAACAATGAATATTCGAGTTCACAAAAACTCGAGACGATCGCTTTGGGAATTAATGTTTCGTATTGGGTGAACAAATACTTATACCTGCGAGCTAATGCTAAATTGCTTCTAAGCCTCAATTTTGAAATCCTCCTCCCCAGCTCAGAATACTTGGGAAATTTCCGGAATTTCGAATTTTTCTGATGATATTGTGGGCACCATGTTTCGCTGTATTAAGTTCTAATTTTCAATCGGGTCTTGAAGTTGTCATTAATCCATGTATATTTTCGTTTTTTACCAGTATTTTTACATCGATATATTTGGATTTATTTTTATTAATGTAGATTATGACGATGAAGAATGACGTAGAAACTTCAGTAAATGTATTAATTCATTATGTTTTAGGCATATTATATGGTAAGGGTTATTCTGCCCGAAGGCAGGTCCGAACCTCCGCAGAGGTGTTCCTGAGCCGGAGTTTACGTGCGGTAGTGTGGCCAGTTCCTTTCCGCTCCTCCATTCCCTTACCCCCCCCCAAACAGCGCGTGGCCACCCATCCAACTCCTGACCACGCCCAATGTTGCTTAACTTCGGAGATCTCACGTGATCCGGTGTTTCAACACGGCTACGGCCGTTGGCTGCATATTATATACAGTGTATAAAAATATGGTATAACAAACTTTCAGAACACATTCCCCACAAGAATAAATGTTATGTTATATATTTTTTTTTGCTAGGGGCTTTACGTCGCGCCGACACAGATAGGTCTTATGGCGACAATGGGATAGGAAAGGCCTAGGAGTTGGAAGGAAGCGGCCGTGGCCTTAATTAAGGTACAGCCCCAGCATTTGCCTGGTGTGAAAATGGGAAACCACGGAAAGTCATTTTCAGGGCTGCCGATAGTGGGATTCCAACCTACTATCTCCCGGATGCAAGCTCACAGCCGCGCGCCTCTAAGCGCACAGCCAACTCGCCCGGTTTATGTTATATTAGAATGGGTCTGGAAATGCTTCATATTCATGTTGGAACATAACTTCAACAACTCTACGTAGTGCATTAATCATGGGAAACACACAGGAGCGGAACATACCAGCGTAACAACTTGAAACATATTCTTACCCAAAATGTTCAATACGCCCTCCGTTAACACTGATACAACCATCAACCTGCCATTAGTAATGTTAGTGCGTTGTAGAATTTAACACAAATTAAACAGTGTATTATGGTTGGGCATGACAGCAGGTTCTATAAACTGTGCCGCGTCTTCTAACACAAGATAATAATAAATAAAGTAATGGTACGTTATGCAACAAGCCTATCATGCAATAATTAAGACACGTGTATGTTTATAAAATGAGCGAAGCGAGTTTTTTAATTTCCATATAGGCGAGTTGCATACGACGGTTTATACTCGACGATAATGATAACTCTATTTTTAAATATTCATAAATTTCTGTCAAGATGTCGCTTGACCGTTGAGTTTACTGAACAGAGCGCAGAGCGCAAGCACTGGATTACTGATTTTCCGTGAGTGGATCAGAGACCTTGACAATGTGATATGTTTTCAAAGCTTTGAAAGAAGGTTATCATAACCTAGCTTTAATTCAAACACAAATTGTTTATTGCACAGTTGGCGAAGTCAATTTGCTAGGATGTACCGTGTTGTTGTGGAATATTGGAACTAGAAGGTGACTTGATGTTAATATATGTGTCCGCATGTTTGATTTTGGAAACAAGTGCGAAGCTAGTGCGTTGAGCGCAGGTGCGATGCTATCCTTACCTAATTGGTCAAACAGTTGCGTCATAATAAAAATCTGAACTCTGATTGGTGCAGAACCTATATCACAATGAAACTTGAACTACAATGAGCCTCATTAAGATTCAGTTTTCTAGCATATAATATTTACATTTCGGCATCGTCGAGCATAAAATAAATAAATTAGCAGGTATGCAGGCATCAATGGTAACGGACAGTCCCCAAGGAGAAGGTCGACAATTCTTGCCCCCTCTTTTTTTTTCTAGTTGCTTTACGTCGCTCCGACACAGATAGATCTTATGGCGACGATGGGACAGGAAATGGCTAGGAGTGGGAAGGAAGCGGCCGTGGCCTTAATTAAGGTACGGCCCCAGCATTTGCCTGGTGTGAAAATGGGAAACCACGGAAAACCATTTTCAGGGCTGCCGACAGTGGGGTTCGACCCTACTATCTCCCGAATACTGGATACTGGCCGCACTTAAGCCCCCTTTTGTAACTTAATGCACGACATGATACTCTTGTTAACTTGTTGGATGTTTTTGGACAAAATGTGGAACGTACACCAATTGCTATATTCGAAGAATTGTCAAACTTCAACACCCCTCACCACACAAATCTTGCGTTTTTGGACACAAGCCCCATCTTGAAAAATAATAAGTTTGGCTTTCGGCACAAAATACTAGGCCGAATTCATTCTGAATCAATCTGTGTATACACTTTTCTTCCAGAGTTTGAATCTGACATGAGTGGCAAAGCGATGAACTGCAGAAAATAAAGAAGCACTACCAAAAATACGCAAGATTAGGCAGTGCCACGCCCCTCTCACGGACTCTTGTTGTTTTGAAAGGCATGTTTCATTCTCGAAAGATTGATTGTATTTTCATTATAATAGTTCTTATTGTTGCATGAGCCATCAGTAGATAGACTGGTTTCATGCAGCCGGCCACGCCACCCTAACCTGTGCTAAAATTTTCCTTTTTAAACGTAACTAATGCATCCTACATCCGCTCTAATCTGCTTGTCATATTCATATCTTTTCCGACTCTTTGGCTGAATGGTCAGCGTACTGGCCTTCGGTTCAGTGGGTCCCGGGTTCGATTCCCGGCCGGGTTGGGGATTTTAACCTTCATTGGTTAATTCCAGTGGCTTGGGGGCTGGATGTTTGTGTTGTCCCCAACATCCCTGCAACTCACACATAACTCTACCATCCACTACAATAACACGCAGTTACCTACACATGGCAGATGCTGCCCACCCTCATTGGAGAATCTGCCTTTCAAGGACTGCACCCGGCTAGAAATAGCCACACGAAATTAAATTTTCGTATCTTTATCTGCCCCTACTGTTCGTACCACCTACCCTTCACTCGAAAACCAACTGAACAAGTACTGGGAAGTCATAAGATGTGTACTATCATCCTATCTCTTCTTCTGGTCAAATTTAGCCAAATCAATCTTCTGTCACCAGTTTTCGATTCAGTATCTATTCATTCGTGATTCGATCTATCCACATTACATTCAACATTCTTCTGTAACACCATATTTCAAAATCCTCTACTGTCTTTCCTTCTGAGCTAGTTATCGTACATGTTTCACTTCCATACACTGCCACGCTCACGACGAAATTCTTCAAAAACTTCTTTCTAATTTCTACCAGGTGTATGTATAAGTCTTTTCCTGTTTCACTAAGAGATGGCGCCAGCGAACAGTACGCAGCGTATGAATTAGACACATATGTCAGTTTGTTCGTCTGACATTAACCTACAAACGCACACAAGTTGAGTCCGCCAAACACTAGCATCTGTGTTGTATCGTTCACTGATCATGTCGACGATTGTGCCTGAAAAAGAACATTTGCGGCACGCATTGCTTTTCTTATTTAATCAAAATAAAAAGGCTGTGAAAAGTCATCGTTTTCTGGTAAAAACATATGGTGAACACGCTCGATCGAATAGAACACTGAGACATGGTTTCGACAGTTTAAACGTAGTGATTTCAATGTGGAAGACAGTGGTGTGGCCAGAGCGGTATTGTGTATAATGAACTCTTTAAGCCCGGCGAAACTGTTAATGCACAACGCTGTCGCCAACAAATGATTACTTTAAATCACGCATTGATCGAAGGACGACCGGATGGGCCAGAAGACATGGCAAAGTGATTTTGTTACATGACAATACGCCGTCTCACACAGTAAAACCAGTGGAAGCCACCTTGAAATCGCTTGGACTTCCACACCCGCCGTACTGCCCCGACCTGGTGCCGTCTGACCGTCGGCAGCCCTGATGATGGTTTTCCGTGGTTTCCTATTTTCACACCAGGCAAATGCTGGGGCTGTACCTTCATTAAGGCCACGGCCGCTTCCTTTCCACTCCTAGCCCTTTCCTGTCCTATCGTCGCCATAAGACCTGTCTGTGTCGGTGCGACGTAAAGCAACTTGCAATATATATATATGACGAAAAAAACTTTAAGCTTAAAGCGAGTTGAAATCCCAGTTATAAGTTCAAATATTTCACACTCTCTTTCCTCAAACAACAACAGGTTACGTAGATGTAAAGGTTGGGAACCACAAAGCATAATTAAAAAGTAACCAAAATAACCTGATCGTAACTCAACAACAGTCACTATCAAATGCAACTAAACTAACCTAACCTAAAAGTAATATTCAGCTAATAACTATTAACGAACTAAACTAATTAAGAATAATAAGAACAAATAACTTTACATGAGGAGCGTGTGTTGAAAAGGCCTAAGAAAGTCGTGCAAAAAAGCAAGGTAACGTATAATAAGAGGCACATGGAACGTACCTGAGATTGGGTAGGTTATTACTTTTAAGGAATTACATCCTTCTGGTCTGGATTCCTCATGGCGTTTGCTAGTATTAAATTACTGCAATGCACGTAGACGAAATACTAAAACTATTTCTGAAGTGGAAATAGTATTTTTGAACAGACACTTGTCACGAGTGGAGTGAAATAAAAACTCTCAGACAATACCAATACTCTCCGCACACACAATGATAAGAGAATATAACACCAAACGAGTATAAAAAGGAATTTGCCTGGAGAAAGCATAAAGTTACAACGAGAACTAAACACCCGGCGTTAGCATGACAATAACACGCCATTTTTCGCAACAGCGTCAACGTCATACTCCAACTGTAGAGAAAAGACGTACAGAGGTGTGAATATTATTAGACTCAACACTGTCTTTTATTATTTCCGTTGTCGCATTTCTTTCTTTTTGTGTTGCAGTGGGGTTGTTTTGCGTGTTACTTGTTGTCTGTTTCAGGTAAATTATAGAACACAAGTCATATTTTCTTTATAATTACATCAGTGATCATTTTGTCGCCAATTTAAACACCTTTATCAATATTTAAGTTCAATGTTGAGGATTTTTAATTCCTCTTTTGAAAGTAATTAAATAAAATTGATCATGTGAAATCGTTTTTTGATATTTTGCTTTAGTTGAGCGCTGATATGATTCACTGTGCTTTGTAATATTTAATATTGAAACTCTCGGTAGAGGATTCTGTACAATTGTCAAGAGAGCAAACAGGAAGGTTTAAATGTTTTTTAAATAAAAAGTAATATTTTAAAGATTGATAATACAGTATTTCACAAGTTTTAGCCGATCGGATTAGTATTTGGCTGAAAGACAGGGAGTTCCATAGTACAAATTAGAAGGACAAGTGAAGGCAAATTTTAAAATATGGCAATTTTACTTTTTATCTTCTCCTTTTAGTCGAATAATTTTCACACTTCTGGATATATTAGCATCTCAACTTAGATTAATTAACTAGGTTTAAAGTAGATGATCTTACCCAGACCCAGATATTCATACGAACCAGTCCAAGGTTGTTATAGAAGTCACATATCTGACCTCATGAATAGTAAAACAACAATGAATATATAATAGAGGTAGCCCTACTCTTTTATCTATACCGCTCTTCTCTACCTGAACTCAGAATGTATTTGTTGAGAAATTGAACTGGACAAGCTATATAATATCCTCGGAAAATGAATACTCTTTCTGTATTAAGATAACCGTTGAAAGGACAACTAGAAACGATCTCCTGTAAATTAACTGGCAACAACTTCCCACTCCCTGTTAAAAAGCTGCTTTTGCTACTTTTTACGGGAAGAGCACTGAAACGTCTTATGACATATTTATTTAAGAAACACAGATATGTAAATGTTATGAATAATATTTTATACAACATTATATTTTCAATTATAAAGGAAACAGGTGAGAAAGCTTCTCAACTTCTTTCCACGCAATAAGAGCATAATATTCTTGAGAGGTACATTAGAAATATTGCCAACATTTGTTGACGCTATTTGGATTGGAATCCGGTTTCTGCTTGGTTTGGTTATTATATTTACCGTGGAAAACAGAGAACGATTGCTCATTTTAGCCTCTAACAAGGTATCTGATGTCACGATGGGGTTCCATCATAACTGACGTACAGCAGTCTATTTGCAAGAAAAGTACAACAGTCATTCTTATGGCTTCTGACAACATCAGGAATGTTGTTACTAGAGTCTGTCACTGAAATTGAACTCCTGGGGTTTATTTAGGACAGTTGAATGACCGAACTAAACTCCAACTCAAAGCAAATGAGCATAAATATTCCGGAGGTGAGGTCTTGGTAGACGATTCCAATTTTATGACCAGTTCTCACAGAGGTCACAACAGTAACATTTATCTCTACACTTTACATTAGCAAATTGGTGTAAGGGTAGCATCTTTTATTCTTACTAGAAACCTCTCTGCTGTGTAAATTAGTTAATTAATGAAGCCTTGTAAATTGAACGCTGACAAGCTTAATAGTCTATAATGAAGATATATTTTATGTATTTAAAAATCCTGGTATAAAGGCTAAGATATCGTGGATCAGACTATTTTAAACTGATGTTCATGCTCACCCTACTCAGTGGGTACATTTTGAAGAATACAATCGGTTTTTAAAGAATTGTGTCTCACTATATTGTCTATTTTCTCTTTTTGCGCATTTTTGGAAATTTTTTAAAGCATAGGCTTACCGATTACTTTTAAATGCGTGTTTGTCATGCCTCAGGTTGAATAAGGACTGAGGGTTAAAGAAGGCAGTTTATTTTAAACTGGCGTATCTCACTGACATTGGCCCTTTAAACAAATTAGTTCACTGAGACACAGGTCGATGTAAGTCAATTAAGCAGGTTTTGTTTTCCTGTGAGTGCAGTTCTTTTACCATGTGATCGATATTTTGTAATCATCACCATAATACTCCGAGAACATGATAGAATATATTCAGTTCATGAACTAACTCGTCATATTATAGATAGTGGTGTACCAGAAAAAGTAGTGAATGAATTGTCAGCCAGAGATACCTTGGGTTTTAAAGGCATGCTAACTTTGTAGATATAAAACAAAACCCAAAAACGAAGAGTTAAACTTCTCAATCAGTACTCTTCACCAATTCACATCTTACATCGAGTGGTATCCCACACTGAACGGCATCATCAAACATACTTTCCGCATGGGTCTCAGTTCAACGACACCACTAACACAATCATATCCAATGGAAAATTTGCTATTAAAATTAAAAATGTACGACCTGATGAAAATCTAGACCTACATTACTCACGAGCACACGGACTTCTACACAGATATCTTTTCATGGCAAAGTGAACATGAAAACGACACAGAATAACACTGAATAAACGGAGTAGTTTTGATAAGAATATTGATGTTAATGATATAGTTTTGTTTGTCTGGCTTCTGACAGAAGGAAGCAACAAGCATATCAAAATATTACTTTTTGTTTGCTTTACTGAAACGTTACTCGTATATTTTCAGAAAGATTGTTACTGAAGAAAACTATGGTCCTGAGTTCTACATGTAATATTTAATAATTACTTATCAGTTACATAGAACAATTATATCATATGGAGTTTCATAAAAGAAAATAATTCGATTTATTTCCAGTTAATTCTAAACTGATTTATCAAGTTAGATGTAATTTTAAGGCGTAGTTTACTACAGTTTATCATTATATAAGAATAGGATGTTTACTAAAGTGAAATTCGTTTTTTACAACATCGCTTTAAATTTACTAATCAGAAAAAATACGAAAATGCATGCTGTACATTGTACTCACTTCAGTCTTCACACAGTCAATATCAGATATGCTCCTTTAAAAATATTCGATTCAGCCAAATGATACCATGTCATCATCGTCCAGTGACGTAGATGTTAGGCCCCTTATAACAAAGATCATCATCACAATTAAATCCTGACCTTAAATATTGCTAGTCTCATGAAGAATGATAATACGCCCAAGGATATAGTCACGCTGACCACGTTACACCCCAATACGCGTGAAACAGTGGGATCAGCATACGTGTTTAGTGACCAATTGGCACTACAAAATAGTGCCCACGATCAAACAGCGCGTGTTCATTGTCAAGTGTTATAAACCAAACCCCATGGCACTACAGCCCTTGAAGGGCCTTGGCCTACCAAGCGACCGCTGCTCAGCCCGAAGGCCTGCAGATTACGAGGTGTCGTGTGGTCAGCACGACGAATCCTCTCGGCCGTAATTCTTGGCTTTCTAGACCGGGGCCGCCATCTCACCGTCAGATAGCTCCTCAATTCTAATCACGTAGGCTGAGTGGACATCGAACCAGCCCTCAGGTCGAGGTAAAAATCCCTGACCTGGCCGGGAATCGAACCCGGGGCCTCCGGGTAAGAGGCAGGCACGCTACCCCTACACCACGGGGCCGGCTGTCAAGTGTTATGCGAAGCACAATTTGTTCATAACGTGTGTGGAACTGCTTGCGCAAGCGTTTACGACGGGAAGTGTTTTGGAAAAATCTCCAGCAAAATCTGGAACGCAAAACATAGCATCAAAATGGCGTGAAAAGGGCTCTGTAGCGAATAAAAATCCCTATCTATCCGAAAAGAGTTCGAAAACCAGAAAACATTGCTCGAGTGAAGGAAAGGCTGTGCAAGTGGGAAATAAGAGATCGTTGTGTCGAAACATTATCACAAAGGACCTGCATTTGCATCCTTACAAATTTACTGTTGTGCATGCGTTAAAACGTCCTTCGCGAGACGAGTTCTGCCGCTAGTTTCTGAGTGAAGTAGAGTCGGGATTTTCGGATATTCAGTTTTTCATTTCTTCAGATGAGGCTATTCCCAGCATCTTATTTGATGTTCATTAACTATGGTCAGTCCCCGGTCAGCTCTACTGTAAATATTTTCAGTTTCTTTTTTTATTTTGCGCACCCTGTAGAATATTGTAATCTATCAGTTTCATGTCCGTATTGATACTTAGTATCTATAATCACAAAGAATGGGTACTGTCCACCTAATCAATACTTTATTATATCTTGTTACTAAGCAGTACCGGTTTCGACCTTCACAGAGGTCATCTTCAGCTGGTCATAAGATCTAAAGTTAACTTAAAATAATTTTAAAAACATTACTAAATCTAATGAAGAATGTCACATGATGTGAGTGATAAGATTAATATATACAACATATAAAATATACAATGATATGATGTACCTTCTGGTTTAAAAACAAGCGTCAAAATTCTATGACATGTATGTGTTACATAAATTTCTAATGTACTGGTACTGTTTGTGAGTAGTAGATAATTTGGTGAAATACAATTTCAACAAGTAAAATGTTTATGGCGTTCTTGAAGTACACTTTGAAGTTCAGGTCATGTTGGTAAAACGTTCTATACATTCATTGGTATGTTTATATTAAACATTCTGGAACATTCTATGATATGGATGTAATAAAATTTATCAAATAATACATTAAAATATGAAAAAATGTTCACATGATTCTGCGGTACGTTTGGAATTATATTAATTTGTACATTCACAGATATGTTTGTACCAAGCATTCTAGAATATTCAACTATGTATGTTGTTTTTCTTTTAAGTTCATATGATTAAGAATGTTGCATAATGAACATGAAAATATTATGGTGTATCATTAGTTTTCTTGGTACTAATCTCGTTAAAAGATATTGAGTAGGTGCAGATGCTCCCTCTGTTAGCAGTACACATTCGACCAGTCAACAGGATTATATTACTGAATGTCCAAGAACAAAACTACAAAGAGGGAGCATCTGCACCTACTCAATATCTTTTAACGAGATTAGTACCAAGAAAACTAATGATACACCATAATATTTTCATGTTCATTATTCAACATTCTTAATCATATGAACTTAAAAGAAAAACAACATACATAGTTGAATATTCTAGAATGCTTGGTACAAACATATCTGTGAATGTACAAATTAATATAATTCCAAACGTACCGCAGAATCATGTGAACATTTTTTCATATTTTAATGTATTATTTGATAAATTTTATTACATCCATATCATAGAATGTTCCAGAATGTTTAATATAAACATACCAATGAATGTATAGAACGTTTTACCAACATGAACTGAACTTCAAAGTGTACTTCAAGAACGCCATAAACATTTTACTTGTTGAAATTGTATTTCACCAAATTATCTACTACTCACAAACAGTACCAGTACATTAGAAATTTATGTAACACATACATGTCATAGAATTTTGACGCTTGTTTTTAAACCAGAAGATACATCATATCATTGTATATTTTATATGTTGTATATATTAATCTTATCACTCACATCATGTGACATTCTTCATTAGATTTAGTAATGTTTTTAAAATTATTTTAAGTTAACTTTAGATCTTATGACCAGCTGAAGATGACCTCTGTGAAGGTCGAAACCGGTACTGCTTAGTAACAAGATATAATAAAGTATTGATTAGGTGGACAGTACCCATTCTTTGTGATTATAGACACCCTGTAGAATGATATGCCTGAAAGCCTCTGTGGAACTAAGCTCCTCCACAGTCCTCTACTTGCAGCTAGGACAATAGATTATTCTTGTATAGGGTGCGCAGCTGTGAGACTGCATCCCGGAAAGAGTGGGTTTGAACCCCACTGTCAGCAAGCCTGAAGATGGTTTTCCGTGGTTTCTCACTTTCACACCAGACAAATGATGGGTGCGTACCTTAATTATGGCCACCTTCAGGGCTGCTGACTGTGGAGTTCGAACCCAGTACGACCCGAATGCAAGCCGACAGCTACGTGACCCAACCGCGTAGTCAATTGCTCGGTCGTAATGCGTGAGACTGCTAGCCAGGATCTGCTTTATAACTCGATAAGTGACCCGGTTTAAGGAGTAGGTATTTGTAAGGGTGGAGTTTGAAATAATATTGTAAAATTCAATAATAATAATAATAATAATAATAATAATAATAATAATAATAATAATAATAATAATAATAATAATAATAATAATAATAATAATGGCTTTACATCCCGATAACTTCTTTTACTGTTTTAGGAAACGTCGAGGTGCCGGAATTTAGTCCCGCAGGAGTTGTTTTACGTGCCAGTAAATTTACCGACACGAGGCTGATGTATTTGAGCACCTTCAAATACCACCGGACTGAGCCAGGATCGGACCTGCCAAGTTCGGGTCAGAAGGCCAGTGCCTCAACCGTCTGAGCCATTCAGCCCGGCGTAAAAAGTATTAATGACTGGTGCAATGACAATATTGGTCCTCTGATAGTGTTGCACCCCTGAAACTTTACCATTTTTAAGGTTAATTGCATCTGACTTTAACTACCTATAACTAGAGCCTGCGCACCCGCACTTCCTTCATCCGCACCCGCATCAACACCGGCAAATGGTTGTCTGCTGATATTAAAAATATTTAACTACATTATATTACACCCAAGATATTTAAACGGATAGATCTGTTAACATAATGCGATAGGCCTGACACCTGGCACCAGGACCTCTACAGTCACAGGTTTATGAGGGAGTTTCTCTTGCGACATCTACCGACGTATTGATCTTTGTTTCTTCTTTCCACTAATTGCAGGACGGTTTTATAGACTCAAGGCTCCATATATCACCATTATCCAATTCCAATATGAAGGGTCGCCTAACCATAAGCAAAAGTAGGAGTTTAACTGAGTGAAAATCAATAAACATCATTATTTAGACATTTTCAGCAAAATTATCCGCACTGCCATTCAGTTTGTATCCGCCAAGACAGTAACTTCGCGGATATCCGCATTCGTGCAGGGCTCTACCTATATTATTATTATTATTATTATTATTATTATTATTATTATTATTATTATTATTATTATTATTATTATTATTGTACCGGGCGGTACACCTCCACTCCGCTAATTTAAAATGTGCGCCAGTTGAAACTCCTCTGCTGGAGGAAGTCTGAACTTTATCTACGCTATTAATTCTCTACTTTCTCAGAAGATGTCACCACGTGGAAAATTTTGAGTTTTTGAACTGTGTCATTTTTGATGTGGTTTTGTTTCGCTTGAAGTAAGAAGTGTGAACTTTCTCTTCTAGAGGACACTACTGAAGATCAACAATAGTGCAACCTAGTGCGGAGTCAAAGAACTATTTTGTTGGAGAAATTTTTATTTCAAATGTTTGTTCTTTGCTAAAAAATTTTCAGTCTTTGGTTAAGTTGGCAATATTAACCCCTTCTTTCCCCTTGTTTTAAATCTAGCCTATCCCGAATTTCTTGAATTAATTTTCCACCAATTATGTGTTTCTTCTTAGTATTGTGTAGGGGGTTTATTGATCTACCAATAAAATCATCGCGGGAGGGTGTTTTCATTCCCCTAACGCCTAGAACCTTCTGCGAGAGTATTTAAACTGCTGATTTTAGGGTCTCCGGGCCACTTCTGTTCCATCTTTCAGTGTATAAAGTACATAGCAGGAGGCGGGAAGCGCCTCTTTCCTCGGCAGCGGTCATCAATAAGGTAATGGCCGATTAATAAATTCTTTCTTTGCTAGCTCAGCAGTTTAACTCTCGGGGCGGGTGCGAAGCGTTCCTCCATGTAACCTTTTCCTAAAATGTAACGATCTTTTCTTCTATTCTCTTTTAAGCTGCATATTGGGATAGAGAGTGCTAACCCTCTCGAGCTCCCACTCACATTGTCTTGAGGTGAACTTATTTTCTCAACCTATTCTTCGTTAATGTAAAACAAATTGCTCTTTTCTAAAGTCACCTCGGTAGTATGGGATTAGCCCTTGCATTAGTGGCCTAGAGCCAGATTAGGTTTTTAAAAACAAGTGTATTAGGAGTGCAAGATCGCCTCCTCTCAAATTGTTATTTTAGAGGTCATGTAATTGCCCATTTTTATTTAATAGACCTCAGTAGGTTGGGTATTTTACCCCTGTGTCTATGTCCAGTGAGGACAACTTGAAGGTGGAGTTTGGTGTGGCCTGGGAGAGGCTTACATTTTGAGAGCGAGTGGCTCTTTTGAAAATTGAGTGTTGTATGCCTCGTGGAGGCTTTTCTGTGTAATTTGGAGCAAGGGCTCCTAGGTATGAATGGGGTTTTCTGCCCCTCTGTTAAAACTCGTGTTTGGGGTAAAACTGAGCTGATTGCCCAAGCAGTGTAAAATCAGGGCGCGAAGCCCAATTCCTGTAAATATTGTAACTACCCCTTTTGATTTGCTACTTTGTACCTGCCATGCTTGTTATTTCTTTGTTTTTGAAAAGAAAATATAACCTTGTTAAATTTTAAATTAATTTTGCTTTCGTAGCTGGAGACCTATTCACACCCGCACCTTCTTTCACCTCTACCTACCACGGAAAACTCCGTAACAAGTGGTAGCAGAGCGTGGTTGAATGGGTCTCAATTTAGCCCCTTTTGACGGCTAAACATTGTTTGTTCCGAACTCTAACTATTTTCCCAGTTGCTGGAATTTTTTGAGTTTTTCAAAATTGTTCTGTCACCATGCCCGGCCCTCGCGATGTTCTCCATCTTAACTATTTGCGCAAGGAGGAGTTGATCTATGAATTGACTATTAGAAATGTACAATCTGGAGGCACGGTTGCAGTAGACACAAACAAGCTTAGAGAGTCCCTAGATTTGCCCATTTCCATCCCCAATTTGGGAGAGAAAGAAATTGACGGCTCTCTTTCCACGATCACGGAGAATATTACTGGGCTAGCTTCTGTAGTTAGTTTTTTTGATGAAAATGATCCTTCTCCTAATCAAATTAAGCGTGTGCAAGCTAGGCTATATCATTTTTCGAATAGGGTTAACGATCTGTTGTCTCTAAAGTTGAATGACGTTCAGAAGAAGGAAGCTAGTACGCTGCTTGAAAATATGTCTGAATTATCTAGCAAGGTCACTCAATTGTTAACAGGGGAGGTTCCTCCCAAAAGCGATCTACCCACCACAGTGAATGCAGGTAGTGAGGAAGCGCCTCCCAAGGGAGAAGTTAATAGGATAACCGTTGCTGCTCAAACTATCCCTGCCCCATTGGACAACGAATCTGAACGTCGTGCATCATTGAGTAACATCCGTTCTGAATTAACTTCCTTGCCATTGAAACCTTTACCTACTATGTCACCCGGGTTTAGCAGCTTGCCTCATCCATTGGTAATGTTGCTCAGGGGTATCTCTAAGTTTTCCGTTAATACCACCAGTGATGTAATTTCTTTTTTAAGATTTCTAGTTGAATTTCAGGATCATGCCCTTGTGTTTTCTCTTTCTCCATGTCAAATTTTGCAAATTATCTATCCGTATGCTATTGGTATCCTCTCAGATAAAATCGTAAGAGCCATTGCCGAGCAATCATCTATTGAGGATTTCCATGCCCATTTGCTAGCTAACTTCATCCCGGCTAGGGCCAGGTCCTCCCTTATTCAGAAGTACTATTACCGTGTACAACGCTTGGATGAAAACTTGGCTGACTTCATACAGGACATTAAGTTTTATACTAGGGTGTTTGCTCTTCATTTCCCTGAGGATCAGATTGTACAAGCTATTGTGGAAGGGATTTCACCACCCTACAGGTCATATTTGTGTTTCGCGGCGTGCCCGCAAACTTTCTCTGAACTTGAAGCATTGGCCGTCTCAGCGGAAGGAGTTAGATACACCGATTCTTTGCGTGTCGCGAAAGAACCCCCGCCTTCCTTTAGTAATACTCGGCCTCCACCTCGCCGACCAGTCAATCCCCGTAAATGTTATGCTTGCGGGTCACCTGACCATCTGCGCAACAAGTGTCCACTGATCAAGTAAAGTGGGACAAGGAATGGAGCCGGGTCATCACAAGGCTGTTTTAAATGTGGGGCTTTCTCACATATCGCCAAGAATTGTCCCAATTCGAATAGCACCCCCTCCTGCTCAACGTCTGGTGCAAATTCCACCTATGCCAATAATAAAAAGTGACTAGTGGCTTCGGCTGAGTCGACTAATCCATCTTCCCGAGACTCAGCCCCGGGTAAGCAGGTTGTAAATTCAGGGAACGAGCAATTTTCAAATTCATCTTTTGAAGGTCCCAAAGAGTGTCTTAGGATTGCGGCGGATTCCCCCGCACCGGTCCCCTTTCTCAAAATTGAGTTAAATAACGGGCCTATAACAGCTCTCTTAGATTCAGGTAGTGTTTGTTCTATTATTTCGGCTGATTGGTATTCAAAATTGAAATCTGTTTGTAAGGTTCCTAACTATTGTTTGTCGGCGATCCAATATGTTTCGGCTAATTCCTCTCCATTAGAAATTCTCGGTTCCTTATATGTCAAAATTCGTATTTTTCAATTCACATGGAAAGTTAAATTGTTTGTGGCCAAGCATTTGTCTTGCCCCATTATATTGGGAGCGGACTTTATTTCTCACACTGGTCTTGTGCTCGATCTTCAGAGTAGGTCTTGCACTTTCAAATTTGCCTCTAATTGTAATATCCCTCTATTAAAGTGTAATTCTGCATCATGTTCTTCTATTTCGCCTACCCAGGATGAGATGTTGTTAGACCTTAGACATCTACCTGAGGAGCAGGCTGATAGTATTCGCAAATTGTGTCAGTCGTTTCCCGAGGTGTTCTCTGATACTCTTGGTGTTACTGACCTTATTGAATACAAAATTGAGGTCACGGATTCGATTCCTGTCCGTTTTCCACCTTATAGGCTATCTCCACCTAAAATGAAGGCTCTAAAAGAAATCATCGATCAGATGTTGAAGGACGGTATTATTAGGCCCTGTAAGTCAGCGTATTCTTCGCCTATTTTTTTAGTCCCGAAACCCCAAGGAGGCTTCAGGCCTGTCATTGATTACAGGGCTCTCAATCGGAAGGTGGTGTTACAATCTGTGCCCCTTCCCGACCTTCATTCTTGTTTTTCATGGTTTCGTAAGGCCAAGTTCTTTACTATCTTGGACTTGAATCAGGCCTATAATCAAATTCCCCTTGCCGAAGAGTCTAAACATCTTACAGCGTTTGCCACGGACTGGAATTTATACGAATACAACCGCGTGCCTTTCGGGCTCCCCACGGGAGCAGCTGTACTCACTAGGCTACTAGATAGGGTCTTCTCCGACATCAAATTTGAGTACTTATATCACTACTTGGACGATGTCGTCGTATTTTCAGAGACTTTTGAAGAACATCTAGATCATCTGCGAGAAGTTCTCGATCGCCTTCGTAAGGCTGGGTTAACTGTTAAGTTGTCCAAGGTTGCCTTTGCTAAGCCCTCTATGTCTTTCCTAGGGCATATTGTGTCACCGGATGGTGTAGCAGTCGATCATTCTAGAACACAGGCCATCCGTGATTTTAAACCTCCCAAGGACATTAAAGGTATCGCCAGGTTCATTGGTATGGTGAATTTCTTCAGGAAGTTTATTCCTAACTTCGCTAATAGAGCGGCGCCCTTAAACCTTCTTCGTAGGAAAGGCATCAAATTCGAGTGGGGACCTTCTCAACAAGCCGCTTTTGAAGACCTTAAATTAGCTCTTTGTAATGCCCCTCTACTTGCTATGCCTGATTTCTCGAAGAAATTCATTGTCCAAACCGACGCATCGTCGTCAGCGGTAGCTGCAGTCCTTCTTCAAGAGACCGAACTAGGGAGGCGCCCCATCGCCTATGCGTCTAGGACATTGTCGGCTCAAGAAGCCAAGTATTCCATCTATGAGCTCGAAGGTTTGGCAGTCTTATTCGCCTTAGAGAAGTTCCGTCTCTATCTGGAACATGTCAAATTCGACCTGGAGACAGATAATCAAGCCTTAAGCTGGGTCTTAGGTAGGCCGCGTCGTACTGGTCGTATAGCCCGCTGGGCCATCCGTATTTCTGCCTTCCAGTTTGATGTTAGACATATCAGAGGTACCGAAAATGTTGTTGCTGATGGACTCAGCCGTATGTTTTCTAACGACATCGAGACCCACGAACCGGTCGACAGTTCATCACCTTCCGAGTCCATACTATCTAAGGTTAATGCCATCCTAACAGATGCTCCCATGCTCTTTAGGGATATCGAGAAATACCAACGTGAAGATCCGACGCTGGCTCCGATAATGGAAACCCTTTCTTCTGGGGAACATGTTGTCCCTTATGTTCTGAGGAATGGTGTTCTATGTTGCCCTTCGAGGCATGATAAGATGATGAAAGTTGTTGTTCCAGCGGTTCTTGTACCTATGATCTTCAAGTATTATCATGAGACCCCATTAGGAGGGCATCTTGGTATCTTTAAAACTCGTAAAAAGATTCGTGAAATGTTCATCTGGAAAGGTATGGACGGTGAAATCCGTGAACTAGTAAAGGCTTGTAAATCCTGTTTGCTTAGTAAACCGACCATGTCCACCAAGGTAGGCCTCTTGTCTTCTCAGCAAGCGTCGCGCCCCATGGAACGCCTGTATATTGATTATGTAGGACCATTCCCCCAGTCAAAGGGTAATGCCAACAAGTTCATCCTTGTGTGTGTAGATGGTTTTACCAGATTTTCTTGGTTATTTCCGACTAAGCTGGCTACCGCTCAGTCTACCATTACTTGCTTAAATTCTATTTTTGCTTCTTTTGGTCCGTGCCAATATATTGTATCTGATAATGCTAAGGCTTTTACATGTAACTTATTTCGTAAATTCTGTTTTGACTTATCCATCTCTCATGTAACTACTTCTGCTTATTACCCTCAACCATCTCTGGCTGAACGGGTTAATCGTAATCTCAGGTCCGCACTTATTGCCTATCATCATGAAGATCATTCCAGGTGGGACACGTCCCTGCATTGGTTAGCTTTTGCTTTGAATTCGGCGGTTCATGAATCTCATAAGTTCACTCCAGCTTCCTTGATGTTCAAGTTTGTTCCCAACACGCCGCTCTCTAACCTTTGGTCTCTGAGTGACATTCTACCCGAGACAATAGATCCGGATAATATTAAAGATCTTTGGAAGAAGGCTAAAGCCAATCTTAAGGTATCTCTTGAAAAGGTTAGGAAAAAGTATGATCGTGGACGGAGACCCACCACTTGGAAGGTAGGTGACCAGGTGATGGTCAAGAATTTTGTTCCCGCGGGCAAGCTTGCCCCCAGATTTCATGGGCCATGCATCATTCTCGATTTTCTTACTCCGGTTACATTGTTATTAAGCAATCCAGCCACCGAGAGGATATTTAGGGTTCACCTGTCCCAGGTGAAACCGGTGTAAATTTTGTGTCAACTTACTTCATATAATTTGATAGAATATGAAGGGTTTTTTTTGTTGAGTTCTACTCTTAAGGCATTCTGCTCCTTCTATTTTATTTTATATGTAAGCATTTCTGTGAAACCTCCCCCGATTTGTTAAACTGCCATCCTGTCCTTGCCACGGCCATTACCACGCTCCCGTCTCCTGCTCCACTACACACAGTGGCTGGCTTAGATGAAATGCCATGGATATCTGCACGCCGCTGGCCCCTCAATCTCTCTACATGCCTGTGCCCTCAAAAGAAACATGATGGTCCAACACAATTCTGCCGCCTAGCTTTAATGTTTCAGTGCCCCCGCAGCCGCGCGGCGCCGCGCCGCAACTGGGTTTGAGGAAGGCCCCCCTCGGCCCCAGCGAGGACGACATGTGCACGGCGAGCCGGAGCTCTCCTCCCGGCCAAGGCTGATGTGCGGCGCACGACCTGCTACTTGCCCGCAGCCTGTATATGTTCACCGCGGGCGCGGCGTGTTTCAACACCTCTGCTCCCCTCATAGTGCGGGCGAGCGGTATCTCAGGGTACTTGAGGGGTCCGAGCGGCCTCCTTTGGACGCAAGCTGCAACGGCCGGTCTGGCCATCCAACTTCATCAACCTCAACTACATGGACAGTTACGATAAGCAATGACTACACTCGGGAATTCAACAGCAATATTTGGTGGACATTGCAAAATTTTTCATCACTTTTAAGTATTAAAAGTTTACCCTCAGAATTCTACTTCTACAAACTTAAAAACTATTCTTCATCTGCAACAACAAAATTTTGAAACTAAATCAAACCAAATTAAGAAAATATTGTAAATTTTTTTGGCAATTAATCTCCATATCTACATCAAAACTTGGACCTTGTTTTCAAACAATTTCGTGCGTCACCCCGGGAGGAACTTTTGGGGGGGGAGGTCTGTACCGGGCGGTACACCTCCACTCCGCTAATTTAAAATGTGCGCCAGTTGAAACTCCTCTGCTGGAGGAAGTCTGAACTTTATCTACGCTATTAATTCTCTACTTTCTCAGAAGATGTCACCACGTGGAAAATTTTGAGTTTTTGAACTGTGTCATTTTTGATGTGGTTTTGTTTCGCTTGAAGTAAGAAGTGTGAACTTTCTCTTCTAGAGGACACTACTGAAGATCAACAATAGTGCAACCTAGTGCGGAGTCAAAGAACTATTTTGTTGGAGAAATTTTTATTTCAAATGTTTGTACTTTGCTAAATTTTTTTCAGTCTTTGGTTAAGTTGGCAATATTAACCCCTTCTTTCCCCTTGTTTTAAATCTAGCCTATCCCGAATTTCTTGAATTAATTTTCCACCAATTATGTGTTTCTTCTTAGTATTGTGTAGGGGGTTTATTGATCTACCAATAAAATCATCGCGGGAGGGTGTTTTCATTCCCCTAACGCCTAGAACCTTCTGCGAGAGTATTTAAACTGCTGATTTTAGGGTCTCCGGGCCACTTCTGTTCCATCTTTCAGTGTATAAAGTACATAGCAGGAGGCGGGAAGCGCCTCTTTCCTCGGCAGCGGTCATCAATAAGGTAATGGCCGATTAATAAATTCTTTCTTTGCTAGCTCAGCAGTTTAACTCTCGGGGCGGGTGCGAAGCGTTCCTCCATGTAACCTTTTCCTAAAATGTAACGATCTTTTCTTCTATTCTCTTTTAAGCTGCATATTGGGATAGAGAGTGCTAACCCTCTCGAGCTCCCACTCACATTGTCTTGAGGTGAACTTATTTTCTCAACCTATTCTTCGTTAATGTAAAACAAATTGCTCTTTTCTAAAGTCACCTCGGTAGTATGGGATTAGCCCTTGCATTAGTGGCCTAGAGCCAGATTAGGTTTTTAAAAACAAGTGTATTAGGAGTGCAAGATCGCCTCCTCTCAAATTGTTATTTTAGAGGTCATGTAATTGCCCATTTTTATTTAATAGACCTCAGTAGGTTGGGTATTTTACCCCTGTGTCTATGTCCAGTGAGGACAACTTGAAGGTGGAGTTTGGTGTGGCCTGGGAGAGGCTTACATTTTGAGAGCGAGTGGCTCTTTTGAAAATTGAGTGTTGTATGCCTCGTGGAGGCTTTTCTGTGTAATTTGGAGCAAGGGCTCCTAGGTATGAATGGGGTTTTCTGCCCCTCTGTTAAAACTCGTGTTTGGGGTAAAACTGAGCTGATTGCCCAAGCAGTGTAAAATCAGGGCGCGAAGCCCAATTCCTGTAAATATTGTAACTACCCCTTTTGATTTGCTACTTTGTACCTGCCATGCTTGTTATTTCTTTGTTTTTGAAAAGAAAATATAACCTTGTTAAATTTTAAATTAATTTTGCTTTCGTAGCTGGAGACCTATTCACACCCGCACCTTCTTTCACCTCTACCTACCACGGAAAACTCCGTAACAATTATTATTATTGCGGGGTATCTGTGGAGCGCAGAGGTATATGAAGGAAGGTGCGGGCTTGAATGGGTCTAACTACAATATCAAAATTAATTTAAAACTTAAACTGAAGGTTATATTTTCAGAATTTCAAACTTAACAATTTTTTTAAAGACAATATTACAGGTACAAGTAGCAATCATTAAACAAGATTGGAAAAAATCCATGATTCAGAACCTTAACACTTTGGGCCTTAAGCCCCCAGTTTTACAATTCCGTAGATACCGGATTCAGTTTACACAATTCAAGTTAAAAATTGGGAACCATTAAGTCAAGAGCAGAAATCCCCCAAATCAAGAGCACTTGCTCCCAAAATTACAATATCTAGCCTTCCAGAAGCACGCTTTACAATTACAAAGCTAGAAAAAGAGCTCACCGGGTCTCCGTTTCTTTCAGCCTCCTCGAGGCACCCTCAAAAATCTTACACTCTCTGGCCTTCCATGGCCCAACTTACAATTTGAAACAGGGATTCCTCGTACCCAACCTATTGGGCCTTTGTGGAAAAGAACAGGTTAAGTAAATGGCCCGAAACACAAACTGAATGGAGGCGTATACTTACACTCCTAGATATGAACACTAAAACAGCCTAAGGGGCTCTAGGTCGATGAAACAGGGGCTATTCCAAAACTACTGAGGTGACTCGTATAGAAATTACTTTGCCACATTGCAGAATGAAAAACAGTTATAAAAACGTAGTCACCTCAAACCAAGATGAAGGGGAGCTCGAGAGGGTAATTCACTCTCTATCCCGGAATTACAGTTAAAGATTTATGAAATTTTTACATTAGCCGAAGAAGATTTACATTTTAGAAAAGTTTGTTACATAACAAAAGAGTTAGACCTTTCCCTCGGGTTAAACTGCGGAGATAGAAAGAAAGAAAGAAAGAAGTTATGTGGCCGTTACCTTGAAGATGTTCTGTTGACCGATGAAAGAGGCCGCCCGCCTCCTGCTTTGACACACACACACACTCAGTAAGATGACGATCAATTGGCCAAGAAACGTGAAAAGCTGCAGTTTATAAACCCTCAGGGGAGGTTCGAGATCATTCAAGACTAAACCAGCCACACCCTCTCAATTTTATTGGTTAAATTCAAAAGCAACACTCAAAATCGAACAAGAAGCCTTTGATAGGTGGAAAATTAATTACATAAATTAGTGATTGGCTAGATTCAAAACTGGCGGAAATAAAAAGGAAATATGGCCAACCCAAAAATAAATGAACATCAATCAGTTACAAAAACCTTGAAATACAAAACTTCTTTAAATTATAAGTTCTTTCACATTGCACCAGAGGGCATGATCATACATTTTTTGTGGTGTCATCTGTAGAAAAATGTCCAAACTTCTTGACGTAGAGCAAACAAAATAAAGAGAAATCCACTCGGTTTAGGCAACCTTACAATAAAAAAAAATCAATATTTTAGTGGTGACGTCTGATTAAAGTTCCAAGTTGGTGTAGTTTCAGTTTCACTGTTTCACCAATAGAGGAGATCATTTAGGCGCTAGTTCTGAATGCGCGGCTTTGGGGTGTTCCTCCCGGTACAATTATTATTATTATTATTATTATTATTATTATTATTATTATTATTATTATTATTATTATTATTATTATTATTATTATTATTATTATTATTATACTAGTAGGATTTATTGAACCTTACAGGCCTTCGCCCAATTCAGTGTTTAAATCCATAACAGCCTAATCAAATACAGAATGTATAAACTCCCCTGCTTAAGAACAATGACAAAATAATTATTCGATTAAACAAAACAAAATATAGTATTTGAAAACAAATGGCCTACGGTCAACTCACTTCGGAGAGCCGTTAGCCCTGCGAATAAATCTAGTCTACAGTTATAAGTAATATACAAGCCATGATAGGTAAAGTGATCACGGCTCGGTGGAGCCTGTTGTATTCGGCGATTGCCATAGAATCGCGAGGCTACACACGATAATATTGGTAAAAGAATAAACTGTAATAGAGATAGTATGTCCACCACGCAATGATTACAAAATCTACAGTTGCAATCCTCTTGAGAATCATAACAATCCCTTTCTCTGTTGATTACTTAATTTTCAACTCTTTATGTATGTGTAACACGGGAAACTACCTCACTTCTCATTTCCCTAGTACGCCTCTTCAGTGATGCCTCGGCCATCTATGATAGCTGATGGCGGAGCTGTTGAGGATCCAACCAGCCTTCGGGCTGAGGACTAAACATACATGAATGTGTAAAGTCCCAATCTCGTAGCCATTAAAGCTAAAGTCCCAAAGCACATGATACACGTGACGTTGTATCCGTCCCGTGGAAGTTCTCAAAGTGAAACCAAATCAAAACAACGGGTAATTTTGGTATACACTGTGTAATATTATATGATGAAAGTGGAGTACATGCTACCATCACCTCGGGGTTAATATTCGGCTGAGTCGGACACATTAGGAAGGAATATGCTCATCGTATCGCTGAAGATCAGGCCATCCCGAGCGTGTGCTTTTCACGTAGAAGGGCGATATGGTCGCCATGTTGCAGTCGTCTTTATAATAACGTAGAAAACAAGTGGGTAAATACTTGTTCCTAACAACCTATGTGCTAGTGTCAGGCCCTACTTGACCGATGGCACAGAGGAATATAAGACAAAATAACATTAATATTTGGAAGATAAAACAAAGAGAAAAAGTATAAAGCATAAAAAAGCCAAATAGAATACTTTGTCCACCATGCCATGGGTTCCGCAAGTTCCTTGGAATCTCCGCGACATGCAGACCATTAAGTTGGAGAAATAGTCCTCGTGCAGGTTGAGATCTCCTCAGACCTAGAGAACTAGTCTCCATTCCTCAGTGGGTCTTGTGTAGAGGCGTCAAGTTTTCTTCCCTTTAACATCGTTAGGTTAACTAATAGAAGAATGGACTCGGTCATGGATGGTAAGAGAAGTACAGGAAGTACGACGAAGGTTAGGCTCATTTTCTAATCATTTAAAGATTTAAACGAGGTTCCAGAACTATTTACAAATAGAGGATTGTAGCTCCGTTTACTAAATTCACAGGGGCTTGCAGACTGAACGCTGAATGGTATAAAGAAGATGTATGCTTTTGCGAGATACGGTTGGAAACGAATTCATTTTCGCACATGCATGAGTGATATCAGTGCTATCTACAAATGCGCATGGACTTCATCAGCATGCTACCATAGGTCATAAATGTGTAAAGTAGTGTATCTGCCGTGGTGGAAAGTGCTGATCAGAACATTACCTGTTTCTTATGATGATTCTGATAGCAAAGTTCTGTACTGATCCTAAAATGCATAAGGTTCAAATCAGAAGTAAACCAAGTGAACGAAATAAAATTGCATCTGAAGCAAATCCTCACACGACGAAAATATTGATCCCGATAATCCTGACGTTTCTGATCCTTCTGATACTCTGCCCTGTCATACCTGATTTTATAAGGTAAATACTTCTTAGAATTAATTTAGTTGTTTTTAAGTGGAAGATCTGTTGTTATAGACGACTGAATTGGCATTCCTTTTAAAACTAGGAGGCATTTTGTGGAAATAGGGTAATTCATCCGATAGTGGATGGTCATTTTACATCCAGGTATTGAAAATCCTGCGTGACTGTTAACTTACACTCGGGAAATGGTGAGTCCAAACCCCACCGCCAGCAGCTCTGAAGATAGTTTACCACGGCTTCCTCATTTTCACATCAGTAACATGCTGTAACTTCTCCTTAATTAAAGCCTAGGCGGGAATGTGACGTTTAATTTCAAGATCGTATATATTGTCCGGAATTCGAACTGTGACCACCTTAATGAGGTCTTACTTGGGTTTCGTACACATTAAATAGGCATTTCCAACTAGGTAGCAGGGTTTTCATAACCATCATCATAGCAATGGTATTAAATTGAACACTGAATAGTCAAATGTTTGATTAATTTGATGATTGCACTCTGTGGAATTGCAACACTATTAGTTCCAATTTTGGGTCTTTCAAGTTCAGTGGCCCTCCGAGAACATTATTATGGAGCGTTACGAAATCTTGTGAAGGCAGTAGTGTCTGGTGACATCTCGGAAAGTAATGGAGGAGCCAGCCCTGTCTCTAGCCACAGGCATGGCAACTAGAACTACATCACACGTCATATAGAAGGCGTCACTTAACTCGAAGAAGAAGAGAAAAAATTGGTCCTCCCTTCCCAGGCTATTTCAAAACTTTATGTTTATGTGAAACTTCGTCCGTAGGTGGTCCAGAAATCATCTTGTGTTACCTGGACAAGAAGCAGGAGAGAAAGATATGATTATTGCTCTCATTTTGAAAGCCTAGAAATATGATAATATCTCGGAGAGTTTATTGATCCTAAGGCAAGCTGAACAGTAAAGAACACGGTTTGTCACTAGACGATGGAACACTAATGTAGATTACAACAGGAACATGGTAGAGGCAGTTTAGAGTTCACTGATATGATCGATCATTCAGTTAAGGACCACACCATACTCACACTAGATGGTCCATAGTAATGTTCCCCAAATATAAACTGAGGCTTTAAGAACCACCGTATTATTTTAATAAGGTTCACACATTTTCCTATCTTGTTGGTACCGTTGCTGTTCGTAAGAAGTGCATTAAACGAGAAACGAGAAATTTGCTCATGGTTTAGAGAGTTAATTCAAAAGCATAAGTGACTGTAAATTACTGCTGTCAGATATAAAACTATTATAGATTGATGCAAAAATTGGCATTTAAGTATAAATACGCTGGCTGACAAAAAAATTGAAACACCCAGCGTACAAGTATACACCGTCGGCAGTTATGTAAATGATTATATTTGCAATTCTCTGTGACATGTAGAACGGTCACCAGAGTGCATTAGTTTGTTCGTGTTTAGTGTTGTTACCAGGCCTGGTAGAGTGTATAAGAGGCGTGAACAGCGTCAGATGTTGAGTGATCACTATGAAGGACACGCAGATGCCACGTACTCGTATGATAAAACGTTATCAGCACCTGACAGAGTTTAAAATGGGACTCGATCTGCGTCTCCATTTGGCCGGCTGGTCGAAACATGCGATTTTCAGATTTGGGAGACATTCGAGTGACAGTGGCCCGATGACAGATTGCATTAGAACTTGAGGGCAGGCATACTTGCCGTCATGGTTCAGGTCGACCACGTCCGATCATCATAAAGGAGGATCACCGTATTGTGCACCAAGCACATCGTAACCTCTTCCAATTTGCGCCTATCGTCCGAGAAAATGAAATGGACTTCCTGCAACATTCTGTGTCACCATTGGTCGGAGACCACCAGCAGCCGGACTTGGGGCTTACCGTCCCGTGCAAACCACAACAAAAACGGCTGCGTTTGGAGTGGTACTGCGACCGGGAAACATGGACTGATAATAAATGGTGTCGCACTGTGTTCAGCGATAAATCGCGGTTCTGCACTACACCAGATGTTCATCGTCTGCGAGTATGGCGGCGACCTGGGGAGAGGTCCCGTTCCTGCAATATCTTGGAGAGACACAGCGGTGTTACTTCTGACGTCATGGTGCGCGGAACCATCGGGTGTGATTTCAGGTCACCGTTGGTAGTGATTGGGGGAACTCTGACGTCACAACCGTACGACATGGACATCCTGCGTCCTCATGTGTTATCTCTCATGCGACAGTGTCGTAGTGCCATTTTTTCAACAGAACAATGCTCATTTAACATATGGCACGTGTCTTTATGTACTGTCTGCGTGATTTTGATATACTCCGAAGGCCATCAAGATCTCTAGATCTTTCCCCAATAGAACATGTGTGGGACCAGTTCGGACGTCAACTCCGTCCCAGTACCAGTATCCAGGTTATCAACGACCAAGACGGAAGTTATGTATGTATGATGCATGCAAGAAGGATGTATTTATAAGGATCCCTGATTGACTGGAGAAACACCTCTGATGTATATTATGCTAAGATAAGGACGCAGTTTACTAGCCAAAACCGTATCCATTACCCCCCTAATACCTTAGCAATCTCGTCTCTGGAAATGCTGTTCCCTAATATGTCGCCGTACTGGATACGTTCAGTTTCAAGTGACCATTGGAGGGTAATTATTTCTTTCTTTTTTCGCTAGTGGCTTTACGTCGCACCGACACAGATAGGTCTTATGGCGATGATGGGATAGGAAAGGCCTAGGAGTTGGAAGGAAGTGGCCGTGGCCTTAATTAAGGTGCAGCCACAGCATTTACCTGCTGTGAAAATGGGAAACCGCTGAAAACCATCTTCAGGGCTACCTACAGTGGGATTCGAAACCACTATCTCCCAAATGCAAGCTCACAGTCACGCGCCTCTAACCGCACGGCCAACTAGCCCGGTAATTATTTCTTTCAATCGTATTTTCAACTGAGAGAGCTTTTCCAAGCTCATCAAATATTTCTGCAATTTCGATTTCGAAAGATTTTGATGATGGCTCGACAACGCATCTTACTGCCTTCCGACGTTGCTTATGGAATTGGTATTGAGTAAGCTGGTAATTATATTTGCTTCTGTCTTTCTCATGGGTTCTTTTCGATGTCCATTCGGTACTAGAGGATTTAGTGAAGTTTTATTGCCATTAGCGAGCCTACGCTTTTCCCTGACCTCATAATACTTAGTAGCTATGCAATTACGGCCTGGTAAAATGTTTTTGCAACTGTGGAGTAAACTAGAGGAATTATCGACAGGCGGTATATTATCCTGTTAGAACAAGAAACACGAAGTCCATGGTTGACTGGATATTGTCACCAAAGAGAGTTTCGTAACTGTTACCATTGCCCCCTTTTTTTTTTTTTGAACAAGCGGACATAACCCAGGCCATACGGACACACCCCACTCCATTACGGAATCACCACTAGCCTGCTCGCCCCCT